>NW_008824286.1:1211201-1217789 GCF_000699105.1 Pygoscelis adeliae | reverse complement strand
CACCCCTCCCCGTCAACTGTCACCGAGCGCCCTGGGTCCCTGCGGTGCCGGTGGGCTGAGGATAGCCTGCATCCCGGGCTTACCGCTCCGCTCACCCACCGCCCAGCCGGCACCTCGCGGGGACGGGCATCCCTGCCTGCACCCCTAACAGTGCCCGCCTGCGGGCTGACCCACGCACAGAGCGGGGCTGGAAACCTCCTCTCTTCTCCCCTCCTAACACCGTGGCATAAATACTGCACCTAAATGTTGTATGCAAATGTTGCATGTCACTATTGCGTGTCAATGCTGCACGATATAAATGCTGCATGTCGCTGCTGCGTGGTGTAAGCACTGCATGCCAATGCTGCACGACATAAATGCAGCACATAAATGCTGCTTATAGGTGCTGCATATAGAAATGCAGAGTCTCGGAGCCATAGGGGCCGGGGGAGCAGGGGGCAGCCGAGGGGAGTGCCAGGGCTTGCAGCAGGCGCAAGCCAGCCGGGATGTCAGGCGAGCAGAGCGGGCCAGCTCACCCCTCTGGAGGGCACAGGGGATGGGCGTCAGGAGCAATGCCTGGACAGGAGCCAGGCAGGACAAGGCAGGGGGGGAATTTGCCTCCAGGGGCTGCATGAGTTCCTGCACTCACGGCTGCCGGTGGGGTGAGTCCAGCCTTGGCTCCTGCAGTCCTGGGGCTCAGGACCAGGACCCCAGCACAGGGGCTCCATCCCAACCCCACTGCCACCAAGCCACGTTCCCTTGCCCCTTGCTTGATCTGGCACTGAACTCCCCAGGGAGCTGGGGGATGCTGGGGCACCCGAGGGTGCCTGGCTGGCAGGGGACCATCAGCGATGGGATGCAAGGAGCGGTGTGCAGGATCAGGCCCTGGAGCCCCTTGGGGAAAGGAGCCGAGGCGGAGGCTGGCATCCCCCAGCTGGCGGAGGCCCCGCAGGCTCCTCTGCCTGGTCAGCGGTGTCCCCAGGCCAGGGACAAGAAGAGGCGAGACTCCTCCACCACTGCCTCCCTCGCCAGACATCCATCCCCGAGGAGGCCTTATCTGCTGCTAATGCTTCACAGCAGCCTCCCCAAAGCTTGCGGGCTTGGCAAGATGCTCCAAGACTGCATTTGCTCCAAATGGATTGTATCAGGGGGAGAACAAAGCACTGGAGAGTTTTCAAAGCAAAGTTGTGATCGCAGCCCGCAGGAGGGGCAGGCGGGCCCCGCCGGCGGCACCTCGCTGGGGACTCAGCGGGGAGCGGGCTCAGCCCCAAAACCCGCCGGGCAGCAGGCTGGTGCCTCTCGGCTGGCCCCTCCTGGCCCCTGCTCTGCCATCCCACGGTGGTGGCCGGGCAGGAGCTGTTCCACGGGTGCTGGCCAAAAGACAACAGCTCCATTTTCACCAAAAAATGTCCTGCTGCAAAATTTGGCCTCGCTCCAGCTGCAAATGAAAAAATAAGGTTGATTTTTTTTTTTTCCCTCCTCCCAAGTTTCTTGGAAAGCTGGTGCGGGCCAGGCTCTGGAGCAAACGCTGACTCGGCATTATGCCATGGGGCTGGGGGGTGTTGCATGGGTGCTTGCCTGCTTCGCTCCCCATCCCTGGTGCAGGCAGTTCCAGGCAGCAGCCCCCAGCAGAGCAGCTGGCAGAGCGGACTTTTTTTCCTCTGACACCCTCGAGAACTTGGGGGAAAAAAGGGAAATATTCTCTCCTCTGTCGATCTTAGCATAAATTGCAGCCACAATGTCAAGAGGGGGGCTAACATGGAGGCTTCCCCTACCCAGCCTGTGCTCCGGGCCCTGGGAGCATCGGCAGAGACAGCCGCTGCCAGGACTCACCCAGAGCATGACAGCCACATGTTGCATGAAGCAAGGTGTGCACCGTGCTTGTGGCGAGGTGTCCCCGAGGAAGCGATGGCACGCAGGGAACCCTGCTTGACAGGAAGGACTGGAGGAGAAGAAGGAACCGTGTAGGCAGAGGAGGGAATAAGACCAGAAAGTCATGTTGGCTTGGCTTCCCCTCGGATACGCAGAGAAGATGGTGTCAGCAGTGAGTCAGCTCCGGGAGGTATATGAAATCATAACTGAAGAATGCTGAGAAAACAGCAAAATCCCACAAAAAGAAAAAATCGTGGGACAACAACCCTCAAGCAAAAGCAACAGCGATGGTGCAGATCCCAGAGCCTCGGTGCTGGGCAGAGACATGAAAGAGGACAGGTTTAGCCACTGGACACTCTTCAGGGCGCAATGGGATAACTGCAAAATCACATCAGGGCTGGGGAAAAAGGAAAACAAACCCAAGAGCAGTAGCTTTCTGCTGCGGGACAGTCAAAGGGCACCACATGGCCCTGCAGCATCTGGCCCTGTGGCAGTGGGCTGGAAGGACCCACGTGAGATCCCGGAGACTCTCCCAGTGCATTCCCAACCCACAAGAAACGTCACGGCCGCGAGGGCTCCTTTGAACAAGTGTCATTGAGAATCTGGGGAAACAATAGAGCTGCACAACGCCAGGCTCTGCAAAATGCCTGACTCACAGCACTATTGCATCTTGAACGACAAACTCATTTGTGCCAGATTAGCAAGAGGGAGAGGCGCAGGGGCTGCTCTGGGGAGGCTCAGACATCCCCGTGGCCCCAGCAAGAGAGATGCAGAGCAAGTGAGCAGCCTCCTGCAGAAGGTGTGGGGTGGTTCACCGAGAGCCAGAGGGGGAAAGACATGGGAAAATCAAGCAAAATGTCACCAATTCAGAAACTCAAAGAAAAAGTTGTAACCAGCAAGCAAAGGGAGGTCTGTGCACCCTGTGGGGAGAGGCTGTGAGTGGGAGTTCTTTGCTGGGGGCTGCGGGCAGCACGGGGGGACAGTGCTGGATGGTGGTGGGATGGGGAGAGGGGAAGGGTCCTGCCCATCGCTGCTGGGGACTGCACCCAACCCCGGCCCTCCAGCCCTCCTGGAAAGCCCCGGACACCCAGCCGAGGAGGGCAGCAGGGACTCGAAGGACAGGGCATTGCACAGTCCTGGTGCAAATGCAGCACAAAGCAGGGAAAATACCAGTGCTAAACTCAGAGCAGCAGCAAAGTGGCAGGAGAGTGAGCTTCAGCTGGGCGTCCATGCCAAACAGGGCTGTGAAACCTTCTTCATCTGCACACTGGAGAGGGCCAGAGGGGTAGGGGAAAGCCAGACGAAAATTCAGCAGTGACATAAGCCCAGCCCATGTGGCCCACAGGTACCACGGAGGGCTTCAGGCTGCCCCAACATGGCAGCACCGCCACGATGAGCTACATCGGGTGAGATCAGGTCACACACGGCACTCAACCCGGGACAGGAACTCATCCGTGGGGACACAAGCCACCCCTGCCCACCAGGAGAGCACCCATGCCCTGCAACATCCCCATGGGTGCGCGAGCTGGGCACCAAACCACCAAACCGAGCCTAGGTGGGGACCAGGCCTCGGTGCTGGGAGCCAAACAGGTGTGAAACAGCAACAAGAGATGAGTTTTGTTATTGTAAATAAATTAAACAATCCACCAGTTCAATGTACCCTTCAAAGCATGTCTACTGGATAAGACAAAAATGATGGCAGTAAGGAATAACTGTGTGAAAGGGGCTCCCAGCCCATGCCGAGGAGCAGCATAGGTAGAAGCACCATAAACTGCACTTTTCATGGGTGTAGGCATCTGCAGTGGTGAATATTGCTCACTAGCAAACAGCCATCATTGAAGAGATGCTACTTGAGATGGCTGACATATTCCCAGCGCTTCCCTCCAGAGGTGGACCTCAGCCACGGCTCTGGGGTGAGCAAAGCCCTTGGCAGAGCTGGGCTAGGCTGTAGCTTGGTGCTGGATCCTCGCTGGGCTCCCCAAGGCTGGGACCTGCCTCCAAAGAGCTAAAAGCAATGTGGGAAATGCCCGTAGGGACTGCGGGGCAGGCAGGCAGGGGAGGTCCTCCTCCGGTGGCTGGAGCCCCGGTGTCCCCAGCTGTGCAGCTGCAGATTCCGCCCCCCAACCTGTCCTGGCCCCGCGGAGCTCTTTGCCCTCGACGGAGAGGATGAACAAAGAGGTTTTACATAATCCCATGCGATCTGCATAATGCACAGCCCCCGGAACGTGCCGCTCTCACCCGCCACGTTGCACAGAGCTCCTGGATGTTCCTCTCTCTTCTCAGCCTGCTTCCTATTTCCCTGGCCACATATTGCAGCCAGGAGCGAAACCACGCGCCGAGCAGCTCTCCCAGCCCTCCAGGCACAGGTACCCACAGCCCAGTGCTTTTGGGGATACTGCCGGAGGCACCCGTAGCCTGACAGGCAGCCTTTGCTCTGGGACGTAAACATGGTCGACTGGAGAAAGATCAAACGTGAAAGCATGTTGAAACATTTTCATGGGGACACTTTGAGGTTGCCACGCTGCTGGTGGCTCATCCTGAAAGATCCCCTTCTCCGCTCCCACCACCACCTCTATCCCACCCCCGGGGAAGGAAACTCTTGCTGGAGCTCGGGTGCTGAGCTTCAGCTGGGGCCGAGCATTTCAGAACCACAAAATCCAGCCCCTCCCAAGCCGAGAAAAGAAACCGACCCTTGGTGATTGCTGGTTTTGCTTTAAAATACAAAAGTAAAGCAAAAAATAAACCCACCGGTCCCTGCAGCCAGCTGCTGTGAATGCAGGAGGTGCAATGCCTGGTCAGTACAACCTGATGTGTTTGCAGGGCTGGAAGTGGCCGCATCCAGTGCCTGCACACGTGCTAGACACAACCCTTGGCCTTACTGCTAGCTGCAACGACAGAGCGACAAATACCCAACACAGCCGGCTGCAGCAGTGCCACGTGGAAGCGACCCGGCACAAAAGTGGCTCTTTCCCCATAAATCACCCCAAAGGGAGGGTCCACCCAACGGCAGCAGTGCAGACCCGGTCAGGCAGCACTTGGGAACGCGCCCGGGCGCCCGCTTGCCGCAGGACAGGCATGGGCAGAGCCGGCAACTTCTCAGCATCTGCAACCGTCTCCAATAATACCACCCAGAGGCTCCAAAATGTTGGGGAAAAAATAAATATAGCTCAAAGGACACTAAGAGATCGAAGGGAAATGGCCATTAGCAACCCTCCATCTGCAGTAAAAAAGCCAGCCATGTCCGGCACTCCGGATCTAATGGGTTTTTAATATTCTCGTGGCACGCACTGTGGTATATATGGTAAGAGACACTTGGAGGTCTTGCATGAGCACCATTACTCGGGAGGCTGCTCGCGGAGTTCAGGCTTTTCCTTTCCCTGCCAGCTGCCTTGTAGATGTAGATGTTTCAATTATTCTGTCAAGCTGCATATACCAAATTAAGGCCAGAGAAGTGTCTCTGTCTTATATAGAGAGAAGAAAAAAATATATCCCTAAAAGGAAAAGAAATGAACTCAGAAATTAATAAGGCTGATTGACAATGCTGCTTTGGAAACTCTGGTACCATATGGCATCCTTGAATGGCTGCAGTGCTGTTAGGATGGAGCTGACCAGCTGGAGAGTTACTGTGGGTTGTTTGTAATTGTAATAATGGATATCAGATGGCTGGTGTGGAGCAGTTTATAAATGAGAACAGACAATGAGCCACACTGTTTGTCAGGAAATCATTGCTGATATAGGCTTTGCGCTACCCACCCCTCCTCGTTTGAGCTGGCTGCTCCCAGGGCACCCTGTGCTGCCGGTTGGTCCGGCTCTGTCCAGGAGAGGCACGATCCTGAGGCAGGTACCACATCAGCAACCGGGGCGGGTGGTCCAGCCATGAGCAAAACTGCCAAAAACCCCCCGCGCCCTCCTGGTATTTTGGGCAGAGCCCCAGACACCACTCGGAGATGCCGGCAAGGCTGATGTCCTCATGCAAAAAACGTGATGTCCAGCCGGGTGCCTCTCCAAAGAAGCCAAAGCAAACAGGGATCCGTCCAGGGATCTGCCAAAGCCTCGGGAGCCGTCCAGGCTCACAGGGTTGATGGGGGCTCGGATGCTGACACTTCCAGATTGGTTTTTGTGCTGAACAGCTGGAAAAATCATGACATTTCAGAATTTGCCATTTAATGGATTTTTTTTTTAAGGTCGGTAACAGTGAAATTCATTATTTCAATTTCTGCTGATCTCCAGCTCTATGGCTTATCACATGAAACGAAGCCTGAGTTTGGAACGAAAATGTCACATGCTTGTTCCCTCATTTTTTCCAAAATGAAATTCCGTCCAAATTAACACAGGGCATTGCCCAGCTGAAATTTCCCCTCTGCTCCAGCAGAAGCCACCCTGTGCCTCATCACCTGGCAGCCGAGGGCATCAAGCCCCAGCCCAGGGGGACCAGGGCAGGAGGTGGCTGGGAGAGAAGGCTGCATTCGAGGCTTAGATGTTACACCTATTTTTAATTCCCTAGCATTCCTGGATTATTTTTTTCCCCAAAACTTATTAAAAAAAAAGCCATAGCCAAATTGGACTAAGCACCCTCTCACCGACACCCGGACTCCCTTCGCTGGGAGGACCCACCAACAGCCGGCGGTGGCGGCCGGGCAGAGCCAGGCGGTGTGGCAGGGCAGGAGGAGCACACCCATGCGTCGTTTCACACTCACGCACAGGCACGCCCGCGAACCCAAACACAGCTGCTTGTGC
>NW_008824286.1:1202270-1211181 GCF_000699105.1 Pygoscelis adeliae | reverse complement strand
CCGGCAGCCCCAGCGCGGAGATGGAAGGCGTCCCGGCACTGCTGGGTTCTCTCCCTGCTCGGCTTCAGGCTGATGGCATCTCTGGTGTCGGGGCCGGGGAGCGGCGGGCGCTTCGGGACCAGCCAGCCGGCAGCAGGGAGAGCTTTCTAGGAAAGCAAGCTCCGTGGGAAGGTGGCCAGGACTGGAGCTGGGGCCACGGCACGTGCCAAGCACCAGGCTGAGCATCCATGAGCCAACATGTCCCTCTGCGCCCCTCTGCAGGGCATCTCCATGGCCGTGAAACGCTCCTACCTTGCTGTATATAATATAATTAAATATTTTTTCTGTTTCTTCTATATTTCTTCTATACATATTACATATATTTATATTTCATATATTTATTTATATTTGTGTGTTTTAGATATATTCTTATATAAATATTTGTTTTATATTATTCTTATATATTATATAAATATTTCTTAGAAATGCCAGGGCATACAAATCCTCAGACAAAACCCATTGCCAAGCTGGAAATGGGCAGGGCAGAACGATTAAAGCCCACGATTGAAATCAGCTGGCAGGAAAACTTGCTCTAAACCATCACCCCTAACCGAGCTCTGTGGTTATTTCCCTGAAGAAAGACTGACTCCTGCTCCCAGCTCTGAAAACATGCCCTTTTATACCAGGGCATGGCTGTTCCTCAAAACTCCAGCATTACTTTTTTTCCAGTTTGGAGAGGATTATTTGAGTCTGCTTATTCGGAGCCTCGGTTTCTAGGCTTTCATATAAAATGCAAGTAACCCATTCATTTTAATAGCAGAGATTCAGGGTTTGTTTTATTTATATCAACCACTATTTAGGGAAAATTGACATTCGATTACCATGCACCAAACTTCATAATCAATTGGTTTTAATTAGTAAGGGGACGCTGAGATGCGGTGCAGACACAAGACACGAGCGCGTTTTGGACACCCTCTCTGGAGCTGGACCTGGCCCAGGAAGCGGGAGGGCTGACGGCATCCCCCAGACCCGGCCGTCGCGTCCCTGTCCCCGCGTCCCCGCAGACCTCCGGGCGACCCAATTGCATCCTCCCAGCTTTAGCCTGAAGTTGTCACTCGATAGGAAAACTCCCCCGCTTTCTCCAGCTCAACTTTGGCTGACCTCATCAGCGAACTGAACTAATTGAAGGAAGCGAACTCAGAAAATAGCCCAACGGCCCTTCCTGACGAGGCGATCACTGTCAAAGCTTGTTCATCACATCACCCAGCCCCGGTCCTCTGCAATGAGGTGCAGGTTCCCCGTTCAACTTTGGCATCGCAGATGCATTACTTACCACTTGCTATCACATTTTAAATCACCGTAACTGCAAGCCCTGATGTACGTTGTCAGCAGTTTAAATGCAAAGAGGTTTAGATTTCAAAAGAAAGAGGTATTCAACATGAATCGTTACTCAGATACACTGTTTTTTCCAGCACAGGCACTCTGGAAATGCTGAGCACCCCAGGCTGGGTGCAGCCCTTCACTGGCACCCAAGTATCCTATAGCTCACGTGGTTTGGTGCGCTCAGCTTGGCTTGACATCACTTTTGGGGTGTCATCTGTTTGATCGGTCCCCATCACCCCCCCATCGCCCACAGAGGGGCCCCGCTCACAGCCGTGCTGGCGTCGTTGTTGGTTTTCATTTTACAGGCGTAATAGAGCCTACCCACATCCTCCCGGCCCCGGCCCGCCCCAGCTCCCACCCACCCACCACCGGCATTAATGGGTTTACTTTGCCGTGCCTGGCAGGTAACGGCCTCCGAAAGAGGGTGTCAGTTTGTCATCCCAAGCCAGCAGCTGTGCGGCGGGCGAGGAGCAGGTGGCAGCCCCATGTCCCCTCGCACAGGGCGAGATGCGCGTGGGATCGGTGTGTCCTGGAGGGCTGGATTCGGGATCCTCAGCTCCGCTCCGAGCCCTGACGCACCCTGAGCCCCGCCAGCTCCCTGTGCCCTTTCTTTCCCCTTCCAAGGGAGGTTGAAAAATGCACGGAGAATCTGCTGGGGGTAGTTGAAAATCCAAGGTAGGAGCCAGCTGAGCACCAGGACAGGCACGTGGTGGCTGTGAGCGTGACCCCTGCACAGCCACGCCAGCCCGAAACCCTCAGCGAGCTGCCGGGTGGGACGAGTGCACCCGCAGCCAGACGTGGGATGGAGGAGGGGACGAGCACCACAGCCGACCAGGAGAAGCCATCCCCAGCTGGGAGGAAGAGGCCGAAAGCACAGTGCCAAGGATTAAGCTGAGAAGGTGCGTTAGGAGCAGGGGGGTGAAATAAAGTCAAACAGTGGGTGATGGCAGAAGTGGCGAGCTGCAAGACGCACCTAAAGCTCCTTCTGCTTCAGACATCCGCAAAAAAGATCCTATTAAAACTGAAATCGGGCTCCTACCCCTGCCTCCATTCATCCCCTATTTACTGAGATCCCGAACACCTCCAGGGTGGCAGCTGACTTTTGCTCTGTGTCTATGTTGGGCACACATGCGCCGTTGCTGGAAAATGATAAAAAATGACAAAAACACTATAGCAAACCCCAGAAGAGGGCTGGGTGCACATGTGAGAATGGGGACAGCCACCAGAGCTCTTCATGGAGCAGCAGCAGAAACCAGGAGGGTGCAGCGAGCCCCCATCCCCAAGCCCGGCTGCGCTCTGACTTTGCAAAACGATCACCCCTTAGAGAAAGAGAAATTATGGGATTTACCCCACGGGTGCGGGTCTGGCTGGAAATGGAGCACAGCGGCCAGGCTGGAGGCGAAGCTGCAGCCCCAGCAGCGTTTCCCACCGCAGGACAGCCCTTCTGCCTCCCCAGAGCCCCGCTGGACAAGGGTCTGCTCAGAGCATCCCCAAAGCCTTCATCCTCCAGCCCATCTGCTGCTCGAATCCCCGCTCCCCGGCTGCGATGTCGGGGCGGCTCCCGCTCCTCATTAGAGGTCACAGCCCCTGAGCAAAGATTAATCTGGCGCTTGTGCGAATTTATCTGCTTGAAAAGAGAGGGACCGGCTCTGACCTCACAGTCTGGAGACTGGTGGGGAGTTTACTATCCCCTGAGCTGTCAAGCCAATTCCCTGCAGTACCAAGCTGTTGTTCTTGGCATCTGCTAGGCAGAAAGACTATGAAACATCCCAAATATCTGTTTGTTTTAAAAGGTAAATATTAATTTCAGGATGCTGTTTACATAACCAGACTCTTGGAGCTTGAAGTCATTGCCTTTTGCTAGTTGTCACATGGAGTTAGTGTGTATTTAACATTTATTTAACTCTACTTGGTCCTGCTTGTGCCAGATGGCAGGCAGCCTGCCCGGCTAGGCACGGGCTTAGCCAAGTGCTGCTCTGAAGCAAGAAAAGGGGGTGGTTTGAGGCCGAAATGGTAAAAGTTTGAGCAGTTTTGCGGCTGCAGGTCTCTGAATGGCATCGATGCACACTGTGGCTCTGGTGTCCCCAAGGCTGGGTGGTGTTCCTGCCCCCAGAGCACGGCAGAAGCCAAAAGCAAGACAACCTGGGAAGCACCATCCTCTGACAAGTCCAAACCAGTGCAGGGGCTGGGCTTTCCTCAGCTCTTGCTGTGCACTGGAGCCAGGGCAGGGTCTAACAACTTGCCTTTGACTCACTGGCTTTGCATCACTTTGGCCTGATCCTGCCTGGCACTGAGCTCTCTCACTGCATACAGGGGGCAGGTGTGTGGACCCTGGCAGAAAGCTGTCCCTGCAGAGGCCATCGCGGTTTGCATGCACCGGGTGGGAAACCCAGAGCTGAAACTCTGAGCTGCAGAAATGTGCGGGTGTCTGGCTAGCCAGTGACCTGGAGGAGCAGACGACATGGGAGAGGACCCGCTCGCTGCCTCCTGAGGTCCTGAACGTCGAGTTTCCTCATCTCAGTGAAGAGCTGAGAGATCTCACAAAGTGATGTGCATCCCTGATACACAGCCCCGACAACCGAATGCTCACGTCTCTTTTCTGCCCCTCCAGTCGTTTACTCTGCCAGCACAGGGCATTTTGACACTGCTGGTGTCACTGCTTTCTCAAACAATAAAGAAATGCAGCCAGATGGCCTTTGGAAAACAAATATGATATTCAAGACAGCATAACCTTCTTTATGGCTGCAGCAGGCACCCATCAGCTTGAATATACAAACAAGGAAGATCTGAGATGGTTTCAGGGACAGAATTATGGTTTCTAAGCTGGACTGGACGCTCTCAAATGTTGATGTTTGAGGAAAAGGACCTGTGTGATAAATAATATCCCCAGATTTTATCACAGAATTATTACCTGTTTGGGCTCGATAGCCGCTGTG
This sequence comes from Pygoscelis adeliae, assembly GCF_000699105.1. Taxonomy (NCBI): domain Eukaryota; kingdom Metazoa; phylum Chordata; class Aves; order Sphenisciformes; family Spheniscidae; genus Pygoscelis; species Pygoscelis adeliae. The sequence continues at coordinate 1,206,883 of NW_008824286.1, read as the reverse complement.
CGCTCTGCCTCCCACCTGGTGAACAGGTCTCATCCCACCTCTCCTCTCCTCCAGCAGTTCTTGCTCGATGAGATCCCATTCTTCTCCCACCGGGCACGCCTGACTCTCCGGGCAATGCTGACCTGCCTTTGTGCGCTGCATCGTGCCGGCAGAAACACTGAACGGACACCAGGACTGACCTTGGGAAACTCCACCAAGCTCCAGACCTCCCCTTCTGGCACCATCTGCCCCGCTCTCCTTTCACTCAGTTCTCGCCCGTGTTAATGATGCTTGTACTAAACTTTCCATTTTGCCTTGTTTTGAAAACCAGTTCCCAGCGAAGGAAGCAGGCAGGTTACTCTGCCATGACCTGTCCCATGAGATAAACCCTTTATCTCATTTCCCACTCATTTTTATGACAGTAATTACTCTTTCTTCAGCATTTTTAGAGCTACACACACCTGTGAGATGAGAGATTTCCAAATAACATTCCCTCTTGCTCTTGCGTTCACTGTTCTTTGATCAGACCCATTAATCCTTGCCACTAGATTTGCCTGCCCTGTAGAGGAAACGGGAGGACTGAGCTGGTGTGGGACCTGGGAAGGGACAGCAAAGGCATGAGGAAGAGGCAGGACGAGGCTGAAGGAGCTGAGCTATGGGGAGCAAGAACGGGCATACATCTTTGCCTGAGAGAGCTCATTCCAGCCCAGGGCCATGGCCACCAGCTGAGAACTGCCCCCACCTGGGAGCCATCCTGCTCCCTCCTTTTAACACTGGTCTGCAGAGAGGATAACAACCTTCGACTGCTCTCAGCTACCTCACCAGCTGCAGGGACAGAGTCTAGGAGGGATATCTAAGTGTTTCAGACCTTCTGGTGATCCACCTCGGCCCGTACCCTGCTGTACGGGGCCTCCCTTGGGGTGGGGGCTCACACAGATCCTCACTTTGGAAGAACAGGAGCAAGGCTGTGAAGTCCTGCTCCCAGAGACCGAGCTTCCCACCTGCAGCCACCTTTGTCATGTTGGTGGACAGGCTTTATTCAGAGGGGGACTCAAGGCCATGCAATGAAGGAGGTTTCCTTTGGTAGGACCTTTGCAGGAGCTGGGGCAGAAGCTGGAAGGAGCACAGTGAGTGAAAGAGGATCAAACCCAGAAGGGTGCTTTACATCGGTGCTTGGGTACGGGTGAGGATGTGGCAGGACAGCAAACAGAAATGAAAAAATGTGTCTTCAGAGCACAGCTCGCTCAGCGTGGCACGAGCTGTGGTGGGGGATGCCAGCAAATAAGCAGAGCAGATGCCAAGTGCCTGCTCATACGGCAAGCACCGTTCCCCCATGCACCAAATAGAGGAGTACACCATGGAAAAACACATCATGACTTGACTGTTTGTCTGATATACAATGAAACGTGATCATATGTTTAAAGATGATGGGGGCATTTCCTGAGTTGTGGAGTGCATGTGTGAATATTTTAAGAGGTTTTGTGTTTTATCGGCCATAGATATATAACGTGTATAGTGGCTGTGTATTTACAGTCCTAAAAATGCTGTTTGCAAAACTGTGGATGCTCAGTCGGGTGCGATATAGGTATACATATTCAGACATACATATCTACCTCTCTAGGATGCATGTGCCCACATACTGCACTGGGCTGAGAAGCCTTCTGTCTCTTGTCCCGAATACATCACGTTTAAATGATTAAAAAAAAGGGTTCCAAAGTCCACGTGCCTTTAGAGCTTCTTCTCTAATACACAAGCCTGTTTCAAGGACACACAGAAACATCAGCTAAGTGAACAGGTGTTGCTCAGTTGGACACAGAATATAAATCCATACTCATAAAGGCTGGGTGGGTTTTTTTCTCTCAGAGCAAATAAACCCTGCTCTGTGTACCAATGTACCAACAGAGCAAAAATTCCAACTGCCCCCCTCCTTTGATGGCTATTGATGTTTCCCAACCCGCACCCCAGCTCCAGAGAGCACGAGACAAGCTCAGCTCACTGTATGGCTTAAAATCTGGGAGGCTGGAGGTGGGGAAGGGGTGTTCCCCACAGGGCAGGCTACAGCAGCGTGTGTCTCAGGGTGACATGGTCGCCCCGCTCGCACACCATCAGGATCCAGAGCTCATCCTCCCTACAGGACCATGCCCCAGGCCTCACCCACAACCCTGGCACCACTCATCTCAGATCTCCTGAGAACGAGCACGGAGAGCCCGTTCCCCGCTCACACCTCTCCATCTCTGTAGAAGACACTTGCTGGAGGAGTGGCAGGATGGCTGCATTTAAAACATGAGCTTGTTTCTGTAGGGAAGTCACGTATAACTATGGAAACGTCCCCAAAGCTGCTGTCCTGAGCTCCTATGTCTTTCATTGGCATTGAGGTCTGCAAGATTAAGCCCTGTATGTACCCTGTCCTGGTACTCCGCGGGTATTATGAGTGTTATTTAGCACAATCCTCTCCTCTTTGGGGTTTCCCTCTGCAGCTGTTTCATCTTTAGAAACAAAGCAGCAATGCATGCAATGGAGCTGCTCTGTGCTCACCATGGCTTTTCCTTGGGCAGCACCAAAGCTGTTGAACAGAAAGGAAGATGAAAATACATTAGCTCCTCTTTTGAAGCTTTCCCCAGCACATCTCAGCGCTCTGCTTTGCGGTCCCAGCCCTCCTCACCTCCTCCCCGTTCCAAGCAGTGACACTTCACACCAGGGCATGTCCCCCCAAGGTCGTGGTGCCCGGGAGGGACAGGACACGGAGCAGGGCAGCAACGGCCCCATGCTGTCAGCACAGCAGTTCACATCTCCTCGTCCGCGCTCAGGCACATAGAGGGCTACAGCGTGGGTGAGCCTCGGGGAGATGCCAGGCTGCGGCTGGGGAGCATGGCCAGGTGGCTTGGAGACGTCCTCCCACCACATTGGTAAAAGCCTCTGATGGAGCCCAGCCTGCCACTCTCCTGAGGGCTTCACAGGCTTTGGAGACCAGCTAAATTAAAACAAAGCCCTTATCAGCACCCCACACAACAGCCCTTTCTACTTCACCAGTGTAAATTTGGCCGCAGCAAGGCTGTAGATGACACTGAAATGAAGTGGTGGTAAACACAGGCCAGAGCCAAGCTGCAGCCAGCGTGGCAGGAGATAAGAGCTGCATGGGGGATGCCGGCTCTGGCGGACAGGCTGGTCCAGGGAAGTGCTGGTGTCTCACAAAGGGAGGAGGCAAAGCCACAAAGTTAAAATGAGGACGATGGGACTAGATGGATGCTCCTGTCATTTTAGTGCAAATTTGCATCTGCTCCATCATGGGACGTCTGGGCCCAAGAGATGCCGATTCCTGGCCAGCAAACTCAAAATGAGCCTGTGGCTCCCTGAGCAAATTCTAGAGCTGACCACTGCCAAGCTGCGGTGCACCACAGCTCACCCATAGCTGGGCTTTCAACAGGCTGCTGGCCAGCAACCACCAGCCCAGAACTGGGGAAGTTCAAACACATTTTGTTGGGAGCATGGTCCTGCTGGGAAACAGCCCTGACCTGTGTGCCCTTTTTTTCCCAAGAGCCGAGTAGGGCTCACAGCTCTTACTGCCTTGATTATACAGGCAGCAACTTGAGGGGATGGATAGCGCCTTAGGGCAGCCAGTTTGGATCTCCTGCTCCATCCCAAGAGCTCTCCTTCACTGGTGATGAGCTCTGCCAAGGCTGAGCCAAGAGACGGCAGGGCGTCAAGAGCCACACTGGTACCAGCATGACTTGCTAACTGGTGGTGAGGACATCTACCTGGGACAGGAGACTGGGTCCTGGCCCTGCTTCCAGGACCGCATTTATATTTTATTGCTGGGAACAGAAACCCCGGCTATAATCCAATTTGCAGACACATGATCTTCCTCCTACAGCTACTTTCAAGTCTTTTGGGAAATCCTTGACCCAGCTGGCCTACTTGCAGTTTCCCTAGAGAACACCTATCACGGCAAATCTCTCCAGGATGGGAGCAGGGTTGTGCTTAGTTTTCTGATGCCGATCGGACGTCAGCACAAGGCTGCAGCCTCAACAAACCCTGGGCAGGACTCTCAGGCTCTCAGTGAAGCTCTCACGATCAGAGACTCCGGCATTTCTGGGCTTTGAGGTAACCACCAGAGGTAAATGGCACTCAAGCTTCTGACTTTGCCAGAGTCAAAACATTCACGTCTTGGCTCTGATGTGGACATTTGACTTAACTTCTGGGTTTTTTTCCATGTAAATCTAAATGTGTTTTCCTGTGGCCAGGCTCCCTGGGGCATTTGTGGAAAGGCAGAAGTGCTGGGAGACGAGGCAGGCCCATTGAAGATCTCCTGACACACAGAGCTCCCGGCTCTGATGTGGACATTTGACTTAACTTCTGGGTTTTTTTCCATGTAAATCTAAATGTGTTTTCCTGTGGCCAGGCTCCCTGGGGCATTTGTGGAAAGGCAGAAGTGCTGGGAGACGAGGCAGGCCCATTGAAGATCTCCTGACACACAGAGCTCCCTGGCCAACAAAGCCACCTGTCCTGGTTTCGGCAGGGATAGAGGTAAATTCCTTCCTAGCAGCTGGTACAGTGCTGCGTTTTGGATTTAGGATGAGAACAATGTTGATAACACACCGATGTTTTAGTTGTTGCTGAGCAGTGCTTACACTAGT
>NW_008824286.1:1190954-1200382 GCF_000699105.1 Pygoscelis adeliae | reverse complement strand
AAACCCATAGTGTGCACTCAGGCTGGCAGCGGCTGGGTGCGGGTGTGCGTACGTGAAGCCTGTCTGTCGCAGCATCCCCTGCTACTTGGGGTTGGGAGGTTGGGAAGGTGAATAGCTGGAGCTCCGTTTTCATTAATTTCTCAAAACAGGAGGTTTGTTTCCAGAAGAGTTGCACTCTCTCTGAAAGCGATGAGGTCGGCAGGGGAGCAGGGAAGCGCGTTGCTGCTGCCAAGGAGCAGGGTAGATGGTTAGCCTGTGCCTCTCACCGTATTAACCTCCTGATCTTTTTTGTCATCTGCGCTTGTGCGCACAGCATTTGTTTATCCACAATCGGGAATGGAGTGTGAGCTGTCCCGGGCTGAGGAATGAGGTGCTGGATGGAGCCGCGGTGTCCGTGGGTAACGGATATCCAGGCTGACAGCCTGGATGGGCCATTTTGCACACGGGCTGGATCACGGCCTCGAGGCGACTCTGTTGATAAGTCATAGTTCAGTGAAGGGAGAAAAGCAGTTAAAAGTGTATCCCAAATCTCAGAGGAAATGAGGGAATTTTAAAATGAAGTGTGGTTGCTCATAAGGAAGCAACATACAGACAGATGCTGACGCTAATGTGGAAACCACCCTGAAAGCTGCATTCCCGATACGGAGAAGGAATTACCAAGTGACGGAAATTGCAGAGGGTGGGTGAATACTTTATTGTGCTGCTTAGTGCAAAATGTGCAACCTCGGAGTGAGGCTGTTATCCCTTAAGGCAGTTACAAATTAGTCTGTCAAAGCATGCGGACTTGAAACAGACAGTGGCCCAGGCGGCTGCCACGGGAGGAGGGCACAGCAGTGAGCAAGCCGTGTTAACATCCACGTGGGTTTGCAGAACCCTGGTACCTGGTTGACGGGCTCCTAACCTTGCTGCCAGGGAGGGCTCTTCGTTTTGTCTGCCTTGAAGAAAAGGCCCCACAGAAGCAGCTCGGGTGAGATCATCTGCTTTAACCTCGCTGTCCAAAAGTCAGCCCTTTGTGCCTGATCTCCTTTCTCCAAGCTCCCTTTGCAGTCACAGCGGAGGAACAGGCGCTTCTGAGGGTGATTCATCTCACCAGTCTTGGACACCTCTCTCTGGATGAGATGAATTACACACTAGAGGTGCCTGGGCTTTTTCATTGACTGCAAGGGGAGTCCAGAATAACTGGCTCAGGCTTTGGCAACGAGAAGTTAGATGGAACAAATCCCACACGGTGTGTCTGCTCATGGTACAGCTTGATGGTGTATGCAGAGACTGGTCAGATTGCCTGTTTCTCTTAGACTGAGCACTGGGAGGAGACGGGCCTTTGAAATCCTACTCAAAAATAATTGAAGCTAAGGGAGACAGCGATCTTGCGCCTAAAGCCATAGCTTCAGAGTGGGTATGTGAAACCAGTTCCTCTCTCAGCTGTGGCACTTTCTGCAGCCTTGGGCAAGTTGTTTGAATGTCTTTCTGGATTGTGGCAGGAATGTATAAATGTATATGTAGCCGCTCGGTTTTGCAGTATTAAACCATGTCTGAGAGTAGGGCTTTTCGTCTGGGTCCCGTTGACAGAAGCAGGTCAGGAAGCGATTGCACTGGCCTCATGCCAGCAGGTACAGCAAGGCCGTAGCCCCGGGCCACAGAGGGTGACAAGCACCTGGGATGCTTCGGATGACTCAGCGGCAGCTGAAGCATCATTTCTTATGCAGCTTTAATATGCCTGTGGCTCAGCATCCATGGGTGAAGTGCTAGTGATAACCCTGGTGAGCCATACAGCTGTTTTATAAGGATAAGCACATAAATATGCGTTACAGCCTTCGGCAGCTTTATAGATAGAGCAGGTAACGATGTCCTGTTAGCGCCAGTTATTGAACAGGCTGAACGCTGGCCCAAGACATCACTTAGTTCTTGGGCCTAGCGTCTGCCCAAGAACACTGTTGGATTTTATCTTTGGGCTCAAGAAAGTGAATAATCAGCTGTAGACTCATAATTTTTATAAGCACGAATTATATGTGTTGCCTTCGTTATCAGCCCAGTGATTTCTGCTGTATTATAAATACAGTTACTGGCAATGTCAGGAGGTTGCTTGATTTCTTTGGGTATGTATTACAGAGAAGTGGTTCAGTGGTCAGTGTGAAACTAATGATCCAGAAAGAAAGGAGAAATGTGGGACTGCTTTGAAACTTTGGGATGTTCCATATTAGTTTAAGGCACATACTGACTCTGGTGAACATGCCTTTCTTACACGGATATTTCCAATGGGCAGAAGTTAAAATGGATCTTTCAGGGACTTAGTCTTGATATTCATATGCTGTAAAATAAAAGGCTTAAGTTGTTACTCTTCCCTTGCACCAGTGTTTGGGAGAGTGAAATATACTGACTTTTTAAAGCAGTCAGAAAAAAGAAAAAGGTGGGTTTTTTATTTGCAGCTTCTCTGAGGATAGAAAAGAGCATATATCAGGTAGAGCTCATGTAGACTCTCTTAAAAGCAGTGCTGGAGTGGAATAGTGAGCTGAGTATGGTGTCCATCAGCCTGAGCTGCCAAGGCTTCGCAGCTACCTTGAGATGTTGCCGTAAACCACTCAAGCGGGAGAGGGGAGAAGGACTGCTCGGGTTTCCCTTTTGCTGTCAAGAACCGGAGGTGACCTCCTTGGCTTCAGAAGAAGGAGGTGGCTGTAAAACTCACGCAAGTGAGAGTGAATCTGTCTCTCCCCCTCTGATACAGAAAGTCCCGGAGGCAGTGCTTCCACCCAGACAGGTGATTGACCTGGACCTCTTCCAGACTGAAAAACACCTTCCTGAAGGCACTTGTCCAGCTGGTGTCTGGGGCAGAAAATGTCTCCTGTGTCCCTGTCACCTTCCCATCCCTCCCTGCCGCACCCCACGTATGTGCACACCCATGTCCAATTCAGCTACGAAAGTGTCGCTGGACGTTCGTTTTGGCTGTCTTTGTGCACTCCAGGTTAATCAACCCTGACCTTAGAGCTTAGCTAAAATGTTCTTTACTCCATTTCATGTTCTTCTAGAGAGAGAAGCACCAACTTCTACAGGTAGTAACTTATCTGGCGATCAGACTTTGAGGTCAAAATCTGCACGTTTTCCTCAAAGACGTGCTTTGCAGTCTTGGTATAATTTAAAGGATCAGACTATTCAGGCAGGGATTTTCTCCAATGTAAATTTATGTTGGTATTTAAGATAGTAGTTGATAATAGCCCTCAACCTTGGTTTACAAGGATATTTTCAGAAGATAAATGGCATGCTGTAGTCTTGACTTTGGGTCCATTGGTGACATTTTGAAGCTTTTTGAAATATTACAGAATTCTCTCATTACAGGTATGGTTCTGAATGGATAGTGTAGCATTAGCCATTTTTTTTCTGTGGATGTCATAAAATAATGGGACAAATACTTAGTGAATGCTTGCAGAAATACTGCTGCTTTTCTCCGAGTGGACTCGATAGATGCACCAGTTTGTTAGCATCAATACCAGCTTCTCCCTGAACTAAATACATCAGCATTTTTTAATCCTTGTGATCTCCTGGGAGTTGGTCTGTCACTTCCTAATAGTGTACCTAGTTGCTGTAGCAGCAAGTTCCTCCAAATACATCACCAGGGACACTTCTGCCTGGCTTTTGTATGCGTTTTATCACGCTATTTCTGACAGGAGGCAACAGGGGGAGGAGAAGGAGGTATAAAATCCTAAAGGAGGGAAAAACAGGGAGGCTGTACGTGGTTGGTGGACGTGGGAGTAGGCTGCTCTGGCCAGGGACTGGCGAGGGATGGTTGGGTCGAGCAGTCGCCAGCACTGATGGGACTGGGCTGGTGGCAGACAGCAGCTCAGCCGCGCTGGGGAGCCGATCCAGGGACCCTCCTGACACCCGCCTGGCCGGCAGAGACTCTTCAGACGCCTTATCAGGAGTGGTGAGCACACAAATGTTTAGCCTAATAACTCATTACATCCCGGCTATCCTTTGTGTCTGTTAGCCAACAAATATTTGCTTTATACTTCTAAATTGTTGTGCATCCTGCCTGCAGAGCCTCTTTGCATCTGGCTGGAGGTGCTTGAACAAACGGGGATGGAAGAGGGGCTGTAGTGTGGGGTACATCGGTGCGGTCGCAGTTCTTGTCCTGGGTGGGCAGAGCTCCGGGACACTCGCAGTTGTCGGCTTGGAGCACGGTCAGCTTTCTTTTCTTACGTGAGTATTGTGGGATACAATATTTCGTGGCTATATTCTTGGGAGCAAACATTTCAGTGGGTCTTGGTTAAGCTGAAACTTAATTTAACACCTTTTTAAAGGATGGGGATATCTCAGCCTGGGGCATTTCCAGGTGCGGATGAGATTAATTCACTTATCTTAGGTGATGGCAGGTAATTGCGTGTGCTGGGGAGGTACTGTAGTCAGTACAAAACACAAAGAAGTCAAATGGCTCCCATGTTCCTCCCCCGCTGTGCAAGCTCTTTTGCATTAAAACACCCCGTCTAGCAGATCTGCAGGCAGGAGTCTTCCCTCCTCCTCCTCCCTGATTAGGTTTGGTGGGGGCCAAGAAGCCACTGATGAATTGTGACTGTAAAGCGCTGAACTTTGAGGGAAGATGGAAAAAACCTTCAGAACATTTGCCGCCCTGGCAGCGTGTACGTGGGTTGGTAATGGGGTTTATCTTCTGACATCATTAGGATCTCTGACATTTCTAGCTTAGAAACAATAACTGGCCTTATCCGTCGTCATGTTTTTCTAATTAAAGACAAAGCTTGGTAAATATTTTTTAAATGATTGAATTTCCCAAGTATGGAAAACACATGTTGGGAGTCAGGCTGGCTGCGTCCAATGCGCCTTTTCCCATAGCGTCCCTTGGAGCACGCGAGTGCAAATACAGATTTAGAGCTGTGGGTGACAGGTTTATCTGGGATGATTGGCAAGGATTTATAAACCAGGAGGGGATTTACTTCGCTCTCGCTCCTTCCTCTTCCCCCTTCTCTCCCCCCCTCCATGACCCCCGTCTCAGAAATAGGAAATTGGGATCACATTAAACCCTAATTGGTTTGGCTCCAGCGCTAGTTCGGTGGCTGCCAAATAGTTAATTTATTGCGTGAGAGTTTGGCCATGTGTTGAGAGGCAAATTTGCTTGAAGCAAGGGATCTTTGTAAACTGTACATCCATTCCCGTGCCAGGTCCTGTTTACAGCGGCACTGGAGCGGGATGCGGGAGGTGCTTTCCATACCCATGCTGGCAGGATGGCGAGGGGGGAGACCCTGCCGGGGGGCTGCCGTTCTGCCTTCCTCACTCCCCAGCCGAAACGCTTTCAGGAATAGTTGCCTAAAAGAGCTTAAAGTGGTTTTAGCTGGACTTGGCGATCGACGTTTGGAAACTGCCAGCTAGATAAGACGTGGGAGGCTCTCAAGAGAATAAATGCATCTGTTTGGGAGATAACAGCAGGCCTGGGCTGTCACCACGGAGCAGGGCCAGGTGGGGAGTCCCCGGGGGTGGCAAGATGGCTTTTCCTGGATGATGTGAGGAGGGGCAAACGGGAAGCAGGCGTATCTGGCTGACTTCCCGTGGCCCTGCAGAAGCCCTCCTTGTTCCTGCGCTTCTCTGTGAGGTCGGTGGCTGTCGGACATCCCAGGTTTGTCGTTGTTTGCTGTTGGATCCCAGGCATCTAGTTGCGTTTGGCTCCTGTGAACGTTTCTGGAGGTTGGGCTCCAGCAGAGGAGCTTGCATGGGCTTGAAGGACAAGCAGCCTTTACTTAGGCTATCGCAGACACTGCATTCACTGGCACTTGTGAAAGGGAGTTATTTGGATTAAAAGAGGATGCTGCAGCCTGAGTTAAAGACTCTCACTGCTAATGTGGCTCCGGTTTTGGAGTGTGATTTGAAAGAGGCTGTGTAAGGAATAAATGCATGGCTGTAGCACTTTCTTTCATTTCTCGCTGAGTTAAATAACAAACTTTGTGTAAGGGAGCTGCTTCCAGTTCTGAGGGAACAGAATTATTACCGCCGCGCTCAGCAGCGCCCTTTCTGTGTCAGCTGCTATTTCCATTGTGAACTTGATACCTGAAGGCTCAATATTGTGATCCTTTAATTTTCAGCTGCTAAAACGTACCATGTGAGTTGGCTAAAAGGGAAGAGCTCAGAGGGGAATTTGAAATAGTTATGCTGTGGGAGCAGCGTGTTTCTTTGGGTATTTCTTAAGTGCTGAGTGTTTAGGAGAAATTGATAGGTAGTAGCAATGCACTTTTAGCAATACTTTTCCTTCTGTAGCTCTTGCTTCCTGGGATGTAATAAAATCCATTAAGTTCTATTTATGATCTAAGGCCCAATATAGTAATAGTTTTATTTGGATAATTGTGGCTGTTCTACTGATAATCAGAATACTGAACACTTCCAGGCGTACTGCAAAACCCAGGCTGTGTATTTAGCGGGGTGCAGGGTTGGCACGGCCAAATGTTAGCCAGTTTTTCTGAGGAGTCAGAAAGACATCAGTTCAACAAAAAAAAGCCTGCATCAAGCCGAGCATCTTTGTAGGAAGGCAGCTCCTGCCTGCCGCTGCTGTGCTGGGGCTGTGCTGCCCTGGATTTGCCAGCCATAGCATGGAGGTGCTAGCAGGGTTAGGCAGGCAAAAGGGAGACAAATTGGACAGGTATTGGAAGCAAACAGCGATGGTTTGTTTTGGAGAGCATCTTTTCATCCTGAGGTCTGAAGGCAGGTTAAACATTCATCAGGGAGCCACTCCCCACTTGTGCATCTCCTGCTTAGTTTGAAATGCAGCCATTTCTGGGATGAGCTCCCCTAATTACTTTAAAGTACATCATACTTCCACCACTTTTGGCAGGAAGGAAGGAGGAATACTGTGCTCCATCGCCAGACAAAATAGAAATCAACAATTGGGATTTTTCTCAACAAGCGGATCTATCTTCTCTGCCATTAAATCCGAGTTGGATGGAAGCCTTGTGCCCATTTTGCTTTCACGATGCGAGCATGGCGTTCTGCAGCATGCAGCCCGTGTTCACACGAAGATTTACAGCAGCAAATTCTAGCCAGAAATTCTTTCTAGCGCTTTGCTTTCCTTCTGCTGTTTGCTTCCCTCTTCGCACTACAGATGCTAATGGATCACCTTCCTGTGGTGAGTAACGATACACGCCGTACTTTACGTTGTGCTGAGAAACTCTGTCGTCTTCAGGAAGGTTCTTTCAGAGATGCATTCCCACTCCTAAACCATCGCAGATCAGGCAGCCCTGTTAGGAACAGCCACCAAAAACCTTCAAGCCTAGCTTGAGATCACTCGTGTCAGCCTAAACACCTACCTCCTGTTTGAGCCTGGGCACGTACTTGAGTGTTTGTGCCATGGTTGGGTGCATGTATAAGCTGATGCATCCAGGTTTCTAGCTTTCTGTGCATTCTCTACCCTCTTCTTCCTCCTCTTCATAGATGGAAATTGTATTAAACTTGATGCCCTCAGTGCAGAGCCGTCCACTTCCCAGGATCAATTTTTTTTGTCAGGAGACCTACTTAGAGCTGGAGAGAAAAGGCAGCAATCTGGAGGATGGCTTCCAGAAAAAAAAAATTACAGCAAATTTGTGGCAACCACAAAGCAAACTAGTTTAGCAGATCTGGGAGAGCATCCCCGGGACCTTCGCGGAGATGAAACCATTCAGGGCTGTGGGACGGAGAAGCACAGAGGCAGGAACAGATCCTGTACCTGGTCTCTGCTGTCATCTGTGCATCCATTTCTCCAGCCAAGCCACTCCTCACCTGTAAAGGTGTACACAGAAAGGAGGGGTGACAATTTAGAGATGCAGGCGGTGGCTTGTTCACAGAGCTTGTAAATCTGACTATGGGGTATGAGGGACTGCAAATCAGCATCACACAAAACTGAATTTTTGGTGGATTGTCTGCATCCGTTTACCACTGTTCATTTATTCCTCCGCTGCAAAATACCTGACTCCAGATTACTGCCCTTAGTCCACCTGAGTCTTCACATTTCAGAATACACTGATTGGTGCCCTTTTTTCCCCCAGGGGATGATTTTTTCTATGAAAGTGTGGTCTGCCCTCTGTATCTAGGTATGCTGAGCACCTAGAAGTTAATTTGATGGACTCTTCTTAGACAGCAGCGGATACCCCTCTTTTGGAAAGCCTATGGATGAGGACCTTGCAAAGGAAGCGGCAGAGGCGACCTGCGCCCGCTTTGATTTTAGCATTGCCATCCCTGCCGCCCATATCTAACAGCACCTGCTTGGCCTTGCACTGGTTTTGCACTGTGGTACTCCTAAAATGTTCACAGGCACTTGTCCATCCTTTTTCTACTTGAATATACTTGTGTCATTGAACAAACCTTTTTTTCCCCCCTGTGTAATATTGATTTTAGAAAGCAGAAAAATAAAACCTCTTTGTGCGTGTGAATGGGTAAACAACTATCAGAGCACACAAACTGTTGGGCAAGTAGTTTTTAGATGTTTCTTTATTTGCCTGCTACCAGTTTTATTTAAATCTTAAGTCTTCAGTCACAGCAGCTACTGTGTTCATCAGGTTTTATTTCCCATTTAATAATTACAGCCGTTTCCCTTGAGCCCTGTACCTCTAATTAAGAAAGCTAAGTTTGATATAAAGTTAACGGAATGAAATCTGTTATATTTTTATGGTAAAATATGCTCACAAAAATAACATCTGTAGACTCAGTCACTACTCCTGAACATTGTTTACCACATCTCCTTGATCCTCCATCGGTGCTGATGACTTTTCTGATGGTGTATGGACAGTTGAGCAAATCATCAGAGACCAGGATCTCGTCCATGCAGAAATTCTTGCCTTCGGTCTCATAGATACCACGCAAGATAGTTTGGTTGGCATAAGATCTCCGCTTTCCCTTTTGCATGTGTCAATAAGGTTTGCCTCAGTTCCCACCAGCACTGCACTTTTACTGTCCTGCCAGTGCTCTTGGCGGTGTAAGGTGGCCCAGGAAGCCCTGGAGAACCTGGCAGCACCGCAGGGAGCTGGTCCTGCTTCAGGTGGACTCTGGGCAGATGCGACCCAGTCACCATCCAGGCTCCGAAAGCCCCATTTGGTGAAAGCCCATTGTTATTTCAGGAATATTTCCTATGTTCAGTGACCTGTGAGTGAGCCCTGTTAGGAACAGCCACCAGACGGGCACCTCCCCGCACCGTGCCGCTGGGCTGCAGCGGTACCTTGGTGCCTCCCCAAATGCACGCCTCCCTCGGCAGAATTTTGCAGCAAGTTGCTTTTTGTGCTCCTTTGTGCAGGATTTCTATAGCCGTCGCTGGTCCTCCCAGTCTGAAGGCCAGGGCGATGGCAGACAGCCCCAAAGAAAAGCAAAAAAAAACCCCAGATGGGACGAGAAGCGGTGGCATGCATGGGCTTGTTCAGGTGACCACCTGCAGTAGCCTTCTCTCTGCTGACTCTGCTCCTCCGCATGGTCTG
>NW_008824286.1:1176498-1190933 GCF_000699105.1 Pygoscelis adeliae | reverse complement strand
AGGACAGACCTGCCTGCGTCCACGCAGCACGCCAAGAATTTAAGTCCGTCATGGACGGTACTGTCCAAATGGCTATGCTTCTCCGAGCAGCGGCTCTGTGAATGGAGGTGCACCTCTTTGCACCTGTTTTATAACACAGAAGCAAAATATTTGGGGCATCCAAATAGTTTATACCCTGACAAACAAATCTGGCAGTGGGAGCATGAGTTTCTATCTCATTAAGCTGTTGGCAAAGCTCTGGTAATTCCAGATACAGTCACTGATACAGCACAGGAATTATCCCTCGACACGACTGTTTGTGTCAGGTCAGAGCATCACTGTTTTTTCTCAGCAGTTGTGTGTTTATACTTGAGGGTAAAAGAAAGTGTTGAAATGTCAATTTATTGGGTTCTTCTCTGGTGCCGGAGCAAGGTCTCGCAAGGTCAGAAAACAAGTGTCTGAGGATTTCTGTACGATGAACGTGAAGTGGATTTTTACGTCTAAGTTGTAATGAGGAATTGTTTTCAAAGCTAACTTTTTTTTAATGCAAAACCTGGCACTGATTCTCAGTTTTGCAGAGACTTGAAGGTTCAGCTTGGAGGTCACCAGCTCAACTGCAGCCCAGGTTGGCTTTGACAAAGCTCCTGCCATTTCACAGCTGTTTGTCAGTCTGTATGAAATCAGCTGGTGGTTTTGGTCCACTCTCTTGGGGACAGGTCAGCTATACCACAGTTGATCCCATTTTCGGCACTCAGGAAGTGCACCGTGAGTTTGAGAGATGGAGTTGGATGAGCCAGAGATGGTGATGTCCTCTGGCTCCTCCGGCAGGCAGAGAATGAGGCATTTTGTTGAAGGGGTGGCACGCAGATGTCAATAGGCATGGGAAATTTGCCTCCAGTGCTGTTACAGATTTTACAGCGTCTTGCAAACAAGAAAGAGAAGCTCTCCCTGCCTCGTGTTACGTTACATGGCTTGAGACAGGTGCATGCAAAATTCATTTTAGAGGTCCATCGTCCAGTCCCTGAGACTAAGGAATATTTTAGTAGGGCTTTTATAAAATTTTATGCTTTATCAAAGGTCCTATTGTTTCCTCATTAAAGCAGGATTATTCCTCTGGGATTAGCTGTTCTGCATGGGTCAAGAAGACAGCCACACTCCATTTTCATAGTAAACTTCTCCTGCCTGCAGAGATGTACTGTGAAACGGCCAAAGCAAGTGGGAGGCTGAGTACCCAGGAGACACAGGGATGCAGGTGTTTGGAAACAGGACCCAAGAGGAGCTTTTACAAATGTCGGATTGATCAGACCCTACTCTTGAACACATGGAAGAATTTTAGTGGGCTGCACCTCCAGCACTTCTTCTTATCATTCGAACATCCTGTCTCTGATACTCCTTCTGACGTTAAACAGCCTCTGTCGTTGGTGCGAACCGTAGGGCGTGAAGTTGGAGCTTTTCCATATGCTGAAACAAGGAGGCAGGAAAACCTTTTAATTTGCACAAGGATCTTCTGTAGTCAATACAAGTTGACCCCGCAGGCTTTCTTGAGCTAATTCCTGTCAGTTTGTCTTTGCAAGATCTAATTTTTGCCCTCAAATTACCTCCCTTCTTCCAAAAGCTTATTACATCTCATGGATATTTTTTCCTGTATGACTACGATTCTGAATTAGGTTCAAGTCATCTAAAAATCACTGCTAAGTAACAGATAGCTTCTTTTACTGATGCTGGAGTGTCCAGACGTTTGGAGCCTATTGGGAAGTGGTTTTGTTTGGGTTTTTTTAAGTGCACTGTCTGTCTCTACAGTTTGTAGTTGCAGAGTTGCATATTCTTGTGTTCCTAATATAAACATTGTCATCACTGAACAAGGACTTGCAGGAAAAATGGTGAAAAGAAATGCTGAAGCAGCACTGCTAATCGGGTAGATGTATTACACTGCTGTTTAGTTGTAAGAAGTCTCCAAGAAGAAGAATGAACTCTTGGACTAGAAACCTGCTCCGACTGCAGTATTAACTTGAAAAGAGGTGTTATTTGAAATGGCTGCTGTAAAAATCCCTCAGAAAATGGTTTTAGAACTTCTCTTGCTCTGCTCATAATGATGTTCCCTAGAGGATATGTATTTGTCATCTATTTTTCTAGATCTGCAGAGAAGTAAAATTCAAAGTACTCGCACCATAGCTTGGAGCATCAGGTCAGACATGAGCAGCCAGCAGCACGCGTGGTCTGCCTTCCCCTGCACCGAGCAGAGCATCCTGCGAGCCTTGCTGCCAGGCACACATCGTGGTGGCTGGGCTTAGTTGCAGTGATGCTGGAGAAGCTGCAGCGTGCCATCCTCGCGCCCGCCCCGGGCTGGGCTGAGTCCCACCAGCAGCCCTGGTTGGGTTGGTGCAACCCAAAGCTGTTGTGCGAGGTGTGCAGCTGGTTTTAAGTGTACGATCGTTTGGGCATTTGATGGTGGTCTACAGCCCTGAGTAGGACCAGTGGTGTATCTGTCACTCATCTCATCTCATCTCTTTTTGGTGGCTGGTCAGTGGAAAGCTGACCATGGGCATTAACTGTATGTAAAAGAGTCGTGCTGAACTCAAAACTCGGCGTGCAGCATTTCAGGTTACTTGGGCTCAAAGCAGCCAGGTTATTTACCACAAACACAACATTTTTAATCCAAATACTGATACGGCCTTAAGTAGGGCAGGAGCTGCTCTAACTCTGATCTCCCCCTGCAGTGCGGGGCAGGGCTGCAGCAGGCCAGGTGTTTGCCTTTAGCTGCAGCTGCTCCATCTGCAGAAGCAGGTGGAGACGTTCAGGACCCTCGGCAAAACACAGCTGGGAAAAGTTAAGAGCAGCCCCGCAACGTGCTAGTTCACCTGGGCAGAGTGCACGCCGAAGCAGAATTGCCGTTGATAAACACGGCTTCACCTCAGCAATGGCTCTGGGTAGGATTAATGAAATGAAGAGGAAGTAAATGTATGCTTGAGCTGTTTTGTTGGTTTTTTTTCTCAGTAGCGACACAGCCAAATTAAATCAGCTATTTCCAGAATGCTGTCTTTTAACTGCCCGTGCCATCAAACCCAACCCCACTTCGGAGAAGCTTTGCTGATGAACATCTCTTTTTCATCTCCTACTCCAGGTTTTTATTATTGTTTTTTAAATTAAGTTGTTTCTTTCTTATTTTTTCGGCTGAGATCTATTTTTTTAAATATATAACTCATGGTGTAGAAAATCAAGATTTTGACAGCCGTTGAAGTTTCAAGTTTAGTAAATCTGAGCTTTGGATTGAAGGTAATTTTTGGCTTCTTCCTCTTTCCCCTATGTGCATGTTAATTAACTTCAACATACAGACATTTGACCTCTTCTGGCTCTTGACAGTTGTCTGAACACGTGCATCCGGTGCGTGGGGTGGAAGACCTCTGAATTCTTTGATGTGATGCTCTCACCAAACATTCCTTTCAGTCTATTGAAAAATCTTCTCTTTGTACCATCTCAAGTGATTTTCAGCATATGACTTACCAGGTTTGTGGGAGCAGGCAGAGGCAGGGGGTGCTGGGCGTGCACGAAGCAGTGCAGGGTGCTGAGCGCTCGCTCTGCTCCCTCCACTGCTGCAGGCAGCTTGCCAGGAGGAGCACAACGCACGAGCGGGTCCCCCTTTCTCCCGCGTAGAAATGATAAGGGATCTAATGGCTCCTGTCCCTTTGCGTAGGGACCGTGTCACCTGGATGTAAAATGCTTGGATCCAGGGCAGGCTGCTCCTTGGTGATGGTGTGTTTCCTTCTAAGCACTTAGGATGGAAAAATAAGTTTGGGGAACTTTGCGTGAGTCTCTCCTCCCCGTCTCTCTGACTCCGTTGGGAATTTTGTTGTTAGTGCCACTGGGTTGATATGGAAAGAGCTCTAATGCCCAGGAAGTGAGTGGAGATGCCCACCTCTGGGTGAGGTGGGTCACCCTAAATCTGTGCTGGGCACAGCTATGGCTGAACGTGTTGGGTGCAGACACTGTGGTGCTGGAGGGAGCTGATGCCTCCAGCAATTACAGGCTTCCTCTTCAGCTGGGTTGGTCTCAAGCTTCTGCATGTTAAATCCTGAAAGTTTTTAAAGGTGAGTGGGTTGTGTGCTTTGTCAGCCTGGTTTTCTTCAGCAGTTTCTCTTGGGAGAAGCTAGCTGTATTTTTCTGAGACTTGATTTTCTGTACCTATTGTGTTTTGTTGAATGAGTTTGTTTCGGAACAATCTTCTGATTGAATCATTCTTCTGTTGGAAAAATGTCCATTTGTCAAGACAGAAACTTTCCCTGGGACCAATATGTGCTCAGGAGATCAGAAACCACCCATGGCGCACTGTAATTGTATCTACTAAACTCTACAGCATGGCCTAAATAAATATTTACTGATTTGAATATGGTTCTTTGGCATCCTGGTAGAGCGCTGGCTGCCTGACCTTTGGCTGTCCTGATGTCTCCTTGTTTTGTGTAATTTTTGAAAGAGGGTTGGATTTTTTTGTTTGGTTTGGGGTTTTTTTTTAATAACCATATGGAAGGGGAAGATTTTAAGTCCAGGTTTCACAGGATGGGGCTGTTTCTGCCCAGGCCTCATGGTTGCTGAAGGCAGCGAGTGGCATCCTCAACTCAAAGCTTAGCAGTTGAAGTTTTACTTGACAGTGTGGCTTTTCTGCACGGGGAAGTTCCTGCAAAATTCGGGTGTGAATTTGCAGCGTACCAGCTGCTGCACTAACGCCATCTGCAGAGATGCGCAGGGTGCTGGAACGGCTTTGTGCAAATCAGCTTTCTGCTCTTCCCTTTCAGGGAGGCTTCGAGGTGGCACTGCTGCCAGAGATCTGCTCTGCAGCTGGCACGGCCCTGCTTTGGGGTTAAAGCGAGCTGCCGCTACCTACACTTTCTGGTTATGGGCTGTGGTTTCACCATCACTCAAACCTCTCCAGTTGCTGGTGGCTGCAGAGAAGAGGGCAGCAGTTGAGGCAACCTCAGATCTGGGGTTGAGCTCAAGGGGGGAGGATGGATCCTGGTGGATCCTAGCAGGTCCCAGTGGATCCAGCAGCACCGCCAGACACCACTATGGTCCCGTGTGTGTGCTTGTTGGGAGGGAAGGGCCCCGGTGTGACCGTGAGCCGAGGTTGGCTGCTGACCCTTGGAGGAACAGTGTAATGGGAATGACAAGGGATTTGGACCAGAGGAGAAAAATTCATGTTAGTGCCTGAATATAGTTTTTCATCCTCTTAAAATTCTTCTGTTTCTTTGAAGTGTGAATCGCAGATGCTAAAAAAGTATTTTTCCAGACATGGCTATGCTGTCTTGCTGTGTATTTTCCACCTAATTGCTGAATTATTGTTTTCCTTCTGGCCTTCAATTTTTTTCATAGTTTCATCTTTTTGTCTGGATGTTTTACATAGCTAAAACTCGTTCCTATCTAGCATACCAATCTGAGAACTCCCACGTGAGACAGCGTCCCCACCGAGCTATTGCATAGGACAGGAATGCTGGCTTTTTTTCCTGGAAACTTGTAAACATGAACTTCCTGTTGACACGAGCTGTAAATCTGCAAATAGGCTCTGCTTCCGACAGAAGATGAAGGTAATAAAATTTCAGGTCCTCATTCACTGTGCCTGGTCCTCCTCGAGCTGCGTCCCAGCACCCCAGAGGCAGTGGAAGCGCAGAGGCATGGGAGGGAACCTGCTGGTTGCTCTGCACCTCTGGAAATGAGTCTTTCCTTATTTTTTTACCCCCTTTTCTGTAGGCACCCAAATACAGATACAATCCTAATAGAGGCCAGTTGAAGTATCTCAAAACCCTAATGACCCTAAAATGATGCTTCTTCGCTTGTTTTCACCTTTCGTTTCTCCCTGCCTCTCCCACCATAGAGCTGATCTTCAGTTTTGGGGAGTTAACTCTATCCTACATCCAAACCAGGCATTTTTGGATAATGAACTGGTGGAATTCTGGGAGCTATTAGAAGACTTTGCATGTTACCTGTGTCACTTAATCTTGCTGTTATTTCTACCTCCAAGGGGAGATCTGGTGGGACGTGTAACCCACACTAGTTGCTGGTTTTCCCCTTCTACGCTTAATGCTTCGCCCTTCTGCATTTTGTGCAGTAGCAGCTCATGAGCCTCATCCCATGTGGGGCTGGGGGCCTGACCCTGGGGCTCGGGGCTCCCAGCAGCAGCCGGCTGCTCTCTCTGCCTTGTAACGCTGATGCAACGTGAAGCTGTGGCTAGTGAGCCGTATGCTTTACCTTCCTTCTGCTGGCACCAAGACAAGCGTGCCCGCAGCTCGCTGGGGGAAGATGCAGTAGCGCACAGAGAATAGCCACCTGGTTCCCTGTGCCAGGTGATTTTTTGGAGGCTGATGCATGCTTTATTTCTGGGTAGGTAGCAGACGCCCAGGCAGGTGGCTGAGCTCAGTGGATGCCGTGGGCTTGTAGTGGTTGAGCATGACCATGCTGATCTTCAGGATCAACTGTTGGGGATGCTGAGGCTTCTTTGTGCTATCAGGGAAGGGATGGAGGCAGGCGAGGGGCTGGGAGATGGTGGAAGCAGAGAATGGAGAAGGGAAGCAGAGATAAGGCGAAAAAATGTATTAAAAGCATGGTAGTGGAAAGGGAAAAAGGATCTAGAAAGGAAGGAGGAGTGGTTACAGGACATGGAAACGAGGAGCAACAGGCAGGATAAAAGGAAGATCTGGATGGAGGCTGAACTCTCTTAATAAGCATCCCATTAATTAATACTTTCTCATGCGGCAGCACCGGGGTGTGGATGAAATCCAGCCCTTCTCAGCCTGACCTCCCCACTCTCCTCGCTCACCGCTGTGCTGGTTTCTCCTTGGCTTCCCGCCCTAAGTGAAACCACAACCTTTCTGACTTCTCCAGGCAGAATGAAAGGCACATGGCAGCGGTGTAAGAGGAGCCTCTCGCAGTCGTCTGCGCTTGGGTGGGCGTGCTGGTTCTTTCGTAAACTAATAGCTCCCAGCAGTGCTACTAAATCAGACTTGGTGGAGCCGGGAGCGGAGAGTTGGAATGCCGGGCCAGGCACAAGGGGCTGCGCAGAGCTGTTTCTTTTTTTTTTCCTTTTTTTTTTTTTTCTTTCCCCAAATCCACCATTTGTTAGGTCCAAAGGGCCAACTGACAGCAGGAGAGGGAGCTGGCAAGGATGGACTTTGCAAAAAAAAAAAAAAAAAAGTTCAAAAAATAAAAATAAAACCCTGTTTAAACCATAATTTTTTGTTGTTGTTGTTTGGCGAGGTGAAAAGAGAGGGAGCCCCACTCAGTGCTAAACCTGCAAAGCCAACAAACTGGGATGCTACTGAAAAGCCCTGCTTAAAATCCTGAACTGGTGGTTTTACTTGATAAAATGAACAAAACAATGGGGATTATTTTTTTAAGCATCTTAAAGACAGGCTGTGGTTTGGGTGAGAAACTTAGGGTTGTTTTGTTGTTTTTTTTTTTTTTTTTTAAATCAAGGTTACCAGGTTAGTGACAACTAATTACCGAGAAAATAAACCTCCTTTGGTGCCTGTCCGATGCCAGGACATGGCTAGGCAATGAGATGGGGAGTTACCACCTCCTCTGAAGGGCCAGGCAAGGACCCAGAGCCCCAACAGTACCGTCCCAGGGACTGGAGGGGAGGGAAGCTCAGCATGAAGGGGGAAAGGATTCTGTTAAAGCAGCCCAAGATAAAGAAAGAAAAGCCGTTATCAGGGGAAAAGCCACAGCCTGCAGGAGGGAAGTCACCGGTGGAGGGAGGTGCAGGAAGCGAGCTGGGGCGTAATGACCCTGCTGTAGGGAAGGGGCTTGGGATCCATCACGTGCATTTTATTGCTCATATTTTTGATTGTAAATGCTGCCCTTTCTGGGACGAGACCAAACCCACAAGTTCTGCTAACAAGTCCTGCTTTGATAAGCTTTAACGTGTCCTTTCTTAATTGTTAAAGATCTTCTACAGGGGAGGTGGTGGGGAGCACCGACAGCCCAGACTTCAGAGTGAGGTGTCTGATCCAGGGACACAGCTCTCGAAGCACATCATCTCACCTGCAAAAGGGAGGAGTTCTGCTTCCAAAGCTTGTCTGCACCATAAACATACGCTAAAGGGCCTGGCCCCCTAAAGGACTTGGGTGAAAATGTCAGATCTAGGCAGTTAACTGGGTTTTCTGGAGTAGCAGGATGGTATCCGAGTCAGCTGCAGCAGAGCGCTCCACCAGCACAGCTTCCAAAGCCAGAAATGCTCCTGATCCCCCACCTGGCATGTTGATGATGATGATGAGGGACACCAAAATTACAATTGGAGCGGAGTGGGCGTATGTATTTTAACAAATCTCTGTAATCGAAGGGAGCTGCTATTGATCTGGAAAATACTGTCAAGCTGCAGAGCTGTTGGACTAGACTTAATCCTCTGCAGGCTGGGTTTTACTCTCTCCAAATAGGATTACTAATTTTTTCCATATTTCTGTGTTTGGTTTAAATACCCGTGACAGCTACAGAGGCTTGGATTTCTAATCAGAGCAAGGGTGTTAGATTTAGGAATTGGTGTGTCGTTTTGAGGGGGATTTCTTGGCGAGGACATCAGTTCCTGGGTGTTTTTTCTTTACCTATATGGGCATATAGCAGGAATAAGGTAGCTTTTGCTTGGGTGCCCCTCCTCCCCCCCCAGCCCTAAATCAGTGGCCAGAAGTAAAGTTTCAGAAACTCCTTTAGGTTGTGCTTAATTCCTTGTTGCACCTTTGTTCCCACTGTTTTTTCGCGATGTCTGATTGTAGTTGTTCTGGGTGTAAATTCTGCCAGCTCAGTTAAGGCCAACTTTTAATGTTGTTTCCTTTCTCTAGGCAGTATTGAAATGGCACAAAAGCCAAACACGACTCACGTTCACTCCTGAAGGAGGCAATATGATTAGATTTACTTGACAAATTAAGCTTGTTAACATAATCTGCCATGTGCTAATTTAAATAATGGCTGTATTGAAAAGAGGATGTTTGTTAAACGTGATAAATTTGCTAGGAATGGAGGGGTCTAATCTCTCTGTTTGGGGAGGGTGCATGCCTCTGTCTGCTGAGCTCGAACTCAAGTCAGCGAACCTCCCATGCAACCCCACCAGCATTGCTTCAAAGGGAGCAGTCCTTTCTTGGCTCCGCTGACTTGTAAGTAAGGCATAAAGAAGGCAATAAAATGTTTGACTTTCCTGCCAGACCTGAGCCTGGAGGAGGAGGAGGATCCCAATTGGTTTCCATCAGATTCCAGTTAGCATGAATTTACGGTTTCCACTTAGCCTGATAAATGGCTTTGGCTGCCTTGGTGCGTTTGGATTTATTTTTCTGTGCGATGGAAAGCGGTCAGCTTAAAAAGGCAAAGGCTTTCCAGGGTTGCCATGAATACGAGTGAAACTTCTTTCTGAGGTAAGAAGACAGCAGGCAAAAAAAAAAAAAGCTGCGGCACGTCATGGAATATGGGTGGAACTGAAGAGAAATCAGGAGTAGTTTGGGTCTCTTGTGCTTGCTGTGGCAGGGGGCTGTGATAGGCATAAAAATTCCACTGGAAACTGGAAAAATTCTTCAGATTTCCTCGCCTTCCTCAGAAACCACACTTAGCAGCAGGTATCAATAGCTCCCAGTGTTCAAACTTTGTTTGCATCGTTCTTTCCATGGAACATTCCCATGAGAAGAACGCAGAAGCAGATTCATGCGGCAAGCTGGGGAAAGCAGTTTCTCCCATGCTGCCTGCAGTCCTCCTTCTTTCCACTGTAGTGGTGATGTCTGGGTTACAAATTCTATTTTAATGCATATTTGGGGAGCAGGCTAGCCTCTTGGTTATGTACAGGTGCTGCTCGAGGTCGGTAGATGACATGTCTTGGTGTCTTCTATTAGTGTGTCACCTCTGCTTCCCCCTGCTCCGTTTGCAAAGGTGGTGGCTGAGCAGGGCATGGCGTGCGGGATGCTTTCTCCTCGCTTGCTTTGCGGTAACGGGAGCTGCCGCGTCGGTGCTGCTGGAGAGACCGGCTGATGGCGGGATCCTTGCCTGCGGCTCCACGGACCTGCCTCTGTCGGCAGCGAGCTCAGGGATGGGTCGCAGTTTGGGTGAGCTTAGGCACATGGGTCATGTTTAAGATACAATCCATGAGCTGTTCAAAGGAGGCTTTGCAACGGCTTCTACTCAGGGCGCCCAGGTGTCCCCACCTTTAGTTTTTATGCCTTGAGAGCCCAAACCCACACGTGTATCTTCCTTATTCTGAGGCTGAGTTGTGAGGTCTGGCATATTCCTGCCCCAACCCTGCCCAGAAGTGGGGATGTCTGTCCTGAGGATGTTGGGGTTTTGGTAGAAGTTGGCCTGTGGACACCATGGCAAAGAGCGTGTACAATTTCATAAAGGTTTATGAAGTCAAATCATTGTAACTATACTTAAAATACTTGGAGTGGCCTCAGTTTTTGACGTTTCGAACTACTTTAGGTTGTAAAAAATAGGGAAAAGACTTATTTGGCCATGGGGCCACAAATGGTAGTTACAACCCAGTTGTCATAGTTGGGGACAGCTTTTGTTTGTGTGAAGTGAAACATTTACAAGCTGTTGAGGTCCTTAAGTTAAAATATGATTAAAAAAAGAAGGTGGGGGAGCATCTAATGCTAGTTACCTATTTCAAATAAACCCTCCAAACCCCAGGCCATCCCATGTACCTTCTAAGAGCGCTTTCTCTTGGTTCTGGACTCTGACCCAGAGACCTTGCAGCTCCCAGGCTGCATCTCTTGAGCATCTTCTGTTTGTCATGCAGCAACCCCCTCCTCTCTCGTGCTCGGACCGAGGTCAGCTTTTGAATTCACTGGCCGGTTTCAGGCTGGTTTGGTGATGTCAGGACAGGGCTGGGCAGGGAATAGTGGTATCTGCTGCTAAATGCTTAATGCCTTAAGCATAGGGCTGCATCTGTCTGGCTGGTACCATCTCCGCTGGGGGCAAAGCTGCAACACGAGCTTGCTCCTTATAAGATATCAGAGAATCCACGTGAGAGCCACTGCT
The DNA here is from genome assembly GCF_000699105.1 of Pygoscelis adeliae. Lineage (NCBI taxonomy): Eukaryota > Metazoa > Chordata > Aves > Sphenisciformes > Spheniscidae > Pygoscelis > Pygoscelis adeliae. The sequence goes on along the minus strand of NW_008824286.1, from coordinate 1,179,962 downwards.
GTTGGGACGACCCCAGCCGGGGAGGGTTCCTGTTGGGGACCTCACAGCACGAGGTGCTGGGGAGCAAATCAGGAGATGCAAGTCCATAGGAAAACAACTATTAATTCTGGTGCTCGTGGAGCTGCTTGGTTTTTGTCTCCCTTCATTGTATAATTTAGAGATGATTTTTCAATTTCATCTTATGAAATATTGAGAGCTTCAATATTTTGCACAACCTTCATCAAGTGTCAGAAGCCCCAGCGAGCTAAACTTTCTGAAATTAAATGTTTTATTGACGTGCCTTGCCAGCAGCCCTACCAGCAGGGACTGGGGCGCAGAAAGAAGTGGGTGCCAGGAGGTGCTGGTGGATCTGCCTGCAGCGTCTGCCTGTTCCCAACCCGCTTTGCTGCCCGAGCATCGCTTCACAGGGTGCTCCAGGTATCCATGTGCTGATACTTGATTGTGATTCACTTTTTTTTTTTTTAATGAAGCATGTGAAATCCCTGCTCTTAGTTGAGGTTTGGAGGTGGGAGGGTAGGTGTAAATTTGTGTCCCCTCTGCCTGCAGCCAGGCTGTCCTTCTGGGAGCCATGTGCTCACCCAGCCAAGGCTGCAGCAGCTTCACGTGCTCCTACAACAGCTGAAAGTCTCCTGCCCAAGTGCCTCCCCCCAGTTATCATCCAGCGTCCTGCCTATGCTGGGGCACCCGTCCTCCACGGGAGGAAACTGTGGCCCATGTCTTCATGAATGTATGCCCATGCTTGCTCGCAGAATGCTTTTTAATACTTCCCTTAAAGCACTTTTTTTTTCCCTCCCTTTACAGCCTTTTCCCCTCCCAAGGGGAAGTAAGTAGAGGTACCTTAAACTAGTGAGGAGTAAGAGGCAGAGAAGCCGGGGGTGAAGGGTTAGCTGGGATGCCGGGGGACAGTACTTCTAGAAGGTTTATGGACATGGCTTGGCAGTTAGCAGTAGCCTGCCAAACCATTGGAAATTTCATTAAAAGAAGCATTTTGCTGTCTGTGAGCAAGTAAATATCCCGCCACGCTTATACCAACTGCAGACAATTCAGCTCATATGATTTCTGGACTTTTAAAAAACCAGCATCCCTCAGCTTGGGCAATGGCAGGCTTTTAGTTTGCTGTCCTGGCAAGGTACGTGGGTCTCTGGCTCTCAAAAAAAGTAGCTGGAGGGAGAGTTAGTGTTGCCTGCAAAGATTTGAAAAGGATTATATCGAGACCTGAAGCCTCTCAGCTCAGAGGAATATGGACTGGAGCAGTGAATCCCTCCCGAGATCTTAAAATGTGCCTGTGCAAGGTCTGCAAGCAAAATGCAAGTGTCGCTTCTCCTCCTTGGGTGGTTTTATGGGAGCTGGGAGGAGGATGGCATGGAGGAGGATGGTTTGGGCAGTAACTGGAGGGGTGGTTGCCTCTTCTCCGGGGCAGTACCGCAGGCAGCCAGGGACGCCCGTCTGCGTGGTGAGGAATGCTGTTGTGTAAATCCGTGTTTCCCCAGCGCCCGGGTTGCAGTGAATGGTGCTGGGCTGATGGGATTAGTCAGGGGCCTCCAGTTAATATCTGTTGTTCACGCTGCACGTTGGGGAGTGGCTGTTCAAAATTACCAGGGGGTTTGCAGGTGGCAGAGTGGCCAGGTCTGTGTATTAAGGGAGGTTGGGGGGGGAATGGTCAAATGTAGTCATGTCCAGTGGGTTTCTGCTGTGAGCCTCCCTTGCTGCTGTGAGATCCCTGGTGGAGTTTACTCCCCGTGTAAAACGTTTCAGATTTACATTTTCCTTTAACACTTCCTCTTCGATCCGAGTAATATGTTACACATTTAATTGCTCTTCCTTTGAATTTTCCAGTTCCTCGTTTGGTACCCTTGCAACATCAGTATCTTGTTATCTTGTTGTTGCTTCTAATTGCTAACACATGCCTGCAAACTCCAGCACTGGGGCTTGGAGGGGAGTTTACAGGGAAGATTTACGTGCATGGGGAAACCTTCAGAAAATTAATTCGCTAGTTTACCCAACAGCTTATCCAGATTTCAAAATTGAGGGCTAAGACGAAGGCTGGCTTACACCCGGCGCTGCGTAAGGCAGAGCCGATTTCAGGAGGGTCGATCCGGTGGAAACAACCCGCAGCGCCTGTGCCGGCGAAGCCCTCCTTTCCTCTCACCGCCCCGCCGCCGTCTTGCTGTTATTGCCGGCCATAAACAAATTACGTGTATTTAACAAGTTAATGTCAGCCCGGCTGCGAGGCGCTGGTAGGTGTGTGCTTGGTGACATCAGCTGGCGAGCAGCCTGGCAGCAGCGCGGCGCAGGCAGGGAGCAGGCAGGGAGCCGAGGGTGTGTGCCTCTAAGCTGGGTATTCTGGCAAGGTGGAGAGCTGGTCTGTTTGGCAGGACCTTCCCATCTGGGATCCATCTGTGTTTCCCTGGAATCGGACAGGCGGCTCCAGGCAGTGAGAAATCGCAGATGTGTGGGACCTGACACATGTCCAGCTAATGAAAGGAGAAGGCAGGCTGGGCTCCGGCTGCGCTCGAAGATCACGAGCGGAGGAGGAGGAAGAGCGCTTTTATTTATATTTCAAAGAAACTAGGTGTATTCAACAGCAGCTGGATCGTTGCAACCTTGCTGTTTAGGGTAAGCAATAGATGGGTCTATTTTTAAATGGGACTGGGTAGGGCACGGCATATCTGGGGGCAGTGGGGGATGCTCGGGTGCCGTGCCGCCAAGTAGGTTTGAAGAGCGATGTGGGTTTCACCGGCAGTCTGGGGAGAGCCTCAACCTTGAGCGCAGGTAGAGGGAGAGGGTGGGAGCAGCGCCGGCCGCAGCGCTTCACCACCCAGCCTGCCTCCGGTCGACTGCAGTGGCTCTGCTGGGGGAAAACTTCAATAGCGGAGCCGGCTGCATGCGTGGATTCTGCAGCTGAAAAAATACTAAACTCTCTCTAAGGAGAGCTGCGTTAGAGCTCTCTCTATGTTGCTATGGAATGGTTTGGGGTTTTTTTTTCCCCCCTTATTCCCCCTTGTCCCCCCCCCCCCCCCCGTGAGCAGAAGGCTGGGATTCAGCTTTTTCTGGGGAAATGGAAAAGCAGGAAGGTTTTTGTGTATTTTAGCAGAATGTGTTGTTCTGCTGTGCCTAGCCTTACTCTCATTTGTGCATGCTGATATTGAAGCCAGGGGGGTAAATCTACAGAGGCAGATTTCTTCCATCGGCTCCCAAATTTCCTTAATTTTCTCTGTGTTTTCAATGCTTCTCTGCATTGTGGCAGAGGCTGCTCCCTTTTTGTCTTTGCGCTCCTCAAGCAGCAACTGATGCTACCAGCATGTAAATCTCTCAGATCAATTCTGTGATACCGGAACAGACCTCCCTGCCCTATATATTTTTGCTGTCGGGCTGCAGACTGCTGTATTTTCTTTTATTCCATTGTAATCTCCCAATCCTGTGTATGTATTTTAAACCTGCCCTTTCCTCCCTCTCCCTGTTTT
>NW_008824286.1:1174603-1176365 GCF_000699105.1 Pygoscelis adeliae | reverse complement strand
CCCCCCCCCCCCCGCAGCGCTCGGCTCCTGTGCGACAGTACTTGCAGTACATTTTATGTGCCAGAGAAATCCTGCCCAGCCGCGGGAGATGCACCAAAATCAGCACTCAAAGTTTGGGGAGCTAAAATGTGGCTGAGGATCACTTGCTATCAAGCTGGAAAAAGAGAGAGGAATATTTGCTAGGCTGTCTGGTGGAGGATGATTCCCTTTGGGGCACTTTGCTGTTGCTTTGTCCGGGTTAGTTTTAAGTACGCCAAATGACAAGGTTTCCCCGGGGAGAGCGCGGTGCAGCCTGGCCAGGCTCCCTGGCAGGGTGCTGCGCTGCTGCATGGGCTGCAGCTCCATACTCGTCTGGTTCGGCCACTGCATGTGGCATCTTAAGGTTTTCCTTCTCTTGCAGCATGCAAGCATTTGGGTATAGGCTTTTAAAAAATAGATATTGTAAGTCTGCTTCTACAGACATGCCAAACACTTCCTATGCATCCCTCGCTGTCCCTGGAGAGGAGGCAGGAGGAGCGCGTGCTGCCTAATGCTCTGCAACTTCAACGCCTCAAAGCGCACCAGCACAAAGGAGGAATGAAAACCAAAAAATCTCCAGCAAAGCCGTACAGAGTGTGGTGATACCTAAAAGCAAAGGGCCATGCTCCTCTGCTGCGGCTCTCCCAAAGACTTCCCGAATTTGTGAACGCAGCGCAACGTGTTGGAGCATCTGCTCCTGCGGTCTCTTTGCAGGTTGGGCTCTGATTAAGCAAACGGAAGTTTTGCCGTCATCAGGGCGGCGTGATTTGGCCATTAAACAACTAATTTGCCGGTGTCTTGCTCAAGCCCTGCGGGAAACTTTTTTTCTTCTCAGGTTCCTCTATTTTTGGAAAGGATTTGGGGTGCCTGATGAGCTGAGTGCTTAGGTGGGAGCGGTGGTTGTATTCTGGGGAAGTTTTTTTTTCTCGGTGGCCAGTCATAATAATTTTATAGAAATGGGGTAGCACATCCAAGTGAAGAGTCGTCTTTTTCAGAATTGTCTGCTGGATGACATGATTTTCACTATTAATATGGAGAAGATATTTAGTCTGATTTTTGGGACTACATAGGCTTCACCTAACCTCCCCAGCCAGGTACCCCTACCGCAGCACATCCACCGGTTAGAGAAACCTGCAAATAATGCAAAACTAAGAGGCCCCAGCGTAAGAAACAAGGTAAAAGGGGTAAAGCAAAGGTAGTCTGAGCAAATATTGCCAACAGGAAAGTGCAGTAGCCAAGTGAAGGATTTGAAGGGTCTGAGGAAGGAGCAGAATTGCTAAAGGCAAGGAGAATAAATCGTTAATCTGAGAAGTCTATTACACAGGGAATGCCCTGAGGACAAGAGCAGAAACTCAATTTAATAGTGAAAAGGCCAAAACAGCGCTGCCAAGTCGGGTTCTGCTCTGCCCGGGGACTGGAGCCACGGCCCCTGCTTAGTTCCAAGATGCTGCTATTTTTGCAAGTTGCATCTGCTGGTTTTTACAGAGGCTTGTTTAAACCCGCTGAAGCCAAAAGCGAAGGGAGCTTTTCTTACGTGAACTGTGGGTCAGGCTCTTGGGGGTTTTTTTAACTCTGTTTTATTCCTCTTAGTCTTACAGGACCAGTGTCCCCGAGAGAGCGGGGTTTCACTTCTTAATGCTGCCTTGTCTGTCGGATTGAGTGTGAGTCCCAAATTATTTTACTGCTGCTTTACAGGGCTTTGTCACGCGTCCCTCACAGTGGATTTTGGCTTGTAGAGGTTATC
>NW_008824286.1:1157407-1174584 GCF_000699105.1 Pygoscelis adeliae | reverse complement strand
GAAAGAGCGTGATTTGACTTCAGGAGCTGAGTTTTCAAGACAACCAGCTCTTCGGTCCCTAAATTGACCCATAAACGCAGTAACCATCAGCAGCATTTTGCAGGAGGCAGCGCTCTCCCACGGTTATGCGCTGGGATGGGCGAGCCAGGTGGCCTCTTGTTTTTTCCAGCTCTGTTTTTTTAGGGTTTGGACAAAAAACAAGATTTGTTTGACGTGCATGTGCGATGTTTATAGTATAGCTGGATAGCTGAATAAAGTCATTTGAGGACTTGGGCGTATGTAGCAGATTTAAGGCAATACTGGCTAGTTCTTAAATCTGAACAGGAGATGGTCGTAATCTGTCGCCTATTGGGGTTTTTTCCCATAATAAGAGCTGTCTTATCTGTACTTGTTCTGAGCTAGATTGTAAGCTTGCCTTTATCTTAGCATCTAGTGACTATTTCCATATCCGATTGCTTGTTAGAAGCTAGGTACGAAATGTGTTTTGACAGACACTCCAGAGCGGTCCCTGGGGGCAGCATCACTGCAGGTCTCTGGGAGCCTGTTCAACTTTTATTTTTATGATGGAGCCTGTCTTAATTCATGCAGCGTTCAGGGAACGGCTGGAAAAACCTTTGTTTCGAGCAAGAGCAGAAGCCAGGAAGAACTGGTGAGCGATGATCCTGCAGTTAAAGTGCAGCACGGAGAGGCTTGGGTTCAGTTCCTGGGTCTGCAAGCAATTTTCTGAGGCAAGACCGTGACCTTAGCGCTGCTTTGTGTGTTGGCGGCTTACGTCCAAAAGCACAATAGCGATTTCAGAGGTTTCAAAGCATTTTAAGTGTAACTATCACGCCTTTTATTGGGCTGGGCGTTTTTATAAGCCAAGCTTAAGGTTTTAGAATAATGTGGATTGAATTTCCTTGGTGCGCTCCCGGCTGCAGGACTCCTGTCTGTCATGTCCGTGGCAGGACTTGTGCTGTTGAAGGAGGACAGTCGCAGGTAGCCAGAAGACCACTTAGAAGAACCAGGACTGTTGCAGATCTGCTGCTTGGTTACTCTCCGGTCCTATGGAAGCTACAAAGCCAAGAGTCAGTTTTCCTTCCAGCAACAGGACATCACAATCTGACGGTGGGATGCTGCATAGCCATCCCTTTCAAAGGCATCTCCTTCACCAAAAAAACCCCAAGAAAGCTCCAAAAGTCTTGATAACCATCACTGAGCTCGCCCCAAATGAGGGGAGGAGGAGCATGCTGCAGCCCCGAAACAGCTCAAACCTGTTGCTCCGCGGCAAGCTGTGAATGTTTAAAGACCCGGTATTACTTAGGATGCTGGCAGAGCGTCGGGGGGAGCGGGTTATTGTGCGGGGAACAGATGTGCCGTGCGCTGTTGCCGCGTGCCGGCTCTGTGCCGCTGCTCCCGGCACCAGGTGCAGCCATTGTTCCGGCTGGTCCCTATTCATCCGCCCTCGGCTGCCGCTCCGCGCCCGCTCCCTCATTGTTTCTCCAGGAAATTAGCATTAAAAACCCATCTGAAACCCCCATGTCCCTCAACTGCAGGTGACTGTTATTGGCCCCAGCTGCCACCCTTGTGCTTGATTACTTCCATATGGGGTTATGGCAAGAAGTAGGATCCACTTATTGATTTTTTAATATTTTTTTCCCCCTTTTTTATTCCCCCCACCCCACACTGACACTTCAGCACTCGCAAGGAACAAAACCCTGAAATCTATTAAGCCCCTGATAGGCTCCAGTTGCTATTACAACTAGGATGAACATTTTACAAGCAAAGCTAATTACACCCTCTCTCTGCTTTCTTCCTTTCTTCAGCCCCCACCCCATAAATGTAAAATAACCAGAGGGCAATTGGTAGTAAATTAAATCTTTGCAGTGTCCTGAGAGGAGGTTTTCTTGCTAGCAGGAAGAAGTCTGCTGGGCTTTAGATGTTTGGTTATTTGGGTTTGTTTGTTGTTTTGGTTTGTTGGTTTTTTTTTTTTTACTAGAGAATGGGAAACTCAGGTCTCTGGCATATTGCTGTGGCACACCTATTAAAGGGACACACAGATCCCAACCTGGGTCTGGATAGAAAAGGAAAAAATAATTGAACAAGTGGGTTGTTAATTTGTGAGTGTAGTCAACTGCTGAGAGGAGCCAAAGAGAAACTACATGCCAATTGAGGTTACAAAATTCTAGGAACAACGTGATTTTTCTCCTGGTACAATTCATCTGCAGGGCAGCAGGTTGCATGAAACCCCAAAGCCCCTGAAATCTCTTCTGGGTTTCCCGCTGGCAGAGTGGCACGGAGCAGCCTGGGTTTGCCTAGAGGTGAGATGTGCTGCAGCTAGCAACAGGAGAGAGGGAGGGGGGGCATCTCTTGCTGCCCTACCTAGGACTTGAAAATGAACCTGTTCTGCAGAGGCACAGAGCATCTCCAGCGAGGAGTACAGGTGGGTCGTGTCTCGTGACGAGGAGACCAGCCCACGCAGCCCTGACCTACTTTGTGCCAGGCAGGAATGGAGGAGAGTGGCAGCTCGTCTCCGCACTGGAGGCATCAGGCATAGCTTTCCTCTGTGCTTCCTTCCGAAGAACTTGGGTGACAAAGCCCTGTCCGAGTCTGGAGGTTGGTCGGTCAGAGTATATAAGTTTCTCCGTGGAGAAACACTGGGTTTCCCTTATGACACACTGGGCCTCCCAAAAGGAGTTTAGTTATGCTGCAGCGTTGCAGCTGACGAGGTTTGTGCTGGTGGCTCCTGACAGAGAAGCTTGCTGGGGATGATGGTCCTCAAAGCATCGTGACCAAGGTGTTGCAATGCTACTGCCTGGGCCTGAGCAGGCTGCTGGAAGACAAAAGCCCATCAAAGTCCCGTAAGCCTCAGCCGTTACGGCTTGTGAGGCTATTTCATAGATAATCAGTAGGTTTTGTGTCTTTGCATTCTGGGTGGTGCCTCAGCAGCCACTTCCATGGGATCTGCCTTGTTCCCTGCCAGTGATGCGCTGGGCAGCCCTGGGCAGCTTGTGCTGAGACCTGGCAGGGTGCTCTGGCGTGACAGTGGTGCCACAATCTCCTGTTGCAGTACAGATATACAGATGCAAACCTCTGTCTAGAAATGATTGTAGATGTTCTCCTCTCTCCTCAGAGCAACCAGTTAACAACTGTGAATTGTCCAGACTGAAGCAAAGAAGAGGGAAATCAGTACAGACTTCTTTTACTTTACTTCTCCACTTTTTCCAGGTTATGATGGGTCTTTAGAAAATAGCTCCTACCAGCGGAGGAACCGTATTAGGATGCTTGGGATGGTCAAGTCTCTAGACTTGTTTTCTCCCCAAGTCAGAGAAGGGAATTTCCATTTCCCCCCCATGTCTTTCACATGGAAGTTATGTTCAAAACAGGCAATGACTTTTTCATTCTGATAACACAGCCCCTTTGGGCAAAAAGTCCCTGTTGCTACTCTAGAAGCAGATGGTGCAGTGAGTCTTTACTTAGGTACAGAAATCTTTGGGAATGGCTGGGGCTTGGCTGGTTGACCTCAAGATCTGTAAATGCAAACTTACTTATAGGTGGGGAATGGACTTGTCCTGAGACTTTTGTGTCTCGGTGTTGGTTCTTTGTCAGGTTGACCTCCACCTTGAGGTCCATTCTGCCTTGACGGGTGGGACCCGCCAATGCAGTTTGTGAGAAGGATGTAAAATAAAAATTCTGGTTGGCATCTGAGGAGATGGCTTTAACTGAAGTACTCAGGTTATTTACTGCATCTACCTCCTTCCTGATACAGACCCATCCTGGCTTGGCTGCCCAGCGTGGACCACCCAGATCTTCCTGGGAGGCAGCTGTGCAGGTGCAACGGTGTAGGCTGTGGACTTCTAATTAAAAAAAAAAAAAAATCAGCCCTTAGAGATGCTGTGTGGCGTGGGGAGGGCCACCAGCTAAATCAGGTCAGAAGGATGGATGAAGCTAGCAAGACAACCTAATGGAGTATCTTGAGCATTTTCCTCATACTTGTTTTAGACTCTTCAAAGTCAAATCTCAAACTTAGGGGGTTTCTTCTCCCTAATTAAATTAACAGGCCATATGGTGTTTACTGTGAGCGCCTGCAATATGGAAGGAGCTACCTCCTGGATCACTTTCTTTTTTCAAAAGAAGCTGCTTTACCTGATGTCGCTGTTCTGAAATGTTCTTTTCAGCAGCGGGTGCGAGGGGTTATTTCAGCCACCTCGCTGCTGTTGGTGTCACCTTCTGATCCTGGGGATGAGCTGTATTATAACCTTTTCTGTTTCTGCAGCCACCTTTGTCTTCTCCTGGCTTTTATAATGCCATTTTGCTGCTTAGTGGGAGTGTGTACAGGTCAGGAGTTTTTCATGCTTTTTCACATGCAGGTAATGATTCTTGTTCTTGGAGCCGAGGAGCGTAGAAAACAACTCGGGGTGGTGGTGTTATTTTTAACAACTACTACTATTTTTTTGTTGAGGGTAACATTGCCATCTCAGGAATGTGTGAAACTGAAAGTTTTGTAGAGTTTTGTTCTTTATTAATGGGCTGTTTTAAAAAAAAAAAGAAGTTACTTTGCATGTGCTGCTTTTATCTTTACATGAAATCTGGAGGAGGAAATGAAGTCTTTGAGGAAGAAAACCATTGGTTTATTATCAGACCCTTGCATTTAGATGAAGAGGAAAGTAGGGTAAGAATCTCTAAACCTGTAAGAGAAATGAAGGAATGAAAAGTCTCATACGTTGCTGTCTGTTTTCAGCTACTCTAACTCAGTAGGTTTTTTTGGTAAACATAATTCTTGTGTGTGAGTGGACTTTGCTGTGAGCTCATCCTGCATCTCTCCAGTGGTGTGTGTTAACCTTCCTCTGCAATCTTAACTTGTCGATGCATCTTTTCTGTAGGGGCTTGGTGTTAAAAGGGGAGCTGGATGACCCTTCATCTTCAGCCAGGCTCAGCTTGTTCTGGGGTATCTGAGCTCCCAGAAACAGATACATTTGCGTCTGCTGAAAACACCCTGCCACATTAGCATATTCCCTGTAACGTATGCTCAAAGGGTGTTTCTTTGCAGAGAAGCCTCTCTAAAGATAGCATCGTGAAGTTCTGTGTTGTCAACCAGGGACACTTGATCTAAAAAACAACATTTGATACACAGACAAGGTTTGCAAGTGCCATCTGGATTCTGGGGTATGAGCTAGGTTGTCTCTGTTTTGCATACACTCACCAGGAAAAAAAAAAGTACGTGCGGGCAGATTAGTTCTTCAGGATCACCTGAGCAGGACTGTTTAGTCCACACGAATGTCCTCAGTGACATGGGACACCAGTGTAATCCCATAACACTGGGCAGCATGCGCCAGTGCACCTTCTTAGGGTGCTGGAAATAATTCTGTAGTTTAGTGGTATATTTATTGAAACCCAGGTGGAATCAATTTAAATTCCCTGGTGCCAGTAATATTTTAATCTACTATCAAGCATACTGCAAGGCAGAACCTGCAAATGATGCAAAGCCCCACAGATATGGGCATATTTTTAGGGATGCAGGGTACACAGATGTCTTTGTCTGGTTTCAGTTCTGCGTAGTGAAGAGACCATCCTCAAAAATACGCCAGCACTATGAGCAGAAACCTGGAGAACATGAACATCAAACACAGCCCTGGGTTGGATAGCAAACTTACTGTCCACGTCTTCCCAGGGATATGTAGGTTATAAAACGTATTTTACTTCAGGGCCTATTTCTTGACTTTCTAGTTATCCTCTTGTATGCAAATCTAATTTGCCTAATGGGCTGGTGAGTGTAATTGAAAGGCAGCCTGCACTTACACGATAGTGAAAAGTCTCACCTGTGCCCAAGCACAGATGGGTCTCTGCCTCGCTGCTGCATCATTAGGGGAAATTTATAGGCACTGTGTCACAGGCTTTGCTGTGATCAGGGGAGGAAAATAGCAGTTTAAAACAAACTTGGGGTTTTGCTGTTTTTTTTTTGTTTGTGGGGTGGGCTCTCTATTTCCTGGGTTTGCAATTTTGGTGGTTGCACTTCTTGGTTAACATCATCTTTGTCTTTCCCTTGTGCTCCAGTTGATGGTGAGCAGGCTAATGCAGGTTACTAGTAACTAGTTTAGGACAACCCTAAGAATGACCAGTTGGAAAGTCTTTTCTGTGCTGTGTTGCAGCACGATGCTTTGAAAGCAAGTGCATCAGCAGCTGAGCCAACACCTTCACTCTGTGGTCCCTGTGCATCACTGAATCTCCAGAGGTTAGCCATGGAAAATCTCCACCTCTGCTGCCCATGAGAGAGAGGGGAAGGAGGCACAGCAGAGACAGTTACTGCTGTGCGTCCATCTCTGCTGGGGTCATTCCCTGAAGAGACCAAGAAGTAATGAGCTTTAATGGCTCTCCTGTCCACCCCCATCTCTCCATGCCTGGGCTCTGCAGGAGATGCCAGCTCGTGATGGTCTAGCACCGCACCAGTGGCCCCGCTCCTAAAGGTGTGTAGGTGTCCATCTACATCATCAGGCTCCTAAACACCTCTGAGACCCATCCCTAAATGTGTTGCTCCTGGGCTTCCGTGGGACAGTGGAAGGTTTTCCACATGCTGATGGGCTTTGGGGTGAAGGGGAAAAGTGATTTGTGTAGTGACGTGAGGAGTGTTTTTAAGAAGCAGAGTTGTCATTTTGGCAGGGCTCCTATGTGTGTCATTGATCGGGAGTGAATATTAGCTAGGCAGCAGTTAATGTACTTAGCGCCCAAGTGAATGAGGCATGCTCTCTAAAGGGAGACAGCGTGAGTTATGGCGTGATTAGTGAGTCTTGGCTACCTTAGGTACATTATGGGATAGCAAGATGGGTGTCAGTGCGTGCAGCACTGCTGGCGTCGGTGCAAGGGCTGCAATAGTAAAGCCACAGTGGGCTGTGGGGTAAGGAGCACTTGTGGTCTTTGGTTTGGACTTTGGCACTTGTAGGAAGCTGTAAATAATGGGGGTGATAAAGACTTCCCAAGTCTTTTCCAAGTTCCTCCTTGATTTCTTGGACAACTTGCCCAGTTTTGGAACTTCAGCCCTGGAGCTGGCTGGCAGTGGGTGAGCTCCTGCTCTTCAGCCTCCATCCAGAGAAGGGAGACTCCCTGTTGGACTCTTCTTTATACTTGGAAAAGAGAGCAATCGATATGACTTCAGGGACCCAAGGGGGATTGTTTTTCTGTGTCCTTCCTTGATTGCTTCATTTTGTGTTTGTGGTAGAACTTGGATGGTGGTTTGTTTTGGGTTGGATTTTTCCGTTTTGTTTTTGCAGAAATGACCATTGTTTTCACCTAAACTAGCCTTTCTGACTGTGAGCTGCTGGACTGCTTCCTTCTCCAGGTGGTCAGGACTTGTACCTGTTCTGTGCTTAACAAATGGTTTTGGTTTTTTCTAGTTTAATTTAGGCTTTTGGTAATAGCTTTGGATGTCCTTGGTATTATTGGTGCCTCTCTGTGGTCTAATCAAGTGTTATGGATTAAATGTTGTGTTCTGCCTTGATCTTCTCACTTCTTTAAGAAATGGCCTTGCTTTTTTTAAGTGGCGTTATTTACCAGCTATTGGTAGTGGTGCTTGGGCTGCTGGTGCTTTGGGTCCATCTTGTATGCATAGACTTTTTATATCTCAGTTCCTGTATTACTCAGTTTGAGTATTTTCTACTCACTGGATACCCTCACCCCTTGGACACCAGCCCTGCTGTACCTGTTCTCATTAGCTTCAGATCCCCACATGCTCAACAGAGTTTGTGATACTATAAGAAATCCAGATTTGCTCAGTACTGGCTATTTTTTGAGGTCAGTGGTGGTTTTTTTAGGTTGACTTATAGTGGTGGGAACCAAATCATGAAGCAGCAGGGCTTGGAAGATGGAGGACTGAGAGAAGGATGTATTCTTAAATTGTTGTTTTAAAGCTTCTGACTTAAACCTCCTCCTGTACGTCTTTAGTAACCAGGTTTAAAATTCTTAAATCGTCAATTACTGGATAATTTGAAGGGGAATTTGTGGTGGGATTGAATCCATCCTCTTATTTTAAATGAGACTATTTCCTTCTCTAATGGTTTTTAGGCTGTTCCTCTCTTACCTTGTATTGTACGAACTTCCGAGGTGCTCCGGGATGGCTCTGCCCTACGTAGGCTATATGTTTCTGTGAGGTGTGTCTGTACTTGCCGCTCCGGTCAGGCTGAGTAGTGCAGGACTGAGAACTTGTCCGAGTCATGCACAATACCCTTGTTTGTTGTACGCAGTGAGGCGGGATTGCTGTGAAGGTGCAATCTAATCTCAGGGATGCTCAGGTAAAAAGACAAGCTTATATAGACAAGGGCTGTCTCTCCCAAAGGAGGCTTGTATTTTCCTCTTGCTGCTGTGGTTGAAGCATTTCTGGGTTCTCTTATGACACAAAGCTTGAGTAGACCTTGCTGTCAGCAGCTTTCTGCCAGCCCAGGCCATGCTATCGCTCATCACCTGTGGGTGCTCTTCCCGTTGCCCCGCAGGGTGCTGCTGAGCAGCAGAGCCTGCGCCGGCTCTGTCCGCTGCGGGAGTTGCTCATGGTGTTTCTTGATGCCCCTCCTGGTTCATGTGGGCTCTGAAGGGCAGCAGAAAACCTGCAGTTTTGATCCCCAAAGCATTGTGGTTATGAGCTACTTGGGAGTTTCCCCCATGGCATGCTGGAGAGCAGATGGGTGTTGAACTGACAGTCCTGCAGCCAGGAGCCTCAGGTCTGGGGCACAGGGATTTTTTTACCTGAGACCTATTGGTCTGAAAGATCCTCTTAATGATCTGTGGGAACTTCTGTACAAACAAAACAACCTGTACACATCCTGGTAGGAACTGGTGCTGTGTGTGACCAAACTGGTTCCCAGCAGCTAACAGGCAGCAGAGGTGCAGCGGTGGGCAGGACTCGAAGCCCCAGGAGCCATGGTGTTGGGATCAGAGTTCCCCTCGCACTGCGGCACGAGGCTTCACACCATCACTTGGGGTCAGGGGTTGAAAATGCATCGGGAAGTCAAACGGCCCCTGCTTGATGTGATGCTTTTCTCATAGGAAACTCCCTAAATGACTGCTCCCGAGCAGAGAGGGACTGCTGGTGGGAAGCCTTTAAGCAAAGGGGCTCGCTGCGCTGACCCAGAAAAAGCAACTTTTTCGACATCTGCTAAATTTCTTACAGAATTGGCTAGAAAACTACCTCCTCTTCCACAACTTTATTTTTCCTATTGAAACTAAGAGCTGGGATATAAAACACCAGGCAGTGAAAAACAAGGGTCACTAGCCTGGTATCTCAGAATAGACCATCACTTTTTTTTTTCCTCCAGCTTCCAGGAATGAACAAGACTCACAGGATAGAAGCTGCAGGACCCAGCAAAAATCCCCTGGGAACGGGCTTGGGTGGGAAACGCAATTCCCTTGGGGAAGCCATGGGAATGCCGGAGTCACAGCGCTCGCCTGAGTTTTTTGCAGCAGCCTGGCAGGGAGAAGGGGGCTGCATTACCAGTGGGCGCTGCTGCAGTGTCATAGCTGGGGCCTTGCTGTGCAGCACTGGCAGCTCTTTGGCTCAGCTGACTGTGAGCAGAACGGTGCTGCAAAATTGCAGCGCTGCTGCTGCTGAAATGCTTTTTGCAGATTCCCCTTTTCTAAACCGTTTTGTTAAAGAATAAAGTAGGGCAGCCGAGGAGGCATGGGGTCCCAGACTTTCAAATGGAGTTTGTTGAGCGGTGGTGAGATGAATTTGTGGCTTAAGTCTCTTCTGTTGAGGTCTTGCTGATGGATTTTAAGCAACAACCGCTGCTGATGTTGTGTCTGCTTGGACACGTCTAATTGCAGTGTCCACACGAGAGGCTCTTGTGCAGGTTGTGCTGCAGAGAAGCTGCATAGCAGCCAGAACCCTCCTTGAACACTTCCCCAGGTGAGACAACCCTACAGCCTCCCCAAGGTTCCTCCAGGCCCGTACCTGCGATCGGAGAAGCCCAGCAAGGGCTGCAGCAGCGGTGGCCCCGTGCTGGCTCCTCCACGGGGAGCCACGGTGGTGGCCTGGATTCCCCCAGCTGCAGCAGGGCTGTTCCTAGGAGTCTGCTCCAGCATCTCCGCTGCTCCAAAGCCCATTTAAATCAGTGGTTGCGTTTCTGTTGACCAGTACAAGCCGTGGAGACCCCCTTGGAGCTAATTAGTAATAAGAGGATGCCAATTAAACACCACTCCCTGGGCTCTACCACCACTTTTCCGATACTGCTGGGTTGGAGAGGAAGGTAACAAAATGGAGCTTAGTGCGTATGTGTTTCATCTGGAGAGCAGGAGAAGGGTGGAGCTGCTTGTTAAATGGCCAGCAATCCAAGTTTTAAAAGGATTTATGAGTGCTAGATAAAATCATATCCTAAAGGCTGTCTCAAAGCCTCTGTTAAGGTGGAAAACGCTTTCAAAAGTTAGAGCTTGTTTCACTGTGTTTTCCCCCTTTTGGGTCGCCCAAAATTTTACAGGTACAAAAGTTGCAGCTTTATTTACTCTACGGCATTTAGCCTAAGCAGGAAGAAAAAAAGATGTCCACTCCC
The DNA here is from genome assembly GCF_000699105.1 of Pygoscelis adeliae. Lineage (NCBI taxonomy): Eukaryota > Metazoa > Chordata > Aves > Sphenisciformes > Spheniscidae > Pygoscelis > Pygoscelis adeliae. Next base: position 1,164,076 of record NW_008824286.1, on the reverse strand, counting down.
AAAATTACAGTGCTCAGTTGTTCTTCTATTTAACCTATGGGATTTTTGGTAACAAATTATTTTCTTTATACCTCAGCAGAGTTTAGCACAACTTTGGTTTAAAACCAGTGCTTGCAAAAGTCTAAATTTTTAAAGGCAGTTGTATGCGTTCTGAAGTTTTCTTTTTTCAACGCTTGGGTCCTGTTTCAGAATTAACTGCATTTAATGTTGTTACCCTGTACAACAGGCTGGTGCTCTTCCAGAGCGGGCTTACGCCAGCTAAAACTGGTGGGTATTGAATAAACATCAAGAACTAGGCCGCTAATTAGAAATAAGAAGAGTTTATGAGTTGTTATAATGGATACCTCTACAATGCAAAAGTGCTGCTGAGGAACGTTGAAGATGGGGAGGAAAGCTGTGATACGCCGATGCTGGGTGTGGAGCGGCGGCAGAGCTGGTGGCTTTGGTGTTGAAGTGCAGAGGATGGCTTGCACGTCTTGCGTGGCTTGCACGTTTGCTGTGCTGCTGAACTGTGGCAGAGGGAGCATCAGTGTCCGACGCTTTGATTTGGGCTGCGTGGTGTGTGCACGGGTGGCTGGAGAGGCTGGAGCCTGGGTGAAACGCCTGGCTACCTTCGTAAATGTGGTCCCTAAACTGTGGCAGAGTTTAAAGTATAGTAGTAAGAGGAATGGGCTTTCAGTGCTAGCATTGCTGGGGGAGGCTGGGTTAGCATGTCCTTCAGCCGTGAGTTTCCCACGTGTTGGGTCACTTTTTACTCTCTGGACTAAACTTGGTGTTTACTCTCTGGACCCCGGAGGGGCAAATCACCCCGTCCATGGCCTTGCTGATCTGGGCAGGGAGCGATTTCAGACCTTTTGGGGGTCACCCCTTAAAGCCAACTTTTTAAATGACTTTTCGTATCTAAAAAGTAGCTGAGATGGTAGAAGTGCCGTATATTGTTCATATAAGCATGGCTAACTCAATTCTTGCTTTTGCTATACATAGCATTTACCATAAGTGAAACTCAAGCTCTTTTTTTTTTTTCCTGCCATAACACTTCTCTGTATGTAGAAGCCCCACAAAATCATTAAAAAACCCCCAAAACTTTGATACCGAGCTGTTGCTCCAAGTCTGTTTCTAAATGGTATCCCTTTTGTACGTGTTGTGTCTGGGCTCCACCGGACTTGGGAGCCATTAATCTTCCTGGTGTTTTCTTCCCTGCGGCAAATGAGAGACAGATGTTCCCATCTGGAAAGTTTGTTCCCGCCACCGTCGTTTCGCTTGGAGTCAGAGGATTTGGAGAGCAGTGCAGCAGGCTGAGACTTTTAAGAACTAATTTCTCCATGATTGTGATAATTGCCTGTTTGATATCTGTAACTGCTTTCATTTTTCTTTCAGAGTGCTTTAGCCTAGTAAGTAAATAGTGTGGAGGAGTAAATATTTCTTAATATTGTAATATGAGTGGATGATTTTTAAAAACAAAAAAAAGTCTTCTGTAACTTTAAATGGAACATGAACTAATTAAAAATTACTAAAATACTTCAGCAGTAACTAATCAAATGAATTAGTGAGCATCTCTGGCTTTGCTTGAACACAGCTGCCCTGCCCAGCCGTTGCCCATGTCCCAGGTTATAACCCCGGCCAAGGAGGTCTGAGCAACCAGAGGGGTGGTTTTGGGGAGGGAAGAGCGCTCCCCCCGGTCCCCAGAGCACTTCCTATCCTAAAACTGAAACGCTGGCCCCTCTGTAGGCTTTGGTTTCCAGGAATATATTCTGCTGGGATATATTCCAGGAGTATATCCCTCCCTTCGGGGTGGCTGTCTCTGATGGGGGCAGAGCAAGCGGCTGGCAAGGATGGGGAGGGTTCCCTGCCTTGGGGCGTCACAGGCTCCCCGGCAGTGCTCACTGCATCCTTTTGAGACAGCCGGTGAGCAAAAGCTGTTGGCAGGAACATCAAGAGATGAACTTGGGTCCCCAAAACTTATTTGCGTGGGCACTAGCAGTGTGGGAAGGGAATTGCTATGGCGTGTTGGTAAGAGCACCAGCAGCTCCCAGGTGGCTGCTGCACTGTGTGTAAATGGGTTTTAGGGCAGCTTTCATGGTCTGAGTAACTATTCCTTCACTCCTTCATGGAAAAGGGAGCAGGAGAGTGGGGGGCACCACACCAAAGTGGTTTGTGTTCTTGTAGAAGCAAGACGAGCAGAATTTGGGGGGCTTGATGTATACCCCACGCTGGGGGCTGTTGGATGCGATAGTTTGTAGGATGGATCCTGCATCCATGAGTTTGCACCGCTGTCCCTGGTATGAGTCTGTGGACCAAGAGGAAACCAGAGCTAAGGAGGCAGGGATGCCATGCAGGTGGGTTTGCGCTGATGGGTCTGACATGGCTAAGGCAAGGGCAGAGCCGGAGCTGCAACTGTCTTGTCTGGGTGGGAACACAGCAGAAGAGAACTGCTGTGAAGTCCAACCTGTGCTACTGATGAGTTTGCAGAGCCAGGCACATTAATAGGTTTTTATAAAAATGACTGAAGGGCAAGACAGATAAAGATCTGCAGTCTGCCTTCAGGAATAAATTATTAATCTTATTTCCCTTCTTAACTGCTTTCTGGACTGGTTGCGAATGATAACATACTTTGCTCTTTCAAGTTCTTCTATCTGAGTTTCACATTGAATTGAGATTTAAAGTGAAACAGCTGTGTGTGGGAGACGAATAGATGGCAATGGAGATACACGCATTTATTTTTGATTTATAAAATGCCTATCCCAGGCTCAGCAGCTCCCTCCTGTGTGATGCGAGGCTCTCCTGCGAGGTGCCGAGTCCTCTCCACTCCCACAGCATCTTACAGCTCAGGAGCCTAGATGTGCTATAAAACCAAGCTAAACAGGGTAAAAATAGGCTGATCGCATTTAGTGGAGGAAGTATCCGTACAGTAACATAAGTTACCCGCTGCAACAGATGCTATAGTATCATCTTAGCCAACTCTGTGCTTTAGCGTGGAGGAAGGAGGATGGAGAAGGACCTCGGTTGACCAACATTTGCTGCTGACCTGTCTATGTGACATGCTCGTGTCTCCCAGTTCTGGTTGTAAATTACCATTTATTGACTTGAGCAAAGGGAGACCTCTGGAAACCACCCTACATGCACATAAATGTCAATATTTGTAGAGAAATGTAATCTTGACTGCGAACGTCTTAACATCTCCCTCTCCACCAAATTGGGACTAACCCAATCGTCCTTTTTTTTCCTAAGGCTGCTGTATTGGCTGCCTTGTTTCCGATGCTTATCTTCAGTCTTTCCTCTCTTCGTTTTTTGATGCAGTGATGCTGCAAGAAGATAAAATATTGGCTCTTTCCTCGACGATGTAATTTCAGTTTGAGCTTGGGGGAAGCTGTCTGGAAGCAGGTGATGGAGGGATTGCAGTGAAGTAGCAGTAAACGGTGTCTTCTGGAAGTCTGAGTAATGGTACTTTTGCTTTGCATGTAGATAACCTCTCATCTGCATGCCTTGGAGAACTGCAGAGGTGCTCTACAGATGGCTTAGAGCCGTCAAGGGGAGGGAAAGGCAACCTTAGAGCGGAGGAAAGATGTTAATAAAATTTAAATGTAATTCTTCCCATTTCTCAGTTTCTAAATGTGAAAAATATTAGCTTGGTGGAGACTGAAAACAGATGGTGAGCAGTTGGAGCAGATAAGCATGTTATTCAAAATAAACATTCGCCAAAGCTGGGGAGGTGGCGAACCGTGTTTTATGTCACCCTATTTACATTATCAGGTCAGGTTACACTGATGCTGCCTCTCGTTTGCATTCAGACTGTCAACAGGGAACCCTGCCATGCAAGCCAACTGCAGCGTGGCCTTTTCATCAGAGACGTGTTTGGGCTGGAATGGATGGGTTTGGGCCATTTCCCTGGCTTTTTCTCCAGGATGCTATGTTGAGCTAGTTATCTTAAAACAGCTCTCCTAGGCTGTAGGCAGGGTCCTGCCAGGCACCGGAGAGGGCACTGAGGTGTGTCCTTCCTTTGCTTCCCTCTTTCGAATGGTCTCTTTATCCATTTAGACAAACTTTGCGTTGCTTTATCTGAAACCAGAGACTCTTACCCATGTAAATGGTGGGGAAACAAGCCTCTGGTTCAAAGGACTGTTTCTAGGAAGGGTTCATTTTGCTGAATTGTAGGTGATCTATAATTTATGCCTCTAGTCCGAGTGGTCATCTGAGGTGGTAGGGCCAGTGGGAAGAGAGGTGTGTCTGGAGTGTGGCTTATCTCCCTTGCTTTGATAAATGTTTTGGGATGGGCTAAATCGCCTTTGGGGGTGCCTGGCTCTCCGTTGGCTCCAGAACAAGCTCCGACCCAGCTCCTGGGTGACCAAAGAATTTCTCCTGCCAGACTTAACCTCGGCTGCTGCTACTGGGACAATTCTCCAGTCCCTTGCTCTCAAGAGGCAGGTATGAGTTTTGGGCTCTTCACCTTCTGAGGTGAGGAGTAGCTTTTTAGGTTATGAGCATATTCTGCCTGTTCTAGATGAAAGTCGAAAACATCTGGTCTGATTAAACCTCTTCTTTCTGTATGAAACCGTTATGTGCTTTCACTCCTGAGACTCTGAACTGCTGGGCAAACCCTTGTACACAGTCTTTTGTTCAAAAGACATCAACTAAAACCAAAACTTTTGTTAATTTACAGACTTTCAATCTAACCACTTAGTGGTCAATGGCTTGTTGACAAGGTCTGATTTTGAGTCTGCTCTCTCTGTCCTGCAAACTGCAAAAGGGAAAAGCAAGCCCTTACCAGTGCATACCTGCCGGTTATGCAGTGCTCTCTCTTCTTTAATGTGTCTTTCTCTTATTTCTTCCAATATGTTTCATGTTTTGACTTCTACAGAAAGCTGGAGTGCTCAAGTCTGGCAGATGGATTTGTGAGAAGCAGTTCCGACTCCATGCAGCTTATTCATAAATGGGATCTACAAAATCGCTCCCAGGGCCAGGCAGGTTCCTCCTTCCTTCTTAACACTCGCGACAGTGAATCAAGGGGAATCCTACACCTGCATCAAGAATGGCTTGAAGATATCGATGTTCATGCTGTATGTGCCCTCCAAACACCCAGCCACAGCCTTTAAATCCATCTCCCATGAGGGAGGAGGAAAGGCTTTACTGTCTTGAGCTGATAGCAGGGTTTAAGAGCCTGCCCATACTCCATGTGCTCACTCATAGAGGTTGCTGGATGGTGTTAAATTGTGCCCATGCAGACGCTTCGGTGTAAACTCGTATAAAGCATCCACGTCTTCTGCACTGTAGCAGTGGCTCTTTCTCTCTTCCCTTGCTCGCGGCTCCGCCATCGCAGCTAGATCAAGGCTTTCTCTTGAGCATCATCCTGCAGAGCGGAGCACCACCAGCCTCGGGCACTTCATAACTGCCTATCATCTCTTCAAAATGCAACCGTGCGTATGAGAGACGCAACCCGGGAGTTGTAGCCCCAGCAAGGATGCGAGACGGGTTCATGATCGGCTTTTTGTTAATAAATATAAATCTCCCATCCTGATATTATTCTGCCATCTGTGGGAGCTGTATTTTGAACTTTGGGAAGCGGATGGGGAGGAGACCGTTTGTGTCTGTCTGCCCCCCGGGGTTATTCCTGGCTCTCTTCTCCGGTTCCTTATCTTGCTTTTTGGGGGAAGGTAACATCCAGTTTTCCTCATGCAGTGTTTTTATTTCTTTTTCATCACTTAGTTTATTCTCTAACTGCCAAAGGCATTTAGGGATTAATTTAAATTCCAGTGTACTTGAGATGCTCCCTAACTTGTCACTATTTTTTTCTTGTGCCTTTTCCCTTTTCTCAAACCCACAGTCATGAAGAGATTAATAAAGCGGCTTCTTTATACAGTTTACAACGCGAGTAATGCTAGCCATTCTTCAGAGGTTACCTATCACAGCAACACTCTCTTTGTACCAAACACCATAGGTGGAAGACTTCTTTAAAGAAAATAAATACAATGGAATCTGTCTCGAGTGGGTTCTGAAACTGCCCCTGCTAAAATGTGCTGCTGTGTTGGAGAGCTGGAGCCTTGGTCCCCCTGGAGCACGGGAGTGGGACTTCTCTGAGGACCAGTCGAGACCCTGGGTTTTTTCCTGGTGTGCTGTCCCGTTGTCTCAGCTCTTTCTCCTCTCCAGAAAGGAAGATCATCAGCTGCACTTAATCTTGACATATGCTCCTTTTTAATTTGTTACGCTAGGATGAGAACTGGAGCAGCAAAGGAAATACAGTGCATACCGACAGTCAACGCGAAGAGTCAGATAAAACTGGGGCCTTTCAGTGTGTCGCTGGAGAGCAGGGGGATGAAGGGTTTCAGGTGTGTTCAAAGCTCTGGGGCTCTGTAGTCTCTTGCACACCTGGGCTCCTTAAATGGAACGTGCGAATATATAGGGCACGCAGCATAAACTGATATGTGCCTACAGCTGTCCTTACCCAGACAGCAGCTTTGCAGCATCTGAAATCTGTAACTCCAGTCGCTGTGAAATCTGGTCTTCAGGCTTCATCGGCTTTTGGAGAAGATTAAATTCTTGCATCAAGCCAAGACTAAAACAGCATCTCCGTGATAGGGTTTTGTTTTAGTCCGGGTGAATCGTCTTCCCATGTGAAACTCCAGCGCATTCAATGCTGGGAAGGCAGCTCTCCCACGTCGTTGGGTGGCCATGTTG
>NW_008824286.1:1145994-1157346 GCF_000699105.1 Pygoscelis adeliae | reverse complement strand
CCTGGGTACAAAGTTGAGCGTGTGTCACTGCAAAGTTTTGACGTTTGGCAGCTTGACAGCAAAAGTGTCGTGCCATAAACACGTTCAATCTGTGTCCTGCAGGCACTGCTTGAAAAATAATGACACAACATTTGTAAATGTTTCTAAGCCCAGGTGGGGTTTGGAAGGACGAGTTTTTGAAGGAGAACAACCCAATGTTTCCAGTTTAGGTAGGTGTCCAGCCCTGACACTTGGAGTATTCAGTCATTGACAAAAGTTATTCTTCTTAGATCATCATCCAAAAATCTATTATGGCATTTGACTCTCTAGCATGATTTCAGATGACTGATACAGTGGAGTGACTTGCAGGCATTTTGAGGAGCATCTAAGCATCCTCTCTGTGCATCTGGAGGCAGCGCCGAAATGTTGCTGTTGGTAAGCCAGTAAATATTTCTGAACAGTGAAATGCAGAAGAAAGAGACTGGGAAGGCGGCGTTTCTCCAGGGACCATCTCACTGGCTCGTTTTTAGCCCCAGGTCAACTCAAGGCTGACTCAAGTCCTGGTTCGCAGTCTGGTTTGCTCACATGATTCTCATTAAATGGATATGTTTAGGCTAAAAATGAGAAGATTTAGAAAGATGTTTTTTATCTGCTTTTATAGATGCCCCAGGTCATTAGCAGGAAGCTTTTAAATTTAACAGTCCTGTTTGCTTCTTGTCTGTCGGAGTGAGCTTGGAAAAGAAGGTGTTGGCTTCTCGTGGGCTTTGGTTTTGGTGTCTCATGCAGTAGCCCAGCAGTAGCTGGTTTTATTTTGGGGTTATAAATTCCATGTGACTTCCCCTCCCCTCCCCCCCCAGTAAATTAACCAAATTAGTTCTGCTTTCTTAATGTGCGCTAGGAGCGTTTTAGGAGGAAAGAGGAGAAACCTTAAGGATTGGTCTCATGCTCTGTTTCTCTCCAGAGCGTGGCAATATCAGGTTGGCCGTATATGCCTGGGGAAGAGGGTTTCATAGGAAGGGGGTGAAGAAGATCAAACGAGGCGGGCGAGTGGCAGTGCGTTGGTATTTGGGGTGTGCGGTGGGAAAGGGCTAGCAGCAGGCAGGGAGCGATGGGATGCTCTCCTTGGCATGCCTGCAGCTGGGCAGGCGTAGAGGTGGGCAGAGAGCTTGCAGAGAGGAGCGTGAACCACGTCTCACGTCTCCATCCCGGGAGTGTGCCAACAGGTCGTGGTTCTCGCATATTAGCTCATGGTTTTGCAATTATTCCCGTATTCTGAGCAAACATGTTTCCGTCCCCTGATGGTCATCAGGCAGCTGGCACCAAGTGGTGGATAGGCACAATTAACGCTGTTTTGATTGAAAAATTTGGGTCATTTAGCAGTGTTTCCCTTCCCTGCCTGGGTGAGTGAACTCAGACTTCTTGTGGTAGAAACACCCCTAACTTCATGCCAAAACCTGCTCTCTGACTGTCTTGCTGCATTTATTTAGAGAGGGAGGGAAGGCAGGGGTTTGTCTCCTCCTGCCCTTGCCAATGAACTCACCTGCTGGAATAGGTACCTACGTGCATGAATGATGTCATATTCCTACGTCAGTACACTGTTGTTCATCTGAACGTCATGTTCATGCATGGATATGACAGGGAGAGTCTGCACATCAGTGTTAAATCGTGTGAAAGTTAGACCAAATGTGTGTGAATAGTAGTTTGCAATATTATATTAATATGGTTATTACATGTTCAAATTAGTAGTAGTTTCCCATGGCTTTGATATCTCCCCACTTTGTTCATGAAGGCAAAGCCTAGAAATTTTTTTTTTTTTTCAAAAGCAGACTTAAATAAATGAAGACGCAAACTTTCTGCCATGGAAGTATTGCGGACGCAGGTTTTATAGCGATTCCAGCCCTTCCACTCCAGTTATTCCAGCTGCACCGAAAGGGCAGGAAAACATGGATTTTCAGCGTGTATTCATCTCTGCTCCCCCTTCCACAGATCGTCCTGCAAACAGCAAAAAAAAAAAAAAAAAGCTAGGAATAACAAACTTCACTTGTTACCTTGCTGGTGTTAACAATGACTTGCCATAAGGAAAATAAATGAGCCAGTTCGTGCCTGGTGTGTGGTGGCAGAGCAGGTGCTCGTGGCTCACGGAGCAGATTCCAAGCCAGCAGCATGAAGGGCTTGGGTGCCGGTTCGCGTCTTCTCTGCTCTTGAAAGCAGCATTTTTGTTGTCAGGAGTTGCAAAAGAGCAGGTTCTGTGGTTGTATTTCAGTACAAAACTTTGCCATCTATTCAGTGCTTCCCTGCTTTACAGGAATATAGCATTTAATTGCTTTGCCAGAACTCGAAAGCTGAATTTCTTACAGCTGATAGATATTTGTAAAAAACTGTGGATAACAAATCAGATTGTAATCTAATTTCATTAGGTTACAGCATGCACTTTAATACCTTTCCTCTGTGGCTTAAAGAGACATCAGGACTGATCCCGGGTGGCACAGAGCCCCTGTGCACGTGTCGTTTTTCAGCCGTGCCCCCTTCAAGGGGGTGCACTGGGAGCCCCCTTAGGCCGCCTCGCCAAGCAGCGATGCTCGCTTGTGTGCGAGCTGCTGCGTCCGAAGCGGTGTGCTTGGCTGCCGCCCTGAAGCTCTGGCAGACTTTTTTCCTCGCCGACAGCCAAAAACTGCCTGAGAAGATTCACCGGTTTGAAGCCCAGCTTGCATGCACTGGAGAGCAGTGAAAGATGAGTGTCTGCACCTCCCTCGCCCCCCCGAGCTGGGGTGCAGATGGGTGCGTTGGGAACCCATCGGTGTTCCTGCACGGGGACATGCTGGAGCATGGTCACAACTCGTTAGCAAGCTAATCGATTGAGGCGAGCGGCAGCTTGAGGAGCAGGGAGCGGTGACCACGTTCTCAGAGGGGTGATTTGCCTCGCGTCACATCGTCCGGGGTCACAAGCTCCACAGCCAGGTGGGCGCCGGAGCCGCCGGCAGCGTGACACAGAGCACCCCTGGGGTGGTGTTGGCTCCCATGGGCGCTGCGCTTTGGAAATGCTTAGGCTTTGTCTGCTGAGCTGTCTGGATTTAAAAAAGACAAAAAACCAAAAACAACCCCCCGAAAAAAATCCCCCAAAACCCCAAGGCTTGCATAAGCACATATTTCCTCCTTCTCTCTTGTTTGTCCCCAAGGATGCCTTTTGAGGCTGATTTTAGCCACTGGAGTGTGGCCACACTGTTCAGCTGAGCTGGGACATCCCACCAGAGCCTGGGTCCACAGGAGGGACCCTCAGAGGCTGAAAAAGAAGCTGCGGTGTCAGCTGGCAATGTTATAGAGACTAGAGACTGCATGTAGGAGAGAGGGTGTGAATAGCTGATGTCAACTCACCTTTACAACCCTGTGACCATTTTGGTCGCTTGCTGGCACAGCTGCATCAATGCTCCCTGCACACCGGGCCGGCACCCACCCAAAAATCGGGTTGGCTATTGCATGGCTCCAAGAGAGGCTGCAGTTCCTCCGGAGAGGCCATCTCGGGGCCAGACAGCGTGGACATAGGGTACGTGCAAGGCTGCGTGCATGCTCGCTGTGCTGGGCAACGAGGACCACCCCCATGTGAGGGAGAGGAGGTGCAGGATCGTTTAATTTTGAGTTTGGTTGGTTTGTTTTTTTTTTTAAAGTAAACATGCAAAACTGGTCAGAGAGCTGCTTGCCAAAGTGGTTGCTTCAGAGTGTGTTTTTGCTGGTTGGGGAGCAGGGCTGGAGGTGAAACCTCTGCATCCTATGCTGGCAAGGTGCCTGTAGGCATGCCTGGGGAGTATCGAGGGGATCTTAAATGGGGGGAAGGTAAAGCAAATAAATAGGCAGAAATACTTTGAGGAAGCATCTTCAGGCGCAAGGAGTGAGAAGATGCAATCAAGAGACTGGGATGGTGAACACGGGCATCCTGAGCCTGCCCGGCAGCATCTCGGGACACACGCTGCACCCCGGGTGCCTGTCCCCCAGCTCGGGGCCGTACCCTGCCTCTTCCCTGCGGCGGCTCGGGGCTGTGCAGAGCAGTGTGGGAGCCTTGCCTGACTTCCCCCCCGCCTCTCATCTTCACCCTTGCAACTGTACTTCGTGTGCTGGGCGGGGAAATGCTTGTCCGTGACTGTCACTAAGCATTACCATCTTCTCTTTGTACAGTTGCTGGTGAGAAGAGAGTGCCAGTGATGCCCGGATCGCCCGTGGAAGTCAAGATACAGTCCAGGTCCTCTCCTCCCAACATGCCGCCACTGCCCCCTGTGAACCCCGGTGGCCCCCGGCCGGTGTCCTTCACCCCGACTGCACGTAAGACCCCAGTAACGCTGCTTTTCCCAGCTCCAGCCGGGAGGACAGGCTCTGCTTGTAGAAGTCACCGGGGATGTCTCAGCCATCGGCCGGGGCTGCTTGCCAGCATGGCGAGTGTTAGCCATGCTGCACAGCTGTAAGGAAGGGCAGACTGGGGCTTTCCTGCTGTTCTGCTGCGTATGCAGGACATATAACAGGGTCTGTAATCCCCCCCTACCCCCTGCCTGCTCCTACCTTGCTCCCGGTGCTGCCTTGAGTCCTCCTTTTTGCAGGTGCAGCCTTGATTTCCGCCATAAACTCCTTAAGAAATTGAAGTCTTTTATCAGGTCAGCTTCAAACAAGCCAAGAGCTAGGCTTTTCACTGTATCTTTTGGAGGAGTTAATTCCCGCTCTGCTGTATCTCACTTTGCAGACAGCATTTCTGCAGCTGAGATTAGAAAGTTTTCCTTTTTTTAATTTCCTAGCCTCAGAAATTCCTTGCTGTCCATCCAGATTCTCTTTTCTCCATCTTCTCTTTATAATCTTTCCTATTAAGCCATAGTCAATCCTGGTCCCACCCAGCCGTAGCGCAGCCTCGCACCCACTTCTTGTAGCAGGGTGTTGCTCAGAGGTGACTCCATGGACAGGATGGACATACAGCCTTTTATAGCCTAGAAAGAGTCTTTTTCTTCTCCCTTAGCCAACGTTTAAGCCATTTAACGCCTTCTAAAAAGCATCATTCCAGAGCAAAGCTGCTTTACTTTGTTGGGCATGGAGTTATCTGACCCCCGCACGTGCCACGTACATATTTTTGAGGCTTTCCTCACCTCCTTTGCCCCGTGCTGAGCGTCTCCCTAGCTGGTTCTGCGTTGCTTTGCTGTCCACAATGGTGTCTGGCGTATCTCACAGTTTCACGCTGGCAGTGGATTTCAGAGATTTACAATCCAGCCTCTTTCAGGACACACACTAATGTATTGCGTGATGCTGGCAATAGCACTAATCGTCGGGTTATCCCGCCAGACACGTTGTCCCCATCTTTATGCGCTGGGGGGGTTTTAATGGCTCTCCTTTTGCTCAGGCAGAAAAAGACCATTAGCAAAGTGACAGAAATTAATTTTTCCAATGAGGTTGCTTGGCACACTGTTAAGGGCCAAGGAGCCTGAATCTGCTGATTGCAGATTACTTAATTGCCTCTTTCCAAGATAGATGAGAGATGCAACCTGCGGTGAAGTTCATTCTTGCTTTTTTACTTCTCAGTGGCACCAAAGGGTCTTGGTCAGAGTCAGCGGGTGTGTGTCCTGCCCTGTAAAAGCCCATGGCTTGGGCAGGCGAGGAGGAGCATGCTGGAGGAGGGCCATGCCTGCCTGTGGATCGTTAACAAAAGGGTTGGAGAAGCAGCAAAAGCCTTTGACTATTGAGGACCTAAGGCAGAATTTAACAGAGTAGCCCTAGACGATGACTTTTGTGTTCCCAGGAATTTAGCATCCTCCTCTCCCCAAACCAGTGATCCCACTGGTCTCGGTGCACCACCTCACTTGCTTCAGCACTGTCTCCTCACCTGGAAATAGAGGTCCCAGCCCGGCTCTGTGGTCTGTGGCGGAGCAGATCCTGGCGATGCGCAGGATCAGATAACTGCCAGCCGCCCTGCGGTAATGCCGTTTGCAGAAGGGTCAGGCAGGGTAAGCCTGAAAACACAGAGAGCGGTTACGGGGGCTGCGTCTAACGGCAGCCTCGACCCGACCCAGCTCGCTCTGCTTCCGTGGCATCACCCGATACCATCAACGTCTGCTGCTCCCATCCTTGGCAGCCTCTCCCGAGGGTCCCCTGCAGTCCCCTGGCCCCTGGGTGGGTTGCACAGCCCCTCTTTCTCCCGGGGTATAAATAGAACCCATTGCTCTCCCTAGTCTTTCATTTGAAAGAGTAAGAGGAAGCGAAACAGAGAAGGGGGTAGAGCGCCTTGGTCGCGGCTGCCGGAGAGCACGGAGCTGCAGTCATTTGCTGTTTGAGAGGAGCTTCTTGGGCGGCTTTCCCCCCCTATTTGTAACACTTTTACTGTGAAATAAATGCTCTTTATGAGTAATTGCCAGAAGCCTTGCCTTTCACATAGCTCTGCGTTTGCTGGTACTCCATGGTAGCTAACCCTGTGGGTACGTGCCATCTCTGCAGGACATCTCTGTTCCTTCGCTGCTTTGGGGAAGCTGGTGTGGACAGGAGTTTTTCAGGTTGCGTTGCTCCATAACAAAAGGTATAAGCTCGCTTTGCCTTTGCACCTCCATCCTCTCAGTCCTGGCCTTCACCCTCATTTCATCATCTCTCTGTCTACAAAAGGACACGTCTCTGTTATGCCCCCAAAAAGCCTGTCACCCCTTGGTTAGCAGGAACTACCTTTGATGGTCTCTTTAGCCTTATCTTTCCCTTGCATCTTAACTGACTCTGGTTAATCTTCTTGGGTTCCCTCCTGTGCTCACCATGGCAGGTCCAGGTGCATGGAGCCTTTCCAGCCTCTGACCCTGGCGTGCCCCGGAGCGGTTTAACTGTTCAAGTACCTCCTGCCGCCTTCTCCGAAAAACCCTTGCTGGGGTCATGAGGATTTGGTATGATCCTCGCGAAGCTGCAGTGGAAATTTTGGCATCTTTTTTTGCAAGTTGCTGCTCTATCACAGCATGCACCTTCCCCTGCCCCGCATGCAAGGGGCAGCTCTGCCAGGTGGCTTCGGTGTTTCTTCACTGAACGCCCTCATTTGAAATGGTTTCTGGCCTTCTCTTCAGCACTTACATCCATAAGGGATTCAGGGCTGGGGCTTTGAAGGATAACCCAGTGGGTCAGCTGAAACTATATTTACGATGATGTACTTTTCACCTCTAAAATTCTGGGTTTACACTGAGTTGGGGCCCCAGTGCACAGCTGCTCTTCAGACAGGCCTCTAGATTGCACAACAGCGGCACGGGGATGTCGGCAATTTATTCTAATCCCTTGCTGAGTTCCCGAACTTCCAGCCCTTCAGTCTGTTTCGACATGCTCGCCGCTTACAGGAGGCAAAGTTGCAGATGGGACCAGGTTGGAAAAAACAACTGTGTTTGCGAAACTCCCTGTAAATCCCTGGGGAGGTATGGCGGGTGGGCGGGCGCCGCGGGGCAGGATGCTGTCAGCCCTCCTCGGGGTGAGGTGGAGGCACCTGAGCTGCAGTATCTGCTAGTGGGACCCTGGCTGTAATGAGCACTGATGGCTTATTGTAAACGATGGGGCTGGGAAGGATCATTGGATTGTCTGGTGTAATTTTATGCCTGACACAGGCCAGAGAATGCTGATGGGTAATTCTTGCCGAGGGCTGTAAACTTGGAGCTAAAGCACATTCAATTCCTCGGGCTGAGCGTACGGCACAGCTCGGTTTGCTGCAGCAGTGGCTTTATGCAGCCTGACCCCGTGTCTCCCCAGGCTGCCTCAAATGCGAAGAGAGGTGTGCCCGCTCTGCTGAGCCCTAATTCTGTTGGTGTTTGATAGCCCTGGATATGAAGCTCACTGGGCAGAGGAGAGAAATGCCAGGGAAGTCACTGGCTGTGGTGTAAATCACACCTGAGCAATCCCATAAGGAAAACTCTGCAGATGCCTTGGTTGGGTGCCTGGTTCTCACGTGCTGGGGGCTGCAGAGCATCCCTGCAAGCTCAGGGGAAGGTTGAGGAGAAGGCACACATGTTGCTGGTGACCAGCTTCATCGCTGGGTGCCCTCCGGCACGGCATGCGGGCTCTGCTCTGGCCATAGCCCCTTTTCTGGTTCTTGCCCTGTTTGCTAGCAGCAATTAACCAGCAGCAGCAGGCTCTTAGGTGGAAGACGGATCCTCTTAAACACCGGACCGCAGGGACGTGCCCATCTGATGCTCAGTATCGCTTCTGTCTCCCACTTGCAGTGCCCAACGGAATAAATCATTCCCCCCCGACACTGAACGGGGCACCATCCCCACCCCAGAGGTTTAGCAACGGTCCTTCCTCCTCCTCCTCCTCCTCGCTGACAAACCAGCAGCTCCCGGCCACATGCGGTGCCCGGCAGCTCAGCAAGCTGAAGCGCTTCCTCACTACCCTGCAGCAGTTCGGCAACGACATTTCGCCAGAGATCGGGGAGAAGGTCCGGACCCTCGTCCTGGCGTTAGTGGTAAGCCCCGCACGCCGGCCCAGGCCGCCTTTGCTTTTGCCATCGCCTTGCTTTGGCGATGGGATCCTGGCAGCCGGCGCATGCCCGCGTTACACAGTGTTACCTGTTTGTGTCTTTACAAGCAGAGGTGTTGACTGAGCAAGACTCTGTAATGTTTATGCTTTCTGGTAAACTCGCTGACTTCTTCTTTTCTTGTCTTTGGTGGGTTTCAAAAAGCTGTTTGTCCAGTGGCTTTGACATGAGCTTGTGTGCAGCTAAACTTAAGGAAACCTGGAAGGATTTGGACAAAGTTTTTCTATAAAGGTCACAGGTCTGATGCCGTGGGCTCGCTGGAAGCCATGGGCTATGCTGGGCTTCTCTGTTTCCTCTCGTAAATGAAACTTTTCACACAATTCAGAGAAGCCTGTAGTTTTGTACTAGGGAAGTGTTTTCTTGCTTGTGCAGATTTATGATTGCCTGATCCCAACTGCAGATCACTTTACCTCCGATCTGTTTCCATACAAAGAAATGTCAGTTCCAGCCACCGCTTCGTTAGTGCTGTCCTGACTTCAGTGTGTTCAAACTCAACGCTGGTTTGCTCGGCAAGGCAGCCAGGTGTAATGGAAAAAGCAGGGTCCTGTTGCTAGCAGGGACTCACTCTGGAAAGCTGGTAGTCCTTCTCTGCTCTTGAGTTTGTAGAGAATATCATGACACTTCAAAGATTTCATTTATTGATATGCAGTGATGTATTTAATGGGCTTTTTTCCTCTTTATGAGCTGCTCCTGCATATCTTAAAACAAGCCCACTGGCACAGCAAAGTTAACTGTTGCCAAGGTCTGTGGAGGAGTGGAAGGCTGCTGTTGCAAAATAGGAGGTCTGGGCTTCTGGTGTGCTGCTGCTGCTTTGTGTGATTGCATATTTGCATTACCAAAGGCATTGATTCTTCCAGTCATATTCACACCTGTGACAGTCTGAAGGTGCAGCTACAGGAAAGGGCTTGGTAAATGACTTTTATGCATCTTCTGCCCTTCTTCTGCATTCCCACGCTCAGATTTGCAAGAGCTGGGGTCGGTGGCAGTGCGTGCATGTGCAAACAGTGCGTGTATGCCCTCGTGCCCTTTAGCAGCTATGGACAGCTGAAAACACCCTTCAAAAACCAAATGAACAGGTCGTGCTGCAGAATTGTATCTAATATTTGCAGGTATACAAACTAACTGGTAGAAATGCTGTGCAAGGACAGACCTTGGACTGAGACCCTGGAGCACAGCACCACGCCGCCTGCCCAGCTGCAGTCCCATGTGGCACCCAGCGCTGCTCCTGAGCTGATCTCTGCTTTTTGGCACGTTTCTTTTGAGGCTCAGCACGCAGCGAAGGTAGCTAGACTGCAGCAGCCTGGAGTATTTCTGCTTCCAAGGCTGGCGTGGGCAGAGCGAACATGAGTCTGTCCATGGTCTCAGGGGCTTTCATAGTGCTTGAGCACGGATGCAAAATGCTGCTGCTGCTGAAGAAGGCAGGCATATATATTTCCATGGGTGTAGGGTAGTACCTTAGCTTACCCTTTTGGAAAGGAAATTATAAGCTGTCCAGGTTCCTCTGACTGTCGTTCTCACCACTGATTGTGATAATTTCTTCAGGGATGAACTTTGTACGTGCAGGTTATCAAATGCTGCTTGTCCCAGGGAGCACCCAGCCTGAACAGCCACAGGGGATGCAAGGTTGGGCCAGGGGAGGACCGTGCTAGTGGGGTGAGCAGCAGGCTCGTGGATGGTGGATAGGTTAGACGAGGTGAGCTGAAAGGGAGGAAGGAGGAGAGGAAGGTGTGCAATTCTGAGCAGCTGGAATTGCTGTCTGGCTCCCCGCAGCCTGCCCCAGGCCACCTGGCCAGGGTGCAGGAGGTGCCAGCTGGGTCCTGCTGCCTCCCAGAGCCAGTCTCTGCCTCCCGGCCCTGGAGCTGGGAGGATGCCGGGCCAGGCAGCGCCCAGCTGTGCACAGCGTTCACCACTCGCCTAGTGCAGCACTTCTACTCCATTGGCCTGAGTCTTTTTGGCTGCATTAGGCAGGATGCAATGCAAACATTGTCAGTCCTGTAGTGGCAGATGCAGTCTCCCTTCCAGTTCTGTTCGTTTGGAGCCGTTTCCCACATGTCTAAAAATAAGAACAAATTGTCATTTCGTCTCTTAATTTCTTTTCTCAGAACTCAACGGTGACAATCGAGGAATTTCACTGCAAGCTGCAAGAGGCGACGAACTTCCCCCTCCGGCCGTTTGTGATCCCCTTTCTGAAGGTGACAGGGAGCTGGTGGGGCTTGCCGACGCTCCGTGTGCCGCTTGGCAGCGTGTCATTGCTGGGAAAGCTCTCGTTCCAAGCACCACAGTAATTTTGTCAAAGTCCAAGACAGACTGCGCAGACCATAGTGGTGGCCATGTGGGACTGGCTTGCGAAAAGCTAACGTTATAACGAGTGCCACATGTCTGCTTGTATGTTAGGGATAAAGGAGACAAACCAAGCTCCATTTGGCAGCTTCTGATCCTATAATCTTATTTGCGAATGTTCAGTTCTAGAATGTTTGAAGTGTTGGCATACGGAGCGCGTCTGGGGTGGTTAGATGCTGGAAGCACAGAGCGCTTCCCATGACACTTGTTTTTTGGGTGCACCGACGTCAGGCCATCCTCAGCTCTTGAGAAAAGACAGGTAAATCTGACAGTGCAGACACCAGGAGCTGAAGGATCCTGAGTGGGGGCCACAGGCTCTAGGTGTTACTGCTCTGAGGTATTATGTGTGCAGAGCAAACCTTTTGCGAACGGCTGGAAACGCCTGCCCGCAGCCTGCGTAAGCCAGACCCACACTTGTTTTCCAGGCCAACCTCCCGCTGCTGCAGAGAGAGCTGCTGCACTGCGCCCGGGCTGCCAAGCAGACGCCCTCCCAGTACCTGGCACAGCACGCGCAACTCCTGCTG
>NW_008824286.1:1133474-1145972 GCF_000699105.1 Pygoscelis adeliae | reverse complement strand
CTGCTGAACACAAACACCACGTCCCCCGCTGACTCCTCCGAGCTGCTGATCGAGGTGAACGGGAATGGGAAGAGGCACAGTCCGGACAGGTAACAACAGCTTTCATCGCTCGGCCAAGTTCTTAAAGTCGTGACTTTTGTTTCAACTTCACTGCTGTCAAAGCTTCAAGCAGCATCTAGGGCCAAACCATAGGATCTTATCACTCCCAACAACTATTCTGGCTGTTAATAAGACACCGATGATTGCTCCTCCTGCACTGTGGATTCAGGTTGGGATCCTCTTTCAGGCAGGTTCTGTCCCAGGGGGGACTTGTTGGGTAGCACTGAAAAGCCTGACCTGGAGAGCTGAGCGGTTCTCCACCTCCCCAGACGGCGAGCGGAGGCACTGTCAGGGCTGGGAAGGATGCGGTTCATTTTCACCACTTTTTATTCCAAGTTAAAAGTTGTTATGTAATTATGTGGAGCATGCCTCAAATTTATAAAAACTGTGAAATTTTAATTTGGTCATGCTCAGAAAGATGAATCACAACACTTGGGCATCTTGAACTTTTTCTTTGACAGGGTCATTTTGTGGATTTGTTCACAAGTTGAGCATGTTTGTTTTAGCTCCCTGCCTTTACCCCCTGGTAAAATCATCGCTGCCCAAACTCTGCTGATTTGAAATCTGCATCCTTCCCTTTCTGAGTAGTTTATGCAGTGCTAACAAGTACCTCTCTCTGCTGGTGTGGTTGCAGAAGGGAAGACAGCAGCTTGGAGAGGGAGCCGCTGCCGACGGAGCCCCCAGCCAAGAGGGTGTGCACCATCAGCCCCGCGCCCCGGCACAGCCCTGCCCTGACAATCCCCCTGATGAACCCCGGGGGGCAGTTCCACCCCACCCCACCACCCCTCCAGCACTACACCTTGGAAGATATCGCGACCTCCCACCTCTACAGGGACCCCAGCAAGATGGTGGAGCACAGAGAGATTCGGGACAGGCACGGCGGTCTTGGTGAGAAAGCCTGGAGGGCTTTTAGTCGTAGGAGCTGTGAGGTCCAGCAGTTGAGCTTTGGCATTGATCCCTGCTTGGCCACTGGCACCCAAAGCTGTGTAATGCTGGGCACGTCCTCAACAGAGCTTTTGCGGGGAATTCAGAGAAAACAACTGACCATGGGAGGATAAAAAGGGGAAGATTGAGAGTTGGTATTTCCCTATATACGTGTAAAGGCTGGAGCCATTGAGGATGAGGAGGAAGGACCCGGTGTGTGAGTTGAGTATAGCCAACGCAGCAGGCAAGAATGGAGGGCAGGGAAACAGAAATTAACTTTTCTAAGATCACTAAAGCAGGAGAGCAGAGCCTGACCCCCCACCCCCTTTCTCCCCAGGGGTGTGTGGGAGGTGCACGCTGTGTTTCCAACAGGGCAGCCTAAATCACAAGCTCTGAGCTCCTGTAGGTTTATAATAAGGGAGCCAGCTCCCCAGGCAGGTCAGATCCAGACCCGTGAGTGGATTGTAGCACCTCTGAGACAGTGACACAGACGAGTATAAAAGCAGTAGCGTGGAATTGCCCCTGTAGAGCCACCTCCTTGAGATGTGTTTTAAAATCCTAGCTAAATGTAGCTGGAAGTACAGCTCTTTATTATTGCTTCGGGGCCACCTTCCCTCTCCAGCACTGAAAGCGCTCGGTCCATCTAATCACCCTTCTGGCTGTGGTTTGTTGCAGGTTTGAATGGAGGATACCAGGACGAGCTGGTGGACCACCGCTTAACGGAGAGAGAGTGGGCTGACGAGTGGAAGCATCTCGATCACGTAAGGCACGGCAAGAGGTGTGGGAAGCTCTGTGGGACACAGCAACCCAGTGCTCCACCTGCTCCAATTTGTTATTTTCTTGTTGTTGACACTATATCCAGGCTTTCCTGGTGGCTTGTAGAGGAACAAGCCACCACAAGAAGGTGGATGGTGGGGAGGGCAGATAGGAGCAGTAGCACTTTCCTGGCAGGCTTTCTCTGCCCGTGGTCAGTAGAAGCCAAAATCACTCTGGACAAAGTGTCTGGAGCTGGGGAGCTTCTCCTGCAGAGCACGGCCCTGTGCTGCCCTGGCTGGCTGAGCGACCAAACCCAACCTCATCCCCGCACGGGTCTTTTCTGCCACAGCCCAGGCCAGCACTGTGCCAACAAGCGTGCAGAGGTGCTACGTGCAGCGAGGATGTGGAGTTTACAGAATAAGTAAACCCATTTTTTTTTAAAGGCTTTTTTTCCTGGGCTGCCAGCCTTTTATGTGCCTCAACTAGGTACCAACAGCAAGGCTTGGTACTTCTGGCAGACTTTTTGCAGTCTGTTTTTTTCCCTCTGAGCAAGGCTGCTCATCCAGGCACTTTGCTGGAGCGTTTCCCCCAAAGAGATGGGATTGAAATTCAATTTTGATCACAAATGGAGAGAGACTCTATGCTTGCTTGTGCTCTAAAGCTGATGTTTTGGTGGCAGGGAGGGTGGAGTAGAGGCCCTGTAGCTGAATATTTGCAAGTTGGGATGTGGTTATGGAGAGGTGGCACCAGGATCACAGCCAGCCCTTCCATGGACACCCTATTCCCATAGGAAAATGGGTTTTTTTTTCACCTCCACCTTTAGAAGCATGGCCCTAAACCTCCTACGGTGACCAAAGCCCCATGGTGCAGGTGTGATCACCTCCTTCCCAGCTGGTGCTGCTCAGCATCGCTGCTGCACGTGTGGGTATGGGACCCAATCTTACCTGCCTGTTTGAATACCGCGTCATCCGAAATACTGTGCTCGGAGCCTGTGAAATGACCTCGTGTTTCATCTTCCTGGGATGGTCCCTCTGGTACCTCCGAGGAGAAATCTGGGAGATGGCCTCGTGAGCAGGCAGCAAGACTGAGAACATGTTCCTCCCTGCAGGCACTGAACTGCATCATGGAGATGGTGGAGAAAACCCGGCGCTCAATGGCCGTGCTGCGGCGCTGTCAGGAGGCCGATCGGGAAGAGCTCAACTACTGGAAGAGGCGGTGCAGTGAGACAGCCGAGCCGCGGAAGGGGGGCAGCGAGCTCATCTCCAGGCAGCACAGCCCCAGCAGCTCCGACTCCATCGGCAGTGGTAAGCGAGGGGTGGGCGTGCTGTGCCAGGACCTTTTCAAGTAGGTGTCTAATTAGGACAAAGCTATATTAGGCATAAAGTGATGATAATATATTCAAATTATAATATAAACTAAATACTTAAGCAGTGCATAACTGTCCTCAAAGCTTTGAAGAGAGAAGAGTCAGTGGACACGTGGAAGCTCCTGGGTGAGCTCCTGGAAGTAGCGTTTGCTGACGTCTGAAGGCACCTTTGGGCAGCGGCAGCACCTTCTGCTGGTGCCAGGAGAAGAGCCTCTTCCTTGTCACTGAGCCATACTTGCTGACCAAACCGAGCCAAGTTCATTCACAGCTGAGAAATCAGAGGGTGAAAAGGCAGGAGAGGTGGTTGGTTCCACCCCTCTTCCCCTTCCAGTCTGCCTTGCCTAAAGGATTTTAAATGTCAAGGTCCACTAATTCTAAAAATACCAAAGACTGCTGTAAGTGTAAGAGCAACTACCTGAGTTATTAGTTCTATTTTTGTATCATGAGTCAACTTAACTTTAATAAAGCTGACTGTTTTTTCCCCTCCAGTATGCTGGGGGTTTGATCCTGTACAAAAAACAAGTCTAAAATGCTGATTTTATGCATTTGGATGTAATTCTAATTTCCATCCAAACAAATATGCTGTGAATCAAATGCTGAAAAAAAAAAAACCCTGATCATTCGATAATAAAAAATGGATGTTTTCTAACAATAAGAATAAATGTCAAACTAAAAATCTCAATTTGATATATATTCAACTTGTTTGTATATAAAATAGAGTGAATCCTCCTGCATGTCAAAAAGAACCATCCAAATCAGAGCCCAGCCCAGATTTAGCTGCAATTGAACAAGTTTTGATAGTTCCCAGACAGCAAGAACAACTATTTCCTGGGAAAACAAAACCAAGTACACAAGCAGAAGGAACTAAAATAGAAGATACTAATCCGAGTTTCTCGGAAACCAAGCGCCTGTGGCTCCAGCCGTAACTGCAGAGCAGCGTGCGGCGAGCCTGCGGGGTGGCTGGGCGTGCGTGACGACCTAATGAGCGGAGCCAGCTTTTAGCCCTTCTATATTTAAGTATATTGTGACTAATGTACTTACAGCCCCCTGATAAAGGTGATTAAAATTTATTTTTTTTTATAAATCGGGAACGTTGTGGATGCTTTCTCCCCTCGTGGGACCTAGGGCTAACTTTCAAGCTCCATTGCTGTTGTGAGAAGGTGCAGTTAAACATCAAGAAGCGTCCCCAGGTGTGCCGCCTTCCTGGAGTGCTTTGGTTCTCCCACCAGCCTTTCACATGAACCAGTTTTTGTTTTGACCCTTCAGAAAGTTACTCTGAAGCCTTAAAAAAAGGGATGCAGGTAGAACTCAGGGCGAGGCTTCTGAAAAGCTTCCCCGTGTGACTGCAGTCTGTGTTCAGGTCCTCGTGTGACCATCCCCATCTGTCACGTAGGCTCTTCACAGGCTTATGGGTGCTGGGGAATGCATATATACACCTCTTGCCATGAGAGGTCTTGCAGGACAGTTTGTCCATCAATTCAAGCCTTTGAATTGCCCCTGGGAGAGGGAAGCGCTGCCTTTAATGTAAACTGCTGGTCGTATGGATTGATGCTCAAAGCCGCTGGACAGTGCAGCTGTTTGATGGCGTATATTTATAAGCATTGCCTGTTGTTATAGAATATCAGGAGAGGGAAGTGGGTTATAGAGTGTCATAAATTATGCAAGGCACTAATTAAATATTATAATTTATCATCTGAGTGTTTGATGAACGGCTTTAACTGTAGGAATCCTCCGCTTTGAGTTTTAGCTGGTTAATGCCCCACGATGTAGTGAGGTACAGCTGGGCACTTAAGCAGCAGTTGGGTGAGACCAGGCTTTGCCAACCTTTCCCTGTGTCCCTTATCCCAACAGATTCATTGCGGGAGTTCAGCAGCAGGTCGGGAACGGGCTACGTCACTGAAGAGATATGGAAAAAAGCTGGTAAGTGTTTGCTAGTAACCTCGGCGAGGGATTCTGCCGGATCAGTTGAGGTAAACACAGATGCTGCAGGTTTGCTCCGCAGAAACAGGAAGAGCCCAGCTGCAGGAACGCCCCAGGATGTGCACATCTGGCTGCCAGTGCCCCCAGCCTGGGTTTTCCAAAGGGCTCTGCTCCTTCTGTACGATGCCAGTGGGGATCCCGTGGGGCTGAGCCTGGCCTTGCCACCCCCAGGAGCGGTCGTGATGCTGGTGCTGACCGTGACCCGCAGGTGTCCCAGCCACAGGGAACACGCCGCTGCATCTCGACGTCCCTCGGAGGCTTACCCGGCTCCTCGGGCGGGTGGGTGAAGCTGCTTTTTTCTTCCAGAAGAAGCCGTGAACGAGGTGAAGCGCCAGGCCATGTCGGAGGTGCAGAAAGCGGTGGCAGAGGCCGAGCAGAAGGCGTTTGAGATGATTGCCTCCGAGAGGGCTCGGATGGAACAGACCATCGCGGACGCCAAGCGCCAGGCCACTGAGGATGCTTTCTTAGTGATAAATGAACAGGAGGAGTCTACGGAGGTAAGGTGCCAGGGGACCTCCTAGGAAGGGGCTTTCAAAGACTCACAAAGTCTCCAGATCCTGCCCGGCAGTGACTCGGAACCTGCAGGTCCCCCATCCCTTTTCCGTTTAGAAGTCTCTCCCCAATCAATAACTAAAGGGATGCACTGATACCGTAAAAAAGACTTTTTGCTTTCAGTTTTGCTGGCAGGGGAATCAGCCTAAATGGTGTCTGCGGCACCCGCGTGTGCACAACAGCCACGTGAAGGCACCACTGGGCACCGTGAGCTGGATCCAGTGTAATGACCAGGGATTTCTTGGGATTGAGGCAGCTGTGGGAGCAAAGGAAAAGGGATGCCAGTGGATGCAGCTCTCCGTTTAGCTCAGAAATCCGCTGTTGTGGGGTACTTGATCTGTGCAGAAAAGGAATTGCTGTTTGTGGGCTTTAGAATCATAGAATCATTAAGGTTGGAAAAGACCTCTAAGATCATCGAGTCCAACTGTCAACCCAACACCACCGTGCCCACTAAACCATGTCCCCAAGCGCCTCATCTACACGTCTTTTAAATCCCTCCAGGGAGGGTGCCTCAACCACTCCCCTGGGCAGCCTGTTCCAATGTTTAACCACTCTTTCAGTAAAGAAATTTTTCCTCACATCCAATCTAACCCTCCCCTGGCGCAACTTGAGGCCGTTTCCTCTCGTCCTATCGCCAGTTACTTGGGAGAAGAGACCAACCCCCACCTCGCTACAACCTCCTTTCAGGTAGTTGTAGAGAGCGATGAGGTCTCCCCTCAGCCTCCTTTTCTCCAGGCTAAACAACCCCAGCTCCCTCAGCCGCTCCTCATAAGACTTGTTCTCCAGACCCCTCACCAGCCTCGTTGCCCTTCTCTGGACACGCTCCAGCACCTCGACGTCCTTCTTGTAGTGAGGGGCCCAAAACTGAACCCAGTATTCGAGGTGCGGCCTCACCAGCGCCGAGTACAGGGGCACGATCACTTCCCTGCTCCTGCTGGCCACACTAGTTCTGATACAGGCCAGGATGCCGTTGGCCTTCTTGGCCGCCTGGGCACGCTGCCGGCTCGTGTTCAGCCGGCTGTCGACCAACACCCCCAGGTCCTTTTCCGCCAGGCAGCTTTCCAGCCACTCTTCCCCCAGCCTGTAGCGCTGCATGGGGTTGTTGTGGCCGAGGTGCAGGACCCGGCCCTTGGCCTTGTTGAATCCCATACAGTTGGCCTGGGCCCATCGATCCACCTGTCCAGCTCCCTCTGCAGAGCCTTCCTACCCTCGAGCAGATCAACACTGCCGCCCAACTTGGTGTTGTCTGCAAACTTACTGAGGGTGCACTTGATTCCCTCGTCCAGATCATTGATAAAGATATTGAACAAGACCGGCCCCAAAACTGAGCCCTGGGGAACACCGCTCGTGACCGGCCGCCAACTGGATTGAACTCCATTCACCACAACTCTCTGGGCCCGGCCGTCCAGCCAGTTTTTCACCCAGCGCAGAGTCCACCGGTCTAAGCCAAAGAAGTGCAGAGTAGAAACTAGGCAGCAGGTGACGCTACATGTACCTGATGGTCTATAGCACACCCTGTGTCGGTGCAGACCAGCCTGGTACATATATATTGTCTTGGATGTTGTTGTTTCACTGGCTCCCGAAACATGGGCCTGGGCAGTGTGTGGTCACCTCATGTCCAGAAACAGGCTCCCCACATCTCTTGTGGGGAGCTCCCATACGCATGGGGATAGGTGGGAAGCGTCTGTGCAGGGCGGCTGTCCCCGCGTTACGGAAAGCCTCGTAACACCTCATGAGGCATTTGCACGTTGGAAAAGAAGGGATGACTCTTAGTTTGTCGTAGCCAGCAACACCTGCTGAATGGGTGTCTCTTAGAGAATTTTGTTCTGCTCCTCAATCATTAATTACCTTCACTGTTGCTTAACTGGAAGCTCACTTCGTTAAGCTTTGGAGATTTCAGCTGGACTGGGCAAGGAGAATTGCATGGCTAATTCCTGCGCCGCCACGTCCCATCCACGTGTGGTTTGCTTCGTGTTGTAATTTCTCTGCACGAACGCAAGAGCAGAGGCTTTGTTTCTGCCGAGCAAAAATCTGCTGGGAACATGGAGTTAATGTCCACTGGGACTGTGCGGGCAGCAAGTCCATTTCCCTCCTCCTGAGGGGTTTCTGTCTACGCTGCTGACCGCGGCTCGGGAAGGTCTGGTGCCGGGGTCCCCGTGCACGGCAGGAACCATGTAAATATTAGGTGGTTTTACGGAGAAGTATGTCTCTACTATTTCCTGATTAAATCGCTGAAGGATGAATGCACCAGTCAGTAAACACATGATGGGAGTGGGTGGAACTGCTCAGGAAGCCATGGAAGAGATGAGACAAGTAATGATTTCTCCATGGGGGAATACCAGAGGAGTGTCGTCCTCCTCCGGCCATCCCGGGGAGCAGTGCGGGACCTCGGGAGCAGCCGAGCATCCCCCCGCCAGCTCGAGCCCCATCTCCCCAGCACCCAGAGCTCTCCTCTAAAGGCCATGTTGAAAAGCTGTCACACGTTCTGGCACACCGTGTAACCTTTGAAATATGGTTTTAAAACACCACGTGAAGTGTGAACAGCTGTAAAGCAGTGACCCAGTTTTCCAAGAGTTACCGCAGGCTTCGGTGGGGTTTTTTGTTTTTTTTTTTGATCGCGAGTCCTGCTTCTCTTGGGAGACCGAGGAGCCTCAGGGACACACTGGCTCTGGAGCAGCTCGCTCCCGACCAGCTTGCTTTGGCACTTCGCTGCTAGCCCGTAAATCATCGCTGGGAGCCGGTGGGCTCCGGTGCAGACCCTGGGAGCAGGGAATCTCACCGCCCTTCTCAGCAACAGGGCCGTCCAGTTCAGGTCAGCACCTCCCACCACCCTGCTTTCCTGCTTCAACAGCTTTTTGCTCGCGGTTGCAGAAGCGGCGGCCAGCGAAAGGTGCCCTGTTAGGCAGGATTAGAGGCAGGCAGGCTGCGGCAGAGGCTGCTTTTCCGCAGCTGAACTTGCCCTCCCCAGTATGCGATTGCTAACGCGCGAGTCCAGCTGCAGGAAAGCTAATCCGCCTGCTCCCCTCCTCGGAGCAGCTGCAGCCGCAGCTCCCGGCGCTGGCCCCTTGCCCCCACACTCAAAGGAAGCGGTGGCACGCCGTAAGCCCACCAGCTGACGCCTCTCCCAGCTCCCAGAGGGGCTTTGCTCCGCTTCCAGATTGAAGCTCGGGCTCTGGCAGTGCTTCCACCTGGCTGGGAGGCTTTCAAATGAGCTTTTTCTTTTCCAAATTAGCCTGCTCCGACCTCTTGTGCAGCTAGGCAGGGTACAAAGCAAATGGTGCCTGTGCAGCACGCTGTAATCCCTGCAGAGAGCACTTGGCTGGGAGCGATACCAAAATAGAGCTGCTTAAAACAGGAAGTAAAAAGACCAAATAGCAGCATCTGCAGCGTGTTTTTTAGTCCTTGCCTGCTGTTTCCTCTATGCATCTGGGTGGATCTAGGGGAGAGGATGTGACCGGTGCAGTCTGGCAGGCGGTTTTGGGCAGAGCAGAGGAGTAGGGGTTAGTACCCTTGTCAAAGGGCTGTGAAATAGCAGGAATTATTGACGTTACTAAATCTAGGCCAGAGGGGGATGAGCAGTCCCCTCCAGAGCTGTTGAGTCAGCACCATCCTGCAGCTCTTGGAAGCTAAACCCGTTTTAAAGTGTGGCGTCTTTGGTCTTGCAGAGTTGCTGGAACTGCGGTCGCAAAGCCAGCGAGACGTGCAGCGGCTGCAACATCGCCCGGTACTGCGGCTCCTTCTGCCAGCACAAGGACTGGGAGAGGCACCACCGAATCTGCGGCCAAGGCCTGCACGGCCAGAGCAAGCCGCTGGCTCTGCCCACGGGCCGCTCGGCAGCCGCCGCCAAGAGCCTTGATGGCGTGCCCAGCCCGGCCCTCGAGAAGACTTCGGCGACCACCTCCCGATCCTCCACCCCAGCATCCGTGACAGCAATAGACACGAACGGACTCTGAAGGGGAAGTTTTGGTTCAGTCCATTTGATTAGCTTCCCTGGGGTTTTTTTTTTAAGCCGAGAAAACCCCACAGCAACTTGTATCACTTGACACATTTGAGACATCGCGCCGCCTCCTCAGAGCGCTGACACTCGGGCTTTGCCATCTCATTCTGCCTTTTTTCTTTTGTGGCTCGTGAAGAACTGCGGCTGGCCTTGCCTGTGGTGCCTCCGTGCCCCTCTCTGCAGGGGGGTACCAGAGCATCGTTCGGGACCTGGAGGAGGCCGGGCACTCGCTCGGGGGGACCTGGACTCGGTGGAGAGCACTGCCGGCACACACGAGAGATGCTGAGCCCCGTCCTCACGGGTCAAACGTGCTCAAGCTCCTTTCCCGAGGTGTCTGAGCCGCCGCCTCCTTCAGCTACCTTTCTTCCATAATATGCATCTATTTTTTTTTCCTTGCTCCCAGACAGCGGTGTCTCAGATGGCCGTGCCGGCCGGTTGTTGCTGTGAACAGACCGGAGCCGATTTCCCAGCAGGAGCATCTCGTCCTCTAGTGCAATGGCAAAAGCCGAGCCCTCTTCTCTTCTCCTGCCTGCAGGTTGGCAGCTGGTGACTGCAGAGAGGGAGGAGAGGATTCGTCTGCTCTAAACCAAATGTCAGTACCAGGGAAGTACGGACAGCCGCTTCTGGGTGGCCTGGTTTTAATCCCGTTCCGTGACGGGACAGCTAGTCGTGTGTTGCCCTGGGTGGGACCTTTGCTGGGGGAAGGTGCAGAGCGAATCTGGATTGGTTGCGGGCGGTTATTGCCCTTTCCACCTGGGTACCGTTATTTTGCTATGCAGAAAGTGGTTTTTTTTTTCACTGCATGGAAGTTGTTGGTTTGAGAGTTGCTGCCGTTGTTTTTAACCACAGAGATCCTCACGCGATTGCGATGGGTTATTTATAGTCTGTTCTCTCCGCGTGCGTTGGCCAAACTGTTAAAATGAATGCAGGACTTGGTGTCCTACGTTGGTTCTTATCCCCCAGCCCCGGGGGGCTCCTGCGGTGCTGCTCCGACGCCGGCTGCGCTCCTCTCCCCAGAGACGCCCAGGGGTGCGCAGCCACCACCGCCTCGTCGGGCCTTCGGAGACCGTCCCACAAACGCGGGCTCGGAGAGCGAGGTCCCGCGGGGATGCCAGGGTCGGCCTGGGGAGCCCCGTCGCTGGGAGAGTCCCTGCCGTGGCGTGGAAGGAGGGATTCGGGGCAGTGCAAACCCTGTAATCGACACCGACCCGCAGAAGGGCTGTTTCAGGGTGCAGCGGGGCTCATCTTGGATGCTTCATGGAGGTCATCAGAGGCGCAGCCCGGGGGAGGGATGGGCACGGGCCCTCTGGGGAGCCGCACCGATTTCCCACGCTGCACACAAATGGGCTCTAGAAAACCACCTATTCAGCAAAGCCGCGTTTCCGTGACTGTTTCTGTACGATTGCTGGGCTGGAGCCCAATGAGGCGAGTAATTCCCAAATTATTTTTGATCACTTTTTCAATTGGAGGCGAATAATAGAGATGTAATGAATCGTCATTGATTTTGCAGTGCTGTAGTGGCTGCTGGCTGCCCGGGGATAAACCAGCGACCCGCTGAACCAGCTTTGTCCCTTAGGGAAAGCTGTTTCGGAAGCTGCTGTCGTGGGATAGAGCGGGCGATTCCTGTGTCTGCAAGGTTTTATTATGCAAAAAAAAGCCACCAAGTCGCCTGGTGTTCAACACGGCTCTCGAGTGGCAGTTGGGACCGTCTCCCGTTTTTTTTCGGGTCCCCCCGGAGGCGGCGCCGGGGCTCCCGGCTGCGGCAGAGCCCTCGGCACGGACACGGCTCCCGGGAGCCGAGCACGACGGTGCTGTGCCGCGGGGCTGGTGCAGCCCTGAATCGGGGGGGCACTCGGGCACCCCTGACCGGCAGCGGTGGCGAGGCCTCAGCGGCCCGGGGAAGGCGTCACCTAGCCCGGAGGTTTTTACCCCAGGAGAGACGGAGGCAGCGGGGTCAGCCCCAGACTGCAGCAGCCCCGTGCTGCCCTGCGTGCTGCGCCCCTCGCAAAGGCCCTGGGAAGCGGCTCTGTCCGCGCCGCCCCCGCAGAGCTTAAAAACTTTCGCTGTGCCCAGGTCTGCAGCACGGAGGAGGATGCCGTGTCGAGCGGGGGGGAGCAGCGAACGCTTTGGGCTGGCGAGAGCACCTGGGCGGGGGGCTGCCCTGGCACCCCCCCTCCTCTCCCGGGAGCCGGGGGGGGCTGAAGGGTTTTCCTGCCGTACCAGGGCACGTGTGAAGTGGGAGCTGCCTCAGGTAAATCAAGTCCGGTCGCGACGTCCCAGTCCTCACTGCAGTCCCGGCCCTGCACTGCTGCGAGGTCGGGCGCGGAAGGAAGAGCAGGGCAGGGCTGGAAGAAATTGCTTGTAAATAGATTGTCTTCCATAGTTCTCATGCAACTTTGATGGCCATGTACTAAAATTAAATGAATTTTTTTTTTCTTGTACACTTTACAAAAGTAAATGAATGAAATACTAACAGTCATGATTAGAACGATTGCTCCTTTTTTTTTATTTTTTATTTTTAACATGGAATGATCAATGTGAAATTCGGACGTGGGAAGACATTGGGTTGAGGTTTCTATTTTTTTTTGACATTTAATTCTGTAATAGAAATTTGTTACTTCATTCCTGTGCATAACTTATTTAATGTACTGTATAAAGGAACCCAAACTGTTACAGATGTGTTTAGTTTGTTCTACGCAAAAGTAGTCAATAAAAAGACTATATTCATCGTACAGCTCCCCCTTCCTCTCTCAGGAGGAGCAGAGGTTTGCTGCAGCGCTCCGGCTGCCGGCGGGGTTCCCGCACGAGCGCGGCCAGGCCGTGG
>NW_008824286.1:1129295-1130558 GCF_000699105.1 Pygoscelis adeliae | reverse complement strand
CAATCTAAACCTCCCCTGGTGCAACTTGAGGCCATTTCCTCTCGTCCTTTCGCCAGTTACTTGGGAGAAGAGACTGACCCCCACCTCGCTACAGCCTCCTTTCAGGTAGTTGTAGAGAGCAATGAGGTCTCTCCTCAGCCTCCTTTTCTCCAGGCTAAACAACCCCAGCTCCCTCAGCCGCTCCTCATAAGACTTGTTCTCCACACCCCACTGGGTGATCCACTTGAGCTGCGGTGACTTCTGCAGGGGAGCACTGGGAATGTGGTCAGCGGGACTGGCAGGTCAGGAGGAGCACCACCAGTGTGGAATTTAGTCCAAATTAATCTGTGTTTCATGTTATTTTATACAAGACCCGAAAGTGATAGCAAACTGGGGCTTAATTTGGTCTTATCTGTCACCAAGCTCTCCCAGATCCTGACGTCTCGGTCAGATTTCTACCGGTACCATGGGGAACGTGCGTTTTCCCTGAGCTGGTCTCTCCCCTGCCTCAGCACCACTGAGCTGTAAACCTGGAGGCAGCCACTGGGACTGACCCAGGAGGGCCAGCGCTTCGCAGAGCAGGTTCAGGGCTCAGGTGAAAAGAAAAAAAAAAAACCAAAAAGAGGCATCAGGCGTGTTCAAGACAGGGCTCAGCTTATCTGCTACCCGGGAAGTGCCCCCAGCTGCTTGGCTGTCCCGGCTGGAGAGCATCCCCCAGGCAGGGGAGAGGCCCCGCAGCGCTGCCAGCACACACAACCAAACCGGCCAAGGGAAACAGGTCTCACCCTGGTTTGAAAAACACAATTTAGGTCACCCCCAGGCCAGTCTTCTGCTCTGGAGGGAGCCAAGGCACCTGCTCCCCGCACTGCTCCTGCCCTCTGCAGAACGCCCGGAGCAGGAGCGTGGGACTGTGGGGGTCCCGCAGCCCCCCAGGCCAGCCGCACGGCCCCCCCTCACCTGGGAAGAGCATGGTGGTCAGCAGCTCTGGGGACTCCAGCAAGCTGATGATGGCCCGCTGGAAAGTCTTGCTGCAGCTGGACTGCAAGTGGCTGTAAAACGGTGTGCAGGGTCAGGAGGGTGCAGGGCTTGTGCGTGCCTCGTGGCTGCAGGAGAGTGGCTGTGCGCCGGGATCCCTGCCCACGCACGGGGACAGGGCTGGCTTTTGCACCACCCAGGGCAGGACATCCACTCCTGCCCTGCTCCCCAAATCCTTTATCAGGGTGTTCACCCCCTTCCGCTGCAGACGGCCCCAGGGGTGCACTGGGCCGAGCAGTCAGCGGCAGG
>NW_008824286.1:1122641-1129129 GCF_000699105.1 Pygoscelis adeliae | reverse complement strand
CAGCCCCAGCCCCGCACACGGAAAGTCTCCAACCTCCTCCACGAAGTCACGTCCTGCCAGAACTCGTAAAGGATGAAGCAGGCCTCGTCCGTCAGTTTGCAGGCAGACACGCTGCGGGGACAGGAGCGACCCTGAGACGGGGCCTGGCAAGCTGGCACGGTGCAGCCACGTCGGTCCCGCCAGGACCGGGAACGAGCGGCACAGGTCAGCACACGAGCCTCACCACGAGGCTTTCAAAGAGCAGTTTGGATGCATCCACAATGTGTGGCTGCCGGGGCCGGCACACGGCTCCAGGGGATCCCGAACCCAAATCCTTCCTGCTTCGCAGTTCCTGCAGCCAGGCAGCAGAGGAGCTTTACAGCTACTAAGCTGGCCCTTGCTGCTGCCCAGAAACCAAGCGTGATAAGTGCTTTATAAAGTATTTCTTAGCACGTCCCTAGCACTGCAGCACACAGCCTGACGAAGGAGCTCATCCTTCCAGTCCTTTGGAGTAGGCGTGTGTCATCCCTGGCCCCTCACACGGAGAGAAACTGAGGCACGAGTGCAAGGAGCTGAGATCACGGCATAAAACCACAGCGTGCTGCCCCCCGAAGTGATGCTGTTCTGCCAGGTGATGCTTCCCACGCTTCCTCCTGCCGGAGGAACAGGCTGGGGCTTTCTCCAGTCCATGGGAAGATGGAGGGGGAAGCAACAGGGAGGCGAGAGAGCAAGGCTCAGCGTGCAGGGCCTGGGGAACCATCTGCACTCGGCTGCAGCATCATTAATTCCAGCTGAAGGTGAACATTTCTTCCAGCTGCTGCTAAGGGCTGCAGGAAGGGACCAAGCCCTGGGGGGGAGAGCAAAGCAAGTCCCCTGGCAGCTCAGAGGCTGCGTCCCCCTACGCTCTGCAATTCCCTGGCGTGAACCAGGAGAGCGGAGTCTCCCCGGGCTTCGCTCCAGCTTTCCACTCACGTGGAGAGCCTGCCCGTGCAACGCTACCCAGTCATCTACACTAATAGTTCTCATGACAGAAAAGTCCATCAATTCCAAAGAAAAAAAATACCACTCTCTCTGCCACTTGTGTCAAAACAAGTATCTTCCTTTTGTTTGGACTGAAAATGCAATTTTGTGCTGTTGGAACTGAAGAGCTGAAAAATGACACTTTAAATGGGAACAGCACGAACATTTCCCGCTGAAAGCGGCTTGCAATCTCCCATGGGAGAGGGAAAGCGCCTCTCAAAGAGCAGCTGTGCCATCTCCAGGGACACGCTGGCAGCGGCGCGTCACTGAAGCCAGACCTGGGCTCCGACCTCAGCTCTGTCTGGAGCTCCAGAGCAGTGCTGGGGGGCAGAGCTTTGGTCTCATGTGGGGGTTAGCTTCAGGTGTTCACGGCCGCCTCCCACCAGCGCTGCACGCACTTTACGTAAGGCAATGCTGTGACATGAGCTCTCCCCTTGACTTCTTCTCCATTACTTTCAAGTCCTTCAGTGCTGGAGGAATGCACGCTTTCTCTTACATGTGCATGCCACAGCCATTTGTGCTAGCGTAAAAAACAGTCTCGTCCTTGCCAGACGCTGACAAGTGGTTCTTGCTGCGGGAACCTGCTGCAGGAGATGGGACGGTACCACAGGCAGGAGAAGGAGAAGATGAGTTGCCCTCTTTTGAATTTAGATACTATTCAGAATGTGTTTTTAATTTAATTTGATTTAAGCAGGGTTTAGAAAGCCAAGTTCCTAAATCCCTTAAATAACTTGGATTTGAATTAAATAGCCAATGATGGGAACAAGGGTTGTAGGAAGGAAACATGATACCTACTTCTGCTCAGAGGAGCATCCTTTCATGGGAAGGATAAAGGAGTCAGAATCCCTTATCCTTCCCGGGAGGGAGGGAGGGAGGGAGGGAGAGAGACACCGCTGCAGCTGTGACACTGTCGCATCCTCTCTGCGAGGTCAAACCTCCGCATGCCAAGCCCACCCATGCGCCGACCGGCACACAAAATACTCTGCAAAAAACCCTTTTTGTCCCCCCAAGGGTGATGTGTTAAAAGCCCTTGTATCTGGGCGAGCCATGCCACGAACAGCCCCACCATCCGCCACACTTACTGCAGGCAGCTGCTCTGCCCGGCGGTGACCTCCGTGTAGGACCTGAACGCCTGGCGAAACTCCTCAATGCTGCTCGTCGCCACCGAGATCTGCCTCTTCGCCACCAGGATGTGCTGCGAAGGACAGCGGACAAGCAGCATCAGGGACTCATCTGCCCCTCCTGCCCTCCCTGCTCCCACCCAGCTGCGGGACAAGGCAGTGCCGAGCAAGCACAGCACCGCAGGGGAAGCCGCAAGAAGTGGCTGGCACCACAATGCTGGGGACAAAGCCAACATAAAGTGGCTTCTTCCTACCTGGGCAGGCTGCCTTTACAACGAGGACCGCACCAACAGGAGATGCTCCGTCCCCCGGTGGCGGGGTCCTGCTTTGGGGCTGCTGCAGTTCCCTGTGTCCTTCCCCCAGCAGAAATGGGCCTCAGGACCCCTCCACTGGGGCTCTGCATGGTCTGCGGGCGCTCGGAGCAAACCTCGGGGATTTGGGCACCCACAAGCAGAGCGTTGCCTTCCTCTGGGCTGGCCGTGGGCACTGCCCTGGGCTTTCATGGACCTGATGGAGCTGCATTTGCCCTGTGGATGGTCCCACGCCGAGCTCACAGCTCTGACTCCCATCCGCTACGTGGCCGTGCAGCGGACCCCCCGCCAGACCAAAGCCAGCAGCTCACCCAGGTGACTCCAGTCTCGGGGCACAGGGGCTGCGCGAGCACACGTGTGTGCGAGAGAGGGGATCTGTGCACACTACGGGGTCACCTGCAAACAACAAGCAGGGACTTACTGCGTCTCTTCCTTTGCACATCGCTTCCTCCTTCAGCGGCTCCAGGCGCGGGCTCTGCATTTAACACCACAGGAAAAATCGTTACTGGGAGAACTTCGCAACAAGATAAAACGTGGCAGTAACCCACAGCCCAGCCCAGCTCAGCGTGACGGATGGGTACCGCTCTGGGGATGTTCCTTCAGGTACCCAGGGGAGAAAAGGGACGTGACCTGCACATCGGCGGGGCTCAGTAGGTCCAGACTGACTTGTCAGATCAGCACGGACCACGGAGAAGCCAGGGGAGGGTCAGCAGAGCTGAGGGGAGAAGGGGGGCTTTGGAGACAGCAAGGGACGAGCAGCCTTGTGAGTCTGGATCTGGTGAACGGGTGCAGCTCTGGGACGATGCCAAGACCAAATACCAGGGCTGTTGGCACAGGGAGAAGTCCCAGCGCCGACCTGGCCAGCCCCAAGGGGCGGCGCAACCCCCAGCCCGCCTCCCCTCTGCCACGCACCTTGCACTCCAGCTTCTCGATGAGCTGCTGGAGCCTGTTGATCTGTGCCATCCACTGGCTGTTGTCTTCGACACAAACGCCTGCATGGGGAAGGGCAGAGAGCCGTCACCGAAAAAGCTTGCTTTTATCACAGCAAAAGCTTGCTTAAGACTCAGAAAACCACAAAAGCTTTAAGACCTCTGATTTAAACCAAAAAACTGATTTGGTTTTCTCCTGAAACTTTTCCCGCTACTCAAGAGATACAACATCCCACAGAAGGTCAGCTGTCGTCTGGGTGCAATGGTCCAGGCTCTGTCCTGGACAAGCCCCCGCTGTCCCACGCTGCTGCTCCCGCACCCACTCCAGGCTCCAGTGGGGAAGGGGCAGAGACAGCAACCCGAGGGACGGCCGGGCTGTGGATACCTGTCGTTAGCATCCCGGAATAGGGATCCGTCGGAGACAGACAGACGTTCTTCTGCCCTCTGCGCCCGCATCGTCTCCCTGACCTCAGGCCAACCGAGGTCTCAGATTTCTTTATGTCCTTTCTGAAAGAATAAAATGCAAAGACGGGGCTGGAGTCCTTCACTATATGGGTCGGCTTCACAGGGGGCTTGGAAAGGGCAGATCCTGCTCCCAGATGTGCCTCCCAGGCGAACCTGGGAGTCCTGCCCCACGCCGCGACCCCCACGAGCGGTGGTGGGGAGATGGGGAGGACGGGCATTTCCCACTCCATTTCCTCTCCTGTCCCGCCTGCTCCTCCACGGTGTCCACGGCACACTCCAGTGAGGCCTGCAGGGACTGCAGCTGGTGCATGGTTTCCCGCAGCAGGAAGCGGGTCAGGAACTGCTCCATCTTCGAGGAGGTCTCGTACCTCTGTGGGAAAAGGGAGAGGATCTGTCGGATGCCCCCGGCTCTGCGCGGGGGGGAGCAGAGCTGCATCTGGAAGGGGTTGGCCCTTAAATAAACCCAGCGGGGTAGATTCCAACCATATTTTTAGGCATCGTAGGAAACGACAACACTGTAGGACAAAAGCATCCTCTGGCTGCACACCTGTGAGGTCACAGCAGGGAATACATGGCGTGACCCCCCCACCCCGGCCCCAGCACCCACAGCCCCCGGCTGGCACAGTCCCTGGGAGCCGTGGGGGACCACAGATGGACACCCCCAAGCCCTAAGGTAAAGGCCACTTGCAGAAATAGCCCCCAGCTCTGGGGAGGGCTCTGGGGCAGGCAGAGCATCCCTTGCTGCACCCAACGGTTCACAAACTGCTCCGCTTGCACCAGCGCTCTTGGGACAAGGCTGGCAGGGAGAGACTTTGGGGCAAGCTAAGGAGAGCCCGCAGCAACCCCCCGGGCGCAGGCAGCCCCTTGCAGGGAGCACCCCACCACTGGCAGGATGGGGCAGTGGGCTGGTTTCACGCCCTCTCTCCCCGGGAGGACAGCACCGAGCCTCTCAGCTCCAACGGGAAGAGGTTTCTAATGCGCGCCTGCTCACGGCTCTTCCTGCTTACTTGCTCTTGTGTGAGGGCCGCCCCACATCCCAGCCCCACGTCACCCACGGAGCACGAGTGACAGCTGCCGGGAGGATGGCTGTGTCTGGCTGCGAGTCCCAGCCAATCCGCCCTACGGTGCTGGAGGGGTGTCCAGCAGGAACCCAGGGCTGTGTGCCCTTTCCCCACCACTCTCCTCCCTGGTCTGACATGCATGGACACCATGGGTGTTAGTGCTGGGGAGACGTAGAGGCAGGTCCGGGGGGCATGCAAGAAGCACTGGGGAGAACGAAGGGGTCACCGTGCATCCTGGCAAGAAGGCAAGCTGGCCCGGAGGGCACCCGAACAGTAGGTCAAGATGCACGCCATGCCCCAGGAGCAGGTCTGAGAAGCATGGAGAGCTGGGGAAGTGCCTGGACACACACAGAGGCACCCCAAACTCCTTCTTTCCTTTGCCAGCTGTGACCACAGATCCTCTTGGGCAAAAATCTAGGTGCAATGAACAGCCGCAGCCCAGAGCATGGCTCCTTTCCACGTGCTATGGGTTCTGCTGGCAGCACCATTCCCTGCAGCCTGGTCCAATCATACTACTTTCCCGTCCAGTTTTCACTTGCTTCCTTAAAACCACCTGGGGTTTTGTCCTTGCACTGTTAGATGACCCAAGGGCCTGGGGCAAATCTCCAGCCCCCAGGGATGGAGACGAGGTACCCAAGGAAGGATGCTCAGCGAGGCAGGGAGCAAGGATACAGGAGGAAAGGCTGAGGCACGAACCCAGAGACAAACACTTCTAGGGCAGGCACAGTTGTCCCCCGCTGGGGCTGAGCTGCAGTCTCCCTTGCAGAGCAGGTACCTGGCCTGGTTTGCCCACATGAGACTTCTCTTGTTCCACCGCAGGGTGAGCCTCTTCCTGCCCAGCGTCCCTCAGGGGTGCCAGTCATGCCAAAGCCTGCAGTCATCATAGACAATGGCAGCAGCTTCACCCGGGCAGGCTTTGCAGGCCAGAAGAAGCCCAAGTTTGTGCTAAGGACTGTGTCGCTGCATCCCTGCAGCACAGGCACAATGTGGGAGACCCAGCGGCATCCCACTACTGCTGAAAGCACGGCGGGCTTCGCTGTGGCACCCAGGACTTACCCACTCAAGCACGGTATCATTGAGGACTGGGACGGCATGGAAAACCTGTGGAGCCACCTCTTCTTCTGTGGCCTGAAAGTCCTCCCAGAAGAACAGCCCGTGCTCGTGGCCCACTGCCCTTCTTGCCCCTCCACCAACAGGGAAAAGCTGGCAGAGGTGCTTTTCGAGAGCTTCGGGGTGCCAGCCCTGCACATCGCTAACACCGGGTTTCTCTCCCTCTGCGCCTACGGCAGAGTGACCGGTCTTGCCCTGGAGGTTGGGGCAGGAGTGTCCCATGTCACCTCTGTCTGCCTGGGCCAGA
This sequence comes from Pygoscelis adeliae, assembly GCF_000699105.1. Lineage (NCBI taxonomy): Eukaryota > Metazoa > Chordata > Aves > Sphenisciformes > Spheniscidae > Pygoscelis > Pygoscelis adeliae. The sequence continues at coordinate 1,122,886 of NW_008824286.1, read as the reverse complement.
CCTGGAGGGAGGCCACCTACCGCCTCGGGGTGGCTGGTGGCTTCCTCTCCAGCTACCTGCACAGCCTGCTGATGGAGAGCCCCAACGACCCCTCAGTGCTGAAGGCCTTGAAGAAGAAGACAGTGATTCAGTTGAAGAAGCAATGCTGTTATGTCTCCATGGACTACGAAGGAGACCTCCATGACCAAGGTTACCATCATCCAGCCAGATTTCAGGCCCCCGACGGGCACTGGATAACCCTGGAC
>NW_008824286.1:1102064-1122577 GCF_000699105.1 Pygoscelis adeliae | reverse complement strand
GCTCCACCACTTGGCCTTGCAGAGCCTCCAGAAAGTACCCGACCACGCCAGGAGGGACACAGTAGGTAACATTGTGCTGTCAGGGGGCTCCTCGATGTTTCCTGGCTTTCCCGAGAGGATCTGCTTAGAGTTGAACGCCCTGTTCCACAGCACGGGCTGCCAGATTCAGGTCCTGGCAAGCCCGGAGAGGGGCACAGCGGCCTGGGCGGGGGGCTCGATGGCAGCATCGCTCACATCTTTCCAGCACGCGTGGATGTCAAAGGGCAAGTACCAGGAGCATGGTGCCGGGTACGTCCACAAGATATTCCAGTAGGCAGACGACGACCGTGCATTCAAAGCATCCCACTGGCGGGGCATAGCTCCTGCTGCAGGAAGAGGGTCTCCAAAACACCGCCTTGCTCAGGGCAGAGCTGCGGCGGTGGTGGTGACCGAGGGCCAGCTCCTGTGCTGCTGTAGGAGTGTGAAGTCAATTCAAACCCTCCGAAAGAAGTAAACTGCTTTTCATTTACACTCCGGGTTATTTCTGTGCCTATCCGCCATCACTCTAGTAAGAAGCATGTGTCCGATCAGGCTGGCAACACAACCGTGGCTTGTGCTGTGAAACCAGGACATGCCAACTGTGTGGGTATAGCCAGTCGACAGCCGAGCCCCAGCGCTCCAGGCTGGAGGCTGTGCACATCTAGAGCACTGCAGCAAAGGTGTCCTTTTTGAACGCACTGCCTGCAGCCGCCGGAATGGGGAAGGGAGCTGCTCCAGCAGGCAGGAAAGCTCCTTCCAGCAGTCAGTGCAGCAGGACCCCCGAGGTCCACGGGGAGCCACAGGGGTGGGAGGAACAAACTGAGGAGAAGAAGGTCCACACAGCACCTGCACTGCAGCAACTTTACTATGGGAGGTGATTTCTGATCGTGGCACTGAAGCGGCTCAGCACTGCGTACGGAGGATGAGCTGGTGAAAACCAGGGAACTGAATTCGCTCTTTGTAATTTTGGTATAAAGGTCATTTGGTGCTTCAGGGAGCCGATTCAGCTCACTGAACGGGCAGAAAAGCACGCACCTGGCTTTGCTGCTGCTTTAGTGAACTGACTTGGCTTAGCAGACGATTAGAAAAGGATCAGAGGTTGCATGGGGGAAGCAGCTGGGAAGCACTGCCCAGCTGTCATAGCAGACTCCTTTCCCCATGGCCAGCCCCCGTGCCCAGCTCCTCAAGGGACACGGAAACCACGGGACATCACTGTGAGGATTAAGAGAGATGGGACTGGCAGTGGGAGGTCAAGGAAGGAGTCTCCACATAATGCAGGAGGGCTGGTTGCTCCACAGGAGCATCCACCAGGAGAGGTCAAGCCCTTTCCTTGACAAGATGAGGAGACAGACTGGACCAGTCACCTCTGCCTTCCCCGTGGTGTCCTCATGCGCCCCCAAGGCTGCGGCACAGACTAGAAGCCAGGCTGCTTTCACCCCCCCGAGCACCATGAACTCCCTCTTTCATGTCCAAAATAGAGTCCAGCAATGCTACCACATTACTCAGGTCAAATATCTCCAATTCCTACTGTGTTTCTCTCCAACACACAGGAGAACCGAGGATCCTGAATTCCAGAAGCTCTGCACAAAAGCATGGGGGCATAACCCTTCTGATGCTGGTGTCAAAAAATCTGTTGAGGAGGGGGGGCAGCGGGGAGGGTCCTGAGCCCCACATGGTTTTCTGGTTCATCTGCACCACAGCCGAGCCACCAGCCCCGTCCCAGAGTTGCGTCCGCCTGGGGCTGCTGGCACAGCTGCAGCTGGCTAGGAGGGGAAGGTAAGTGGAGAGGATGCTCATCACTGCCCTGGGCTCGTGCTGGAGTGGGCAAAGGACAGCCACAGCCACTTCCCACACACCCCACCAGCTTGGGCGAGCAGAGCCCTCCGCCCAGCGGCTGTGCTGCCAGTGGGTTTTCATCCATGCTTGGAAATGAACCTCATTTCTCTGCCAGAGGAAGAGGATGGCAGCAAAGCCGATCCGATGTGGCCATGGGAAGCTGAGCTCCAGCTCTGCATCTCCGGGCTTTCCCCAGCCAAGCATCCCACCTGCTCCCACAAGCCTTCCTTTCCCACGGCCCCAGAGGATGGAGAGCACGGGGTTGGGGACCCTAGGCAGGGACCCTGCCGCTCCCCCTGCTCACTCCTTCACCTCCTCACTCCCAAGGGGTGCAGGCACCAAAATCCCCACCAGCGCCGCTCCTCTGTGCTTGCTCAGCTCCCACCAGCCCAGACACGCATCCCCTGCTTACAGGGGAACGACCAACACCCAAACCTCCCCACGACGAGCCTGAGAAAGAAAGGTGAAGAATACTAATTGACTGAGTCCCCACTGGGGCGCAGCGGAAGGGATACATTATTCACCCACCACATGGCCGGGCACAGTCTGTTTCATTTCGGGAGTTGGTCCAAATCCAAACGCTGTCACCCCTCTTTCTGCACAGAGGGCACTTCCCACAGCAAGCAGCCTCCGCAGCCGTGTGGACCCGCTTAATGAGCTGCATTCCCATCTCCGATGCATCCTCCCCAGCCCCCCGCCAGGGCTGGCTGTGGCCCCCACAGCCTTGGCATATGGACGCCTCCCCTTGCACGGGGGCCGGATGCTTCCCCCCCAGCCGCATCACTCCCCTTCAAAGGGCCAGGTGCTGGGAGGAGCCCCGGCATCAAGCCAGCCTCCCAGCACTCCCCATCCTCTCAACTTTCATCCTGAGGATGGTTTAATCCTGATGTCCTCTGTGGATGATGTCAATGGTTGGAGTTTTATCGCAGGGGCAGGCAGCTGCTGCCACCGACACCATGTCAGGGCCGTGGGGGGCACGTTCAGCCTGCCCTGAGCCCCACAGCTCACCCCAGTGCAGTCCTTGCACCCCAAACACGCAGGCACAGGCACCAACCTGGGGTGCCACGCCTCAAAACCCAACTACCAGCCCAGGGCACGCCGTGCTCGGAGGGGACTCGGCTCTGAAGCTCACTGTGCAGAGGGGTCCCCACCCTCCTGGTCCCAGCACGCCCCAGCCCACCTTGCAAGGGCAAAGCAGGATCCCATGCGGACACGTCAGTATTTCGTGTGAGCACTGCACATGACGAGCCAGCTGCCTCCCGTCTCTCACCTCATCAAACACAGCACACCCAGGGGAATGCGCCGGAGAGAAGGATGGAAATAACCATCCCTCAAGAGAGCCCCGAACGCTGTTTCACCCTTCTGCATCGACTTGGAAAATTTCATGCCAGGGAAGGGAATCAATTGAAAATACACTTGTCTTTGGTTCAGCTGCCCGGCCCCCCTCGCACTCCTCACTTGGGGGCAAACAAGCAAAACCCTCTTGTCAGGTGTTGCACCACGCAGTTCAACCCCTCTGTAAATAGAGGCTCAATAAAAACGTGCTCTGTCTTCACCGAGCACATAATTTTCTGCTCATAGCAAAGACTCATGGAAAGGAGTCACAGAGGAAATAACTCAGCAAGCATGAGACAAGGCTTTTGGGTCATGGACTAGTATTTCAGCTCCTTCGACCCAGATGAAAATCCCAAAGTTGCCAAGAACTGCTGTAATTCTGCTTTTGAGAGGTTTTATTAGTTTCTTATGATGATAGTTAAGCTCGGGACAGAGTGGAATAGGTGATCGCATAATTCCTGCCAAAGGAGAAATAAGAGCGCCTGACTTGGAGATGTATTTATAGATTAGTTTGCAGTGTTTGCAAAATGGAGAATGGAAAGATTTTAGCATACAGGTCCCCTGTGAGAAATATCAGACCGTTTCCCAAGGTATTTCCACAGTTCACTTCACTCTGACGCTATTATATTGCAAATGCAAAGTTTAGCCACAGGATAAGCTATATTTAGTATACTGCAGCATAGCTATCACCAGTTATATTTTACAAATATAAGTGGGAATGACGGAATTTGGAGAAAAACCCTCTTTTCTTGAAAAGGCATCTTTTCTTTACCATGTTTCTACCAACCCAGTGAGGAAGGATGGGAATGTAGGAACGCCTAATGATTTGGTTTCCTCCTGCCAACCTGCGGATCCATAACAAAGACCACGAGCAGGTTTGCTGCCCACACATGCACTATTTCCTACAGTAATTACAGTCGCTTACACAGCGAGAAGGACAAATCCGGCTTGCGTTTCCCATGCTTTATCGCAGTGTTTATCCTGCAGTCGACAAGGTGCGCGGCAGGCAGCAGATCGAGGAGCCTGCCAGCGAGGAGACAGCCACTGAGACACGCCATTGATCCAGTCCAGGCACCCTGGCCCGCAGCGACCGCGACAGCAGGCGCGGAGGTGGGAATCCTCCATACCAAAAAGGCTTTCGGAGGCACTGCTTCAAATCACAGCTCCCAAACACAGAGCCACAGCTTATTCCCTCCGAGCTTTGGTTTCCTCATTGCCCTCTCTCTCCTCCCTGTAGCTCATCGCCCTGGCATGGTCTGAGCGAGCCTAGCACATCTCCCTGACTCTGCTTTTGTTGTGCTAACAAAGCAGCCCATGCTCTCTGTCTGTTTTCCTACTTGTAAAGTGGGCTCGTATTTTCATGAGCCTTTTTACAGCTGTGGGGTAAGTACCTGGAGGATGCAGGGGTGAGCAATCCTGTGGCAGCAGAAGTAAGGAACTACCGGAGATGGACCATGCCCTAACTAAGAGATGCTGTGGTTCAACTGGTGAGACCCAGCTCAAGTCAGACATCCCCTTCTTCTTTTTCTAGCTGGTCCGGGTATCACTGCCTCCTCGGCAGTCACGCGAAGCTCTCTTAAATATAGCCTGGGGAAAAATGGGCAGGGACTTAAGATCCCCCAACATCTGTTGACCCCACAGCCCTGTTCTGGAAGCACAGCTTTATGGTGAGGGCTGTTGGGGCGGGCAGGTCTCTTCCAGTTTGCTCAGCGGACAGCACAGCTGCATCTCCAGCAAAAGCAGCTCCCCAGGATGAAGTTTCATTTGGCTCTTCCAGGAGGGTGGTCTCTGCCAAACTGGGGCTCTCCGTCCTCAGCCAAGGTGGCATTAGAGGTGTTTGAATCATCAGAAATGAGGGGCAGATGTGTAATATGGAAAATCTCTGTTCTCTGCCCCCTCCCCTGGCTCAGAGAGGTGTGAGCTTTGCCTAAAATCCAACCTAATAAACCTACTAATCCTGTAATAACCCAAAATCGATTCCCATTCTGGAAATACAAACACGGGAATATATTCAGGTCACAGCAGGTAAGAGTGCAGTATTTACCATCCCTGCGAGCCTCTAGCAGCAGCAGATTTCCCACAACTCTGCAAGAGCCCTGACCACAGGGTTGGAGCATTGCCCTCTCCTGCCTTCTCCCCAGCGCAGCACCCAGCAGACCAGGGAAGCACAGGGAGATGATTCCCAGGAGGGTCAGTATCTGCATCGGGGCACCCAGGAGCTCAGAGCTGGGATCAGAGCACCTGGATCAGCGCAGACCTTGCCCGGGTGACAGCAGTGCTGTGAACATCGGGCTGCCCTGGCCCCCTGGCTCTGGGCAGATCCAAACACAAGTGGAAAAGTGAGTCCACAAAAATCTGTTTCAACAGGGAAAACCTGCTTCTCTTTTCCAGGGAACACCTGTGGCACCAGAAACTATTAAGTGAATGAATACATCATACCAACACCGTGAAGCAGACAGTAATTGCGTTGTCCTTTGGAGAAATACATGAATATACAAATTCATTACAAAAAAAAAACAAAACAGAAAAGAACTGAAATAAAGCATTGCTCTCTGAGGAGGATTCATTACCTCCCTCTGGACTTGCATTTAATAACTGTGAAGGGGGCCGAGCAGCTGAACCAAAGAGAAAATGCATTTTCAAGTGATTCCCTCTCCTGGTGCATTTTCAAATGATTCCCTCTCCTGGCATGAAATTTCAGTACAGGGAGACACTGCTGAGGCTGGATCTGGCCAGAGGGAAACTCAAAGAGAGAGCAAGATCATGACACTACAGAGGCACAAACACCACTCTGATGTCTGCAAAGCTGACAGCGGGACCGGTCCCCCTTTGCTTCTCCGCCTGGTCGGTACGTCAGTGGACAGTATGCACGTGGATGATGCCCTTCATCTGCTTCTTACCGAGCTTCGAACCGCCACATCAAACGGAAAGAAAGGGCCGGCCCTTCCCGTGGCTGTAAAACAGCATCAGCCCCAAGCACACGGCTAAACCATTTAATACATTTCGGATGCAAAAGGGGGCTGCTGGTCCCCGAAGAGGGTCCCTTCCAGTACTGGCCACTGCTTTTTCACGGCTGTATTTAGGCCATGACGCTGCGCACTGCAGACCGCTGCCCTCCAACGCAGAGGCAGGGGAGCTCACGAAGCAGGAGGCTGCTTGCCCTAATTAGCAGCCTCCGATCTGCCTCCCATCGGTACAAGCTGCAGGGAGAGGGAGAGAATTCACCGCAGGGACGAACTCGGCACAAGGCTGGGAGTCAATGAGCTTCACCCTTTCCTACCTTCTCCCAAGCTCCTCGCCGTTTCCCAAAGCAGCCTTCCCACCGCAGCAACTCCTGCCAATTTTTGTGGCTGTGAGCACAGGCTGTGCTGAGCACAAGCTGCTGGGGTCAGTCCAGAGCAGGCTCGACCCCAGAGTCCCCATTTCGCACCACACTGCTTTGTGGAAAAGACCTTGCTTTGGCTCAGAGACGCAACACATAGGTTATCAGCAATGCTCCCAGAAACAGTGTCCCCAGGCAGGACCCTGCAAGTGGTCTGCAAGGAGCTGTTGAAACAACCGCTGCCAGAGCCCTATGAGGAAGGAGAGCCCGAAGACATCTCCAGAGCACAAAAGCACTAGCCCTACCCTTCTCCCCCTCCTGCTCGGCTCCCCCTCCTCCAGGCATGCTGCAGGCTGTGCTGCTGTGGCACTCACTGCGCATGGAGACAACCGAAGCACACACAGGCAACCCCGCTGATCTGGGAGGTACCACATTTGCTACCTCTGACACCTAAGTTTAACTCTAAGCAAGCAGTTAAGATCACCCACGGCTTCTGTTATGCACCCGCCTGCCCCGCCGCCCACCCACAGGCCCATCCTTACCAGCTTGGTTTTGTCCATGGCTGCCAGGACCGCAGAGTTGAGGGCTTCCAGGGCGGAAAGCACATTCCTATATTCTCCGAGATATGCCGAGAAATAATCTGAAGCAGAAGAGAAGACCACGGTGAGCTTCCCGAGTGCTTCCATCCCTGCCTCCCTGCGCCTGCTGCTTCCCACACACAGCCCAGTGCTGCAGGGGGGCATTCGTGTCCCTCTCCAGAGTCACGCTCCCACCTGGACTGAAAAGAAGAGTCCTTTCACATCCCCAGGGACAAAACGTCCCATCCCCTTAGGGAAACCACAGATGCCCTCTCTGCTGGGATTCAGGCACAGGGGCTGTCAGTGCCACTTGACCGCCTAGCCCTGCCCAGGTCAGACGTGTACAAAGCCCCACCACAGACCCTCGAGAGAGAAAGCCCTCTGAGGCAGGAATACTTACCACACAATTTCTCCGTGTCCACATTGCTACAAGAAACAGACAAACAAGCTCTTGTTAGATGGTGGGGCTGGTTCAGGAGAAACAGTTGTGAGCAAGGCGTTGAGGGCTTGTCTTGAGCCCCCAGTGGATTTACTGCTCCTCCCATTATTTTCAAAAGCTGTACTAGAAAAATAAAAAGCTGCACAAGTTTAGAGCCAGCAGCTCAGAAGCCATGCCCAGCACCTGCAGCACCCAGGCAGGGCTGCAGAACATCTCCTCTGCTTCAGGGGCTGAAGGAGCAAGCAAACCTGCTCCACCAACATCTCCTGGAGCTGGAGTGTGCTGGGAAAGTGTCTGTGAGAGCAGAATGGGGCTGGGAGGGAGGTCAGGGGAGGCAGGCAGCGCCCCACGGCCCTGGGCTGGCCAGCTGGGTTGGCAGCCCCATTTCTGAGCCCTGGAGCTGACGAGTCCCAGAAGCTGCTTCTTCAACCCAGCCTCTTCCCGCAAAGGTGGGAAGCACTCAGCCAGGGCTCCCTCCTCGTGTCTCCCTTGACCTCAGCCCAGGTCCTCCCTCGTGGCTGCCCCATGACACCAGGCACCCTCCTCTCCCATCTGCCCCACGGGTGCCCCCGGCTGCTCCTCCTCTTCCCTGCCTTCAGAGCCTGGGTGATGTGGGGGCTGCCTTCAGGCTCCCAGGGCAGGGGGCTGGATGGCTTCAGGGCCCACGAGAGGGGTTGTTCCTGCCGTGAAGGCCATTAAAGCAGGGATCTGGGTCCAGAAACCTGGAGGCGGGGGCCAGCCGCCCGCCCCTCTTCGGTAACGGAGAGCACTACACTGGAGAATCAATGCTGGCATCCCTGCAGGGCTTGGACAGGTCCCTCCTGTTGCTAATAACGGCGCCGCTGGGGTGGAGAGAGAGGAGGAAACATCCAGAAGCAGCCACGTGTTCTCGGGACGGGACGTCAAGCAGAACTGTGGGTTCGCATGAAGCTGTTGGATCTGCTCAGGTGGCCAAATCCACAGAGGCAGAGCTGCTTGCAATGCCCAGCATCACCTGCAGAGCCTGCAGGGAAATGCCCCAGGATATCATTTACTCAAATCAGCCTCTGCTCAAGAAATTCTGCTGTCTCAAAATCCCCTAAATGATTACCACCATTTTTAATCCTGATTGGAGAAGTGGAAGAGAGCACGAAAGAGAGGTTTTTAAGTGTTTAAGTGCTGTCATATGTGGAGGAACCAGTGATGCCTGGAGTTTGCTGGGCTCCAAGCGCAAGGACGGCTGCAGTGCCGCTACCCAGGGAAAGTCAAACCACGGCCGCATCGTCCTGCCCCCCCCAGCTGACACTGCTCACAAGGCAAAGGGGCAAAAATGCACCGAGGTAAAATCAGAGGAGAGCGTGGGAAGTGTCCAAAATGCCATGCCAAGTACAGGTGTAATAACTTAAGCAAAATCTTCCTACAGCTTTTCCCCCAAACATTAAAGGCTGGTTTCTGCATCTGTCTTTCTGCTGGGCTTCCACTTAGTGTACTTTAATAATAGGCAGTGCTTCAAATCATCAAAATATTTTGGTGTGAGACATCATTGCAGTCCCACAGCAGTGGGACTGCAGACCCCTCTGTTCAGCTAATTGCATCAGGCACCTTCTTAGGCAATGGAGACGGGCAGTTTTAGGATGTGATTTGGCTCATCTATTTTAAACACCTACCGCAGGGCTCTGGCACACTGTCCTGGCACTGCAGACAGTTTTTAAAGTGGATAAAAAGTGTTTCCCTTGAGACACAGTACAGATAATCAGCAAAACCACAGCCCCTTCTTCTGCTGACTCCACTCCATCAAACTTTGCTGATCCCATCTCTGAGCAGCACCATGCATCCGACCACAGCTCTGCTAGGTAGAGTGACTGGGGTTTGAAGCACAAATTTAAATTAGAAAAATGTCTTGCTCCTTCTTAATTTTTCCATGTATTTCTGAAAGCTGCCTGGAGCCTGCAGAGCCGCTGCTGCTGCACTGCCACAAAAGACTTGGCACCACAGCATCTGCGGCACTGCTTGTTAGACCCGTGCCCCAGAGCAATAACTGCAGCCACTGGTGCCCATCCAAGAGATGGGTAAAATTCACAAAACAGGGGATGTAGTCATGAGACAACAAAATACACAGTGAAACACCTAATACATACATTACCCAGGTGTTTGCATCTGGCTCCAGTGAGAACCTGGGGCTGGGACTGGTTTCACCAGGAAGAAGAAGGGGCCACCAGCCCAACCCACTGCCCAGTTCCCCACCTCAGGTCTAGTGAGCAGGCACCCGTGTGACAAAGGGCTACCATCAACACCAACCCTCTGGCGTCTAAGGAGAGGCCAGAGATTATTAATAACTCTATCTTGTCTGTTTCCTGCTTAAAAACAAACATCTAATCAATCACTAAACAACTAAACAACTAATCAATCACTAAAACACTGAACAGTTAAACACTGAACCATCGCCAAGATCTTGTGGCAAAAATCAGCCCTCTGGGAGTTGTCCAGGGGAGGATCTGCTCCCTTCCCAACGCAGCCTGGTCCGTCAGCAACCCTGCACGGCCACCTCTTCCCATGTTCCGCATCCTGCGGCAGTCCCCAGGGCACAGTTAGGGGCAGGACAGAGCGCAGCAAGCAAATTGCAGGACCGATGGTGCCATTTGCATGCTACCAGAAGCTACTTCATACCAGAAACCAGGAGGAGCTCATGTACATCATGATGTACAGAACCTGTACATCAAATCCCGACCCATTTTGCAGGGCTGCAACGGGGCAGCAGGCTTTGCTCCACTGCTCTCTCTGCCATCCCCTCTCCCACTCCAAGAGAAGAGCCATCCTCCGCCTCCAAAGCACTCATGCTGAGAGTCTCCACATTTCCAAATAGCTGTATTTTGACTGTGCTCAAACCACTGATTAACTGTAATTAAGCTTGAACTGATGATGAAGGATCTTGTCATCATTATGCTGTTGGGATTCTGTCAGAATGCATCTGGAATTTATGCAAGAAAACAGCAATCAGCTTCAGCAAAGCAGATGAGAATTTTTTTATTTTTATCATTTGTCATGTTGGGAACCTCTGCTGCCATCACAGATCTGGTTTCCAAACCTTTCCAGTGTGACCGAGTGTTTCAGTCACTCTCCATCATTCAAAGACTGGCAGACGCTGCAGCTCTGACTCTCTGACTAAAGAGAGGGGAGGAAAGTTCACACAAGTCCCTTTTTCCACAGAACCAGAGGCTTGAGGTTATTTCCACTGAGAGTTTTTAAAAACCACCAGGTCAGCACTCCCACCTCTTTCACTTGTGGCTCAAGGTGAGAGACAGAGGCTCCGGGCAGTCTGTACCTAATTCCTGCCACCACCATCTGACCGCTCTCATACAAAGGAGGATTTGCCAGACCTTATTTTCCTAAATTTTCCTGACAGATGCAGGACAGAAAGACACGCGAGGCCCACGCAACACTCCCCTGGGCAGGTTTCATAGTCCCTTGCAAAGAGCAGTAGGCATGCAACCTATGCAACACTACAACGTTCAGTCCAAAGCCCTCTGTAGCCGACTCTCCGTTAAGTTGTCCCCGTGAGACCCTGGGATCTGCTGCCATCCCGCCTGGCTGGGCTGCAGAGGGTCACACGGCTGCCCAGGGAGCAAACCGCACCGTGTGTCTCCCAAGGCACTTCTGCAGCAATGGAACTTTTTCATCCCTTCAAAAACATTTGTCTCTTCTCACCCAGACATTTCAGGGGATGAAAATGCATTTTTGCAGGAAGATGAATCTTTCTGTTCGGTGCCAGTGCGAGAGCTGGCGTGGAGCTTTCTGACAAGCTAAACGAAACAGTGGACCTAGCTGCTGTACCAAATTGCAATAAAGAGTTGAATTTGGTTTCAATGTAACTTTTTAAATGTCAATGAATTAGAGCAAGGAGGTATTTTAAAGCCAAAATGGAACAATTTTCAGAAATGCAGAACAAAAAAAGCCTTGTGGGGAAACGTAAAATCTGAACCGAACCCAAGAGAGGTGCCCGACACACAGGCCACAGCATCCCACCTGAGTGCCGGGTGGATGGGAGGTGGAACGAAGATCGGATGGGAAGGATGGGGAGAAAAGGAGAGTGTGGTGCCATGGGCCCTCTGGAAGGAGAACAAGTAATATATGAGACCTCTGAAATATTCATCTTCCCAGATGTCAGCTTTGGGACCCAGCGGAGCAGCTGCAGGTTCGCAGTGATGGGTGAGGGTCAGGACGTGTCTCCATTACCCAGACACGGAGAGTGCTTGGGTATAAAGGTCTCTGTTACTGCCTCTCCTTGGGTCAGGCTGGCACTGACAAAGAAACACAAGTTTCAGCCTAGACCTGATGAACACAGCACCCTTGTGGCCAAATCCACCCACTGGATTAAGGGTGGAACTTTCCCATCATCAGAAAAGCTACGGGACATGAAAGAAGCACGCCAGATATGTTTGCAGAGCTTGCAGTTGCTTTCCACCTTTGTAATACTTTGAGTATTATCTTGGGTAATAACTCTTGAATCTGGCAGCAAACTTCAGCCAGGTCTCAAAAAAATTAAGTTCCTGCAAGTGCAAGGCAAGCAGGAAGCCTGGAGGAGAGGGCCCACCCCATCAAGGGGACAGCAGGGCACCAGCACAGCCCTTACAAGACACCAGAGGTTGTACAAAGGAGCAAGTCCCCCTGCGCACCCCAAAAACAAATGCCAGAAAGTCCAGCTCTACACACAGAGCCACAGAGAACTCTACGAGGCCCAGCATGCTGAACACTGCTTAATTTCCATTACCTGCCGCTGTGCAGTGGGCCAGAAGTCCCTGGGCAGCCCCTGGGGCCAGACAGGGCCGTGCCTCCCTGGGGACAGGCCTGTCTCTCCAAGTGCCTCCTCCCAGCAGGCACGCGGCTCTGGGTCAGGATCAGAGCGCTCTGGCAGACGCAGCGCTGCCCCACATTGTTTGCAGGGGGCAGGATGCCTCTTAACAGAAAATAAGCTGAGTGCCAGGCTCCCCCTCCGGGAGGTCCCACCTCCTCCTCCTCCTCCTCCATGAGCTGGGGATGAAGCTGAAGAAATCATGTACAGTTCCCTGCTGCCACCGCCCACGTCCCATCCCGCTCCCGCCTGCTCACACTGAAGCTGTCGCATGCACTGACCCTGTGCACGTGTGCATGGACCATGTCCCAGCCGGGGACAGAAACAAGAGTTACACCTGCAATGGCCTCAGGGGTGGACTTTCCCTTCTGCTCTTCCAGAAACGAGGGCATCCTCGCAGGGCTGGAGGGAGGGCGTCTCCTACGTTTGCCTGAAGTCACTGAACGCAGGAATTTGGAAACCAGCTCTGTCCGCAGGGTCTCTTCTGCTCTTCATGGCAGAAAGAGATCAAAGACCCCATGGTCATGTCCTGCTAATAGATGTCACCAGCTCAATGCTGCAACTACCACGTTGTCATAGCTACCGCACCGTCATTATGGGTAACGAGTTATAGAGAGCACCGCTGCAGCTAGGGCTGTGCATGGCTCTCAGAGACAGCCCGCTCACACGGGGCCCTTCAGTCAGTCCTGTTTCTCTGCTCTGGACAGACAGAAGCAGCCCAACCTGAAAGCGATGGTAAACCGGGAGATCTTCACTGTTCAGTTAAGGGCACAGTTAAAACTCTCTGCTTTGCTCCAACCCACGTTTTCCAGCAGTATTGTATGGGGGGGTGACTCCAAGGTCACCCCAAAATGGAGCAAGAGGAAAGTAGCATTTGCAGAGGAAAGAGGCTCACTGCTAACTCCCTGGGATCACAGCCCAAAGAGGCAGAGGTATTTTCAGGAGACACCTCCTGCTGCCTACATCCAACAAGCCCAACTGGCAGGACAGGCAGCCAGGCTTAAAAGAAAAGTGGAACAAGGGCCTGCACCCACCAGCCCACTTCTCTGCCCCATCACTAAAGTGGGAGCATCAGCTAAACCCACCACCCTGACACTCGACAGAAGCTAATGATCCCCACTCGCCCCATCCTGGGTGGATGATGTGGTAACTTGCAGCCAGGGACCGCTGGGTATCCCCTGCCAGTGGCTCGGTGGCATTCGGTGGCTGTTGGCACTTGGCATGGCACAGGCCCTCTGTGCCGCTGCCCTGGCTCCCTGCAAAGCCCTGGGACCAGCGTGTACAGCTAAGGCTGCTCCGAGTTACCTCTCCCTGGCGGGGACCTGCTTAGACACTGCCCTGGCCAGGGCATCAGGAGGAGATGCTTCCTGGGGTGCCAGGGAAGTGGCATGAGCCAGAGCCGAGCCTGCTGCCCGAGACCGGGAGGAAGCTGCAGCCACCTTCTCCCCCAGCAGCACCCCTCCCTTTGAACAGGCAGCCCCCAGACATGCGATTTAACAATGGCCAGTTTCTCCCAGTGCCAAAACACGCTCGTTCACAGCGGCTGGCAGAGCAGAGGGACCCCAGCAAGGCCACACTGACATCCGAAAGACTGGGATGAGAAACCCAGCCGAGCCCAACAGACAGGTCTAGATAGCACCAGTCAAGAGGAGACCAGGGCTACGTGCAATTACTTCTCCTGTTCTTTGGGGGTTTCTTTTTTTAAAAGTTCACAGTCACACCCATAAGGCCCACTTCTGGTGGAAAGCAGCTCTTACATAAGTGAAAAGCGGTTCCCTGTGTCAGCAGGGATCATCGTCCACACATGCTCCTCCTGCAGACACACAACCTGCTCCGTTACAGAGCTGTGTATTTCTGGAATACATTTTTCAAACTAACATAATGTATTTTTAAATGGATGCTTGCTTTTACAGAACTACAGTAAATCTGATAACGACTGTTCTCAAAATGTCTGGCTTCTCTCATCACCAATGCTCGTAGCTGGTGTTCAATGGGTTTTAACATCTGCGTGTTACAAGAGGTAGGTTTATCTCACCCTATTTATCGCACCCGCCTCCAGATGTCCTCCATCTACAAGTCAAGCAGTTTTATATTCTCCTTCGTCTCGTCTCCTCTGTGCCACCATGGTACTTACTCTGAATGACACCTGTCAATGCCACTGAACAACTCCCACAGCTCCTCCGAGCTCAGGATCCCATCAGCGAAATAGTTCTTGAACTCCTCAAATGACAGCTTCCCATCATCTGCATTTAAATAAAAGGGAAGAATAATTATATATCTGCAGAAAGAAGCATACAGGCCCCAGCGATCCTCCCAGCAGCTTCTCTACCGGGGGCGTGGGATGGTTGGGCGTGTTGTGCATAACAACTAGAGCAGATATCTCATTGAAAGCATGTCCCACCAGTCCCCATCAAAAACCCAGGAGCGCCGGCAAGCAGGGCCACTGCTGCTGGAATTTCAGGTGGGAATTTCATCCCCTACCAAAATGCCCCACTGCAACGTTTTCAGAAATGCATCCAGACACTCTGTACTTAGATGACTGTCCAAGCTGACTGTCCAAGTACAGAGTCCATTACAAACAGCACAGTGAGGACAGCATCAGGTTTTTATGGAAAGACAATCTCTCCATTGACTCAAGAGCTTTTTCCTTCCTCTCTGTAAAGGACTTCAGCTCCTGGGCTGCATTTTGATCTGCAACAAAAGCAGCTCCTGGAGCCTGCAAGCTACCGTGAAGGAGAAGAGCCCAAGAGAAGGTGGGAAGGCTCAGAGAAATGACTTGTGATTTTGGACTTCTTCGTTTATGGGTGCCAGATTAAAAATCGGGTAGCAGAGCCTAACTCTCAAACGCCAGGGGCTCCAGTGGGCATCCAGGAACAGGGCCACCCAACCAGGGGCAGCTGTAAAACCCTGGGCTGAGCGCAGAGACTGAATCAATCCTGCAAGGGACAGAGCAGAAGCCTGACGGCCTCCAGGCTGTCTGCTGCACAGCTTGCTTTGCCTTCCCTTCTTGCTGCCAGCAGCGCAGAGGAGAGATCGTGTGCATGCAGGCAGGAGAAGGGCTTGGAAGGGGCTCTGTCCTGCATGGCGCATGGATGGTGAATTGGGGGAGCCCACTTCCCCAGCCCCTGGCCAGGCCCTTTACTCCAGTGCCTTCTCCTCCAGGCGAAGCAGAAAAGCATTTTTCTTGCAGCCAGAGAGCTGCTTGTCCTTATCCTCCTTCACTCTTTCAGCCAAACCTCCCAGCAGGGACAGGCTGTGCTGCTTCGCTCAGACCCGGGCAGGGAGGGGGAGGCAGCAGCAGGAACAAAGCACTCACCGTTCTTGTCGGCTCGTCGGAAAATCTGCAAGAGAAAAATACGACAGGGTTTAGTGAGGCAGCAGGGAGAGCGGCGTGGCTGAACAGCGAGCCAGGCAACACCTGGCACAGCCACTACGGAAAACTGCCTCCTGGAGCCCGGGGAGCCGCGGAGAAGCTCCTGCTGCCAGGGCTGCGCAGGCCAGCGCTGCACAGGCTGCTCCAGGGAAATCCGCCTTTTCAAACGATTAAAACCATTTCTTGTCTCCAATGTGCAAAGCTCTCAGCACAGCCACCGCCGCCCGAGCGAGCCCAGCACTCACACCGACCACCTTTTAAAGAACACAGAGGGAGACGAAGTAGAAAGGGCTTTGCTACACCCTTGTGATGGAAAGTGTTTAATTTTTCAGAGCCTTTAAACGAAAGAACATTAAGCATAAAATCACGGCGTAATGGGAGCACTTTGTGAATCACCGCTGACACTTCAACTGTCTGCACCGAGGAGCAGCTCGTCCTGCACTTTGTAATCACCCTTCACAACAACCCTTCCTGTGACACCTCGACATGCACACACGCTGTAATTAATAATTAATGAATTAATTAATCTGTAACTAATTCTGCCACAGAGCACAGTTGGACAGCTGCTCCAGTTCAGGCTCTCAATGCAGGTTCCCAACCACGAGACTTCTGTCCGTGGCCCAGGAGAAAGCTGGGGCTTCTCATCCCTGCCTGGCTCCTCTTTCACCAATAATTATCAGAAGGTCTGAGGCTGACTCCAGTGAGGAGCAGCATCATTTCCAAAGCCTGGGAACATCTTGCCAGACCGAACAGTACGAGGTTTTGGCCGGCACATCCTAACAGAGCTGACGACAGAAAGTTTTGTGTGTAGCAACTTTCTCCTTTTTAATCATCCTTTTTAATCATCCTGGTTGATGAAGAAATCTGAAGGTCTGAAGAAAGATCAGGAATGAAAAAGGGCAGGAAAAGGGGAAAGCGGACTTTGTTATGTTCTTTTCCACACACCTGCAAAGCAGAGACCGCTGATAAAACCACCCCCGGACCAGCTCTGCTCCCTGCCGCAGGAAGACGTGTCGCTGCCAGCTGCCCCCTCCGCCCCCAGCTCCCTTCTGCACCGCTCACTGACAGCTTTGCTGCGCGTTTTGAGGGCACAAGCCCACATCTAGCCACCGAAATGTCCCCGAAAAATCGCTTTGAGGTAAAGAAACAGCTGCCCAGAGAAACCTCTGCTGCTCACTCCTGAGGAAGCTACTAACTTGCAACTGGGCAGAGGCTTTTCTGATGCTGGTCCCAGCAGGGAGCTCCCACGTCCTTCCCTGCGACTGAAACCAGGAGCAGGGACACCTCCTCGGAGGATGCTCTTCTGAGCAAGGCAAGCTCCTCCTGACCCGAGCCGCTGCAGGGAGCACGGAGGCTGCCCTGAGCTGACCAGCGTTAGGTAACCGTCCCTCTGGGACGCGGGCTTCCAGCCGGCCAGGCAGCTTCCCTTGCAGGGAAGCATGGCAGGCGCTCTCTGCACGCCCCGTAGGACTCACCGGATGAGCTCTGGAGCTTTACCGCTACCAGCTGAGACAGGAACCCGCAGCTCCCACACGCTGGGGATTTCTCCGGGTTTTAAAGCAAAACGTTCTCCAGGCTAAAGAGTTCGCTTGTGCACCAGGGGTCTCACGGCTGCAGGGTTACACATGCCAGGGCTCCCCAGCTGCAGGGGCAGCTCTGCCTGCAGGCAAGGGCAGCACCAACGGGTCCCCCGTGCCTGTGCCACCCTGCCGCCTCCCTGCCTCGGGCGTGTCACTTTCCATCAAGGCAAAAGCTTAATCCTGCGAGCTTTCTGTCATCAGAGGGACATGTGGCTCATGCAACAACATCTCTATAACTCCAAATGTCACTGAGGCCAGCTAGCTCATCCCAAAGGCAGTCAAGTGTCACCCAGGCTCTTAAGAAATGCAGATTCAAGTGAGGTCAAACATTTCCCACTCCTAGGCTGGCTTTGCTCAGCAGGGTCTGTCTGCAGGCTAAGAGGGAGCGCACAATTTTGGGGGGGATCCCGTGGAGCTGAGAAGGTCTCCAATCCGGGGTGAGCCCATCCTGGATTCAGCATAAACCTCAGCAAACAGAGCTGACACTTCTCCCTCACACACGGGATCCTCTGCTCCAGCGGTGTGTTAGAAAAGTCCTGCCACTGCACAACACGACAGTTGCCTGAAGCTCAAAATAAATAAATGTGGCACAAGCAGCGGAGCTGCAAGAGCCCTGCGAGGTGAGGCCATGTCTGCTCCATGTCCCCCAGGGATGGTGGGGCTCCTCGCCACCTCCAGTGAGCCCATCCTTGGCCGACCCCGGCAGCAGAAGGGTGCCTCAGTGAGCGCTGCACGCACTGGAAAACACCGATGGCTCCTGTGCACGAGGCAGGATCCAACTCCAGCCAAGCAAAAATAGCACAGAGCCGCTTCCACGCTCCCCCCGTGGCACAGGCACATGCACGGCGATGGCAGGTAAGCGCTGCTCCCGGTGCAAGAGCCCGGCGTGGATGGCAGCCCTGGGACAAAGCCAAGGAAAAGTGATGCAAAGCCAGGCTGGGAATGGGATCAGGGCTGTTGGCTGCTGGAGCGGCCCTAGAGGCAATCCCTCGCTTGCACTCAGTGGGGCTGGCAGCCTCGGAAACACAGGGACACTGCCTCAAGCCTGAGAGAGGCATTTCCCTTAGCCCCTGCCTCTTGGGCTTGCGTCCAAGTTGCCGCAGCCTCACTTGGTGTCTGCAGCAGCAGACATGCTGAGACCGATGGAGGAAGCACTGAACCGGCATTTATGTGGGGATGACCCCCCCACCCTGGGAAGGGGGGACATTATAGGGCTTCTCCCTGCCTGCAGGGCTGGAAGCAACCACGGCTGCTGGACACGCAGCCAGGGACACGCCAGCTGTTGGGGAGGGGACAGCTGCCCTAGGCACACTGTGCTCATCGACCCACCGCAGGCTAATGTGTGCTGCAGCCACACGCCGGTGATAAATGGCGGGCTGTCCAAGCAGCTTTTCTGAACCTCCCGTACACCGAGAGGGGAGTAAGCAAGCCCCGAGCACCAGCCTGGGGGATGAGTCTCCCAGAGATTTGAGATGTCTGCACAAACAACTGCGATGGCAGCACTGCAGTTCGTACCGTGCCTGCAGCAAAGCATCGCAGGCAAAGCCCTCCTCCTCCTCACCTCTCCTGAAAGCAGGTGATCTGTAGCCAGGGAGATGGCGGCTCCGGTCCCAGGAGAAGCACCAGCTGCCACCTGGGATCTGTTGTGGGCAGCCCTGCCTTCCCGCTGCCTGAGGGGCAGGCTGGGATCCTGTCCCGCTGCAGCAGGGGGCAGGTGGCGATCAGCCAACTGCCCAGACCCGAAAGCGGAGATATTAAACTCACCCTGCCAAGCTCCGGAGCTGAGGTAGGAGCAAAAGGAGCCACGGGGAAGAGGAAGGGAAGCCGCCAGAACCCGGAAAGCAGCTGCTAGCGCTGTTAACACTTCCCATTTTAATTGCCTTAATGACGCCCTGAGGGATAGATGCGGGACTCAGCGAGTGCCCGGAGGAGCTGAGCTGGAACACAGCTGTCACCACCAACCCCCCTCCAGCCCATCTTTCATCAGCCAAGTAATTAGTGCGGTTAATGATGCTGGCTGGAGAGCCCTGCAGTCTGAAATCCCCCCACGGCAGGAAAGAGACCCTTACCCTCCGCTGGAAGCTGCAAGCACCACCACGGCCGAGGGAGCCGCGCTTTCCAGCTGCTCCCTGGTGATGCCAGGAGGTCTCCCAGACGGACAGGACCAGGCACGGCATTCACCTTCCTAAAGTGCTGCCCAAGATCTCCTGCTCCCCTCCTCTGGGGTGAACTGAGACACAGGGGGTGGCAGCACCCGGACCAGGACAGGATGGAGATGACAGTTGGCACTGTCCTGGGCTGTCCAGGTGCTGGGGGACCACACCAACCCTTGCCCTTAACCCTCACTTGCTTTCTCCTCCCCAGCCCCTGCGGCAAGGCAGGGGCAGCACCTCTGCTCACATGTCTCCTTGGCGCCACAGGGTGACTTAGACCCCAGTGGTGCCGGACACAGGGGAATGCAAGGGCTGGTGGCCCACCAGGGAGATTCAGGTGCCAGGAGCAGGGGGGTTGAGCACCTCTGATGTGCTCCAACAGCAGAGGTGGGCTCTGACAAAGGCTGTGCCACTTGCCCTGGGAGATGGCCAGGCATGCAGCTGCCTGCCCGCCCTGCCGGGTGCCACAGGGGGAGAGGCGCTGCCTCTCCCAGAGCCCCGGCCCCAGGGCGCACAGCTCCCTCTCGACAGGAGCACCCTTGCCACGGGGCTTGAGGGGACGCGGTGTGATGGGAGGCACTGTGCCAGGACCTGTCTTGTGAAAACAAAGACGGCCACTGTCTGCGTCTTCAACTCCCCCAAGCCACCCACAGCCGCCGGGATGCCCAGCCGACCTCCAACCTGCACAAAGACCATCTTCCTCCACAACTCCTGGCGCCTTAGGAGCGGGCAGGGACGGGGGCTGCAGCGGGCAACGGACACGCTCTGCCCGTGGGATCCCATGGCTTTTAACAGCTACACGGCACCTCCTGCAGCTTTCCTGCCAGACAGACGCAGCTCCCGCTCCGGCAGTCGCGACAGCCAGCTCTCGATAAGGAGTGGGCTATTTCTAGCCACTCAGAGGCCCACGATTCAGAAAAAGGACACAACACTGAGCATGATTTAAGACATCGCGACCCACGCCCTGATTCACAGCTTCAGGCCTGGAGCAGCAGCAGGGCCCACCTGCTCGTCCCTGGGGCTTGGCTCCTCAGCCGGGGCCGGCGGGAAG
>NW_008824286.1:1097490-1100725 GCF_000699105.1 Pygoscelis adeliae | reverse complement strand
TGTGGTCGCTGTTGGCCCTGGGGTAGCCCTGGTTGCCCCAGTTGGCCCTGGGGTGGCCCTACTTTGGCCATGGGTGGTCCCACCGTGGTTGTGGCTGGCCCCGGGCTGGTCCCCCTGCCACCCAGAGTGGTTTGACATGACTTCCCGGTCGTGCCGGCCGCTCCGTGCCCATGGTGCTGGGCAGTCTTTGCTCAGTGCTGCGTCCCTCCGGTGCGGCATGCCAAGCGTGAGGGGGTCGTACCGATGGCGCTGGGTCCCCAGTACCTCGGGCAGGTGTCAAACCCCCTTCCTGCCCCAAGTGGGGGCTGCAGGAGTGGGGGACAGGCTGGCTGGGGAGGAGGAGGAGGCAGGAGCTGCCTCCATTCCTGACTGGCACAGCCACCTGGAGGCCTGTGCATGCGGAGAGGAATAGGATGGCCACCCATGTCTGTACCCCAGCCTGTCCTCAAAGGTTTTGACAAACAAGAAACAGATAATTAGGTAAATAAACTAGATAAAGCCATGCCTGGGCAGAGCTTCACACTGCTCCCCGGGCTACACGCGGTGCGGTGACTTCTTGGGGTGGTAGGCTTCTTCCCATCCCTCTCGGAGTATCCTGGGATTTTACTTAGAAAAAGGGGTGTGCAATCGCTTCGCCTGGATGCAAAATCCCAGCCAGGCTTGCCTCCACCTGCACCGCCTCTCCCTTCACATGGACCTCTCGAGGCCGACCTGTTTTGCTGAGCTCGGCGTCTCTTAACCCAGCTCTCAAAACTGAGACACTTCCCCAGCCCAACGTGACCGAGTCGCGGCACGTGTAGTTCGCTCGCTCTCCTCCTCCCCCGGGGACAACCATCTGCAAGCTGAGCCCGGAGCAGTTGCAAGGATGCATCACAGTTATTTTTACCATCTTCCGGCTGCTCCGGGTGTGTGCAAGGGAAAAGAGGAAGAAAAAGTGCACCTGGGACCTGGTGGGGGTATCCAAGGGCTCCGGGGAGCACGTGCACCCAGCCCATATGGCACAGGGCTGTCCCCTGCCCCTGGGGAGGCAGAAAGAGGTCCAAGAGCTGGAGCTGTCGAGCACGGCCATCATCAAATCAAACTAAAATGGAGGCAGGTACTAGAGAAACAGGCAGGGGAGGCCCCTACGGCAGCGGGGACAGAGGGGAAGAGAAGGGGCTTGGGTGATGGCGGGGCTCTGCCGTGGATCAAAGCAAAGCCCTGTGGGGGCCTTTCCACACTCCGTGTTGCTAAAATCCATGCTGGGTCCCTATCAGGACGCTTCGGGTCGGTCAGCATGAGTTTCAGCATGGGAAGCAGCAGCTGGAAAGTGAGGGCAAAGTCCAGGGCAAAACTTCTGCCGGTGGCAGGAGGCAGCGGGTGCCCCCAGCTCCTTCCACGGGTGCTTCCAAAGCGCGCCCCGAAAGTCACCGGCAGGGAAGGGGAACATGGCCTCATCTCTGCTCCCTGGGGGGGGGGGGCACAGGACCACAACCGGGCAGGAATTAAATGAAGCACCCTCTTAACGGCATCTTGTGAATAAACGATGCTGCACTTCACCTCCCTGAGTTACTTCCTTGCGGAAGAAATGCGAGTGGTTTTCGGAAGTGGAAATATTGAAGCGTGGGGCGGGATGCAGAAGCAGGGCAGGCAGCAGGCAGCGCTGGCAGGGGCACAGCACCCCGGGCCAGATGTACCACAGGGCCCTGGAGAGACCCCAACACCTGTCCGGACCCTCCAGGGGGCATTAGCTTAAAGGCATAAATTCTGGCAAACTTTATGCTGTGTCAGCATCTAATGCTGCCCCCCAGCCACTGCCAGCCTGTCCCAGAGTTTGTCCCACTGTTGGGCTCTCCTGTCTCCTCCGAGGCCAAACCTCACAGCACGGGGACAGGAGACCCCACGACTGCCTGGGCTCAGCACCACATCCGCATCCGGCACAGCTCAGCCTGCAGATGCCCGCCCGCCTGCTGCAGCGTTTGCCAGTGCCAATGGAGCCGCCACCACAGCCCGATGGCACCGGGCACCCCTCGAGCTGGACGGGCACGGTCCCTGCAGGGTTACTGCCAGGGAATGGGAGATGGGAATGAACAGGAGCCGAGGACCCGTGGGGCACCCAGGGTGCGTGCAGGGTGCCCATCTCCTGCACCGTGTCTGCTTCGCCCGACGAAGAAAAGCACCACAGTGCAGATAGCTCATAAAACCAGGCAGCGCCCAGGGCCGCTTCCCAAAGCCACCATGTGCTCTTTGGAAACGAGGGCCCCTACATGAGCTATCATCAGCTCTTTCTCCAGCGATTCGAAATAGCAGGAGGGAAGCCCTTCAGCTGCATCATGAATCATCCCTGGGAGGCAGAGCGGTTATTTTTACGGTGCTCTGGCTTGCGTGGAGCTGCCAACGCATTCCCCCCAAGATGGGCTGCACTGCCGCAGCGGGAGATGCGGTCCTGTCCCTGCCGGGGGGCCTGCTTTCATGGGGACCAGGGGTCCCAAGGGCTCATCATCCCATGAGGTTCCCTGCCAGGGGAATGTGATGGTGAATGCCATCAGAGAGGTTCGCCTTTGCTCAGTGGAAAAAGGAAAAGCTGTGCTGCTACCAGGGGTTAGCTCGCTCGCGGGAACAGCCTGCAGAGCTCAGGACGTTGGCGTGAGTCCTCTCCCCTCTCCCTGTGCCCGCCGGCTCCTGTGAAAGCCGATGGCTGCTTTCCCCTCGCCGGGGTCTCACCCCTTTGGGCAGCACCACAGATCACCATCACCCTCCACGAAAATGAAACTAAAAGGGGGAGAGGAGAAGGGGGGCCGGATCTTGCTAAGCGCAGGGATGAGGATGCATTGCAACGTGGCTGGGCTGGGCGCCCCGCAGTAAATCGTACAAGCTTCAGCACCTCTGTCACCTCAGGTGACAAACATCAACCTTGTGAAGAAGGATGCAGCAGGCAGGGGACCGGGGGCCATGCCCACCCACCCCGGTCTCCCCGTCCTCCTGCCCCTGGCTCTGTGGGGCAGGAGCCCTGTAGACGAGAGCAGCAGGAGAGCTCTTTCAGTTTAATTGCCTGAAAAAGCCCCATTTGATGGGGTGACAGTGTGACAGCAAGCCACCGGCTCATCCCGCTCAAGCACAGGGGGACAGACAGGCCGTGTGTGCCATTGCCCTCCTGGCCGCTGGGCTGGGTGCCATTGCCCCGAGCCCTGGCCAGTCCCAGGGGGCTGCAGGGAGGAGGGCTGGGAGCAGGGACAGTGTGCGGAGCCGGCACCAC
>NW_008824286.1:1095997-1097451 GCF_000699105.1 Pygoscelis adeliae | reverse complement strand
CCGGCGCCGCGCCATCCTACACTGGCACACCGCTACCCACGCGTGTCCTGCAGTAAGAACAATCCTGCGGCAGCACAACGAGCTGGGGACTATGCTCGGGTGCGGGGATGGAGGCACGAGGACGGAGGTCGGAGGCTAGGCAGCGGCGATGGGCTCACCGTGCCACGCCAGCACCCCGGCCCGAACCCGGGCTCCCATTCCCTGCAAAAGCCAGCACAGGAGCGGGGTGAGCTTACGCAACACGGTGCGGGGGGGAAATATTTATCAGGCTGTTTAAAGGAGAAACAGGCAGGAGGCCAGGCCGAAAGAGGAGGGGAGCGAGCGCACAAACACAGGAAGGAAGTGGCACGTCCCTGCCTGCCACTGGGGCGGGGGCCATGGCCCCCCAGACCCCCTCCAGGCTGCCAGGGCGTCCCTGGCGACTCCAAGCACCCCTCCCCAGAGGGTCCCTGATGTCCCTCGTTCCCCTGGAAGGGACGGCGTGCCGCAGAGGGGGTTGGGGCACTCAGGGTCAGGGCTGCTGCTTGCAGCCAGCTCACCCTCAGCGAGCAGGGACACAGGGAACCTCAAACTTTGGGCCGTGAACTGGTGCCGGCAGGTGCCTTCAGGCAGGACCAAGAGGCGCTGAGGCGAATGGGGAAGCTAGGGAGTCACTGAGAGCCTGCTGGTGCGGTGGATGTATGGGCTGGTTTCACATCGGCCCCGCGCTGCCTTCCTCTTCCCCCCACGGGAGCAGCAGCCACGGGCATCCCCATGCAAACACTGCCCCAAAACCAGGGGGAAGGCAGAGGAGGAGGCCAGGCAGGAGAGGAGACGAGTGGGGACAGAGGCTGCCGGAGGACGGGGCTGCCAAAAGGAGAAGCGATCCCCATCCAGACCCATTGCCCCACCACCCTGGGGCACAGCCTTTTTGGAGGAGCAGAGGGTGACGGGATCAGCCCCAGCTCCCATCCCACACATAAGAATGCACGGAGTTGCAGGGGGGAGAAAAAAACCCAAGGACCAAAGAACTTTCTGCAACCCCAGGCAGTGACATACCTGCTCGTGCATTTCAAGTTCAAAATGGGAAAAAAAACCCACAAAATAACCCAAAACCCCTTGGTTTCTCAGGCTGGGTCCCCACCACCCCTAATGCCCCCAGCCGCCTGAGCGCAGCCCTGCACCGAAGGCCAGTCAGTAGAAACCTTTATTAAACACAAAGCTCAGAGGAACACAAGCTTGTTAAAAGGCAGTAAAAGTGAAAGTGCGTCTCCAGCTCAGCCCCGGGGGGTCCCAGGACCCCCCTCCCCTCCGCCTGTCCCAGCCCCAGTGGGCCAGAGAAGGGGAGACGGAGCCAAAAGGCTGAATGGCTGCGTGGGGAGGGGAAGAAAAGCCTGGAGACAGCGTTGGGTCCTCACCTGCAGAGATGCGCCCCCCCCTCCCCGGAACACCCCCGTGTCCCCCCCCCCCGGCGA
>NW_008824286.1:1094233-1095317 GCF_000699105.1 Pygoscelis adeliae | reverse complement strand
GCCCCCACCTGGCAGCTCCCCCACAAGGAGCTGGGCAGAGCCTCAGAAGTCCAAGGGCGTGAAGTCCCCAAAGTCACAGTCAAAGAGCTCGCTGATGCCCTCACCCTCCTCCAGGCCAAAGTGGTAGTCCTGCGCCTGTGGTGGCGACAGGTTGATGAACTCGTCCGCCAAGAAACCCGAAAAATCCTCCCTGCTCTGCTCCAGGAGGGCGTCCATGGAGGCCAGCGGCGAGAGGCTCACCTCCTCTGCCGGGCACTTGCTGGGCAGTGCACTCGTCTCCGGCAGCAGCGTCTCTGCAGGGATGGGAAGCAGCTGTAAATCCCACAATACTTGCCAAAACCCCCCAAAAAGCAGGTTTTGGCTATGCAGGAGAACCTGCCTTCCCCCCTCCCTGCCTTGCTGAGGTGCCCAAGCATCACCCCAGCTCCTTGCTTGTGCCGACAGCAGAGGGGCTCACAGCTGCAAATGCAGCAAGCCCCGCCCCCCCCGCCAGAGCCACTGTGCCATCACGCCAGCCCCCCTGTCCCCAGCCCCGGCTGCCCACCTTGCTCTCCGGGCAGCAGCGGCATGTTCACATCCTGGGTGGGATGCAGGAGCGGGGAGGCTCTGGGCTGCGAATGGCCAGGGGACGATTCCTCTGCGGGGGCTTTGAAGGGGCTCTTGACGGGGCTACAGACCCCCGAGCTGTCCTCGGGGCAGAGGAAGACATCAATGGGGCCCTGAGTGCTTCGCACAGAGACCTGGAAAGCCTGGGGAAAGGGGAGAGGAGTGAGACAAGGAGGCGCAAGGATGCCCAGGGAGCCTGGGCTGGGCTTTGCTGAGGGCTGTGGAGAAATGGGGAGCAGAGGGTGGCCCCAGCTCACCTCCGCTGGGTCCGAGACCTGCAACTGGGTCTCTGGGGGGGCTTTGATAACCATCACCATTTGCTCCGAGGGGTCCACAATGCTGCGGAGATCCTGGCAGGTCACGTAGGCTGCAGTGCGATGTGTCAAGGAGCAGACACAGGGATGCTTTCATGAGGCAGCGGGGCGGGCAGCGAACGCCCTGCCCTGCAACGTGGCTGGGCTCACCACGGGGCTCGACC
>NW_008824286.1:1092925-1094020 GCF_000699105.1 Pygoscelis adeliae | reverse complement strand
GCCCCCCCCCCCCGCCGCCCCGGCGCTTCCTCCCCCACCAGCCGGTGCCGGCCGGGGGCCCCCACGGTGGCCTGGCTGCCCCTGGGGAGCACCGCGGCCGTCAGGAGCCAAACCCCACGGCCCCCTCTGCCCCACGCCATGACTGTCCCCATGCGCTGTCCCCACCTGGGCCAGGCTAAATCCCACCCCATACCCAGGGAATCAGCCTTACGGGGATTTCCCAGTCGGGCACAGCCCTGGGGTCCTCTCCCGGAGCCTGGATGCAGCCCCCCGCTCCCCCAGCTGGCTCGGGGAGCCCAAGGGGGACTTGCAGCCAACACAGGGATACCGATGCTCGGGAGCCAGCTGTGCTCAAGCACAGACCTTGCCCGAGGCCATGGCCCATGTGAAGGGGGAGCCACCACGTGACCCCCGAGCAGATGCTCCGGTGACACCACTCTGAGCTTCTCCATCCCAGCAGGACCCTGCTCCACCCTGAACTTGGCCCGGGTGGCTCTCCCATCCCAGGGGACAGCCAGCCACAGCCCCACAAGCCCAGCCCAGGGACGTACAGCCACTGGATGTTGTTCTTGGACTTCTTGGTGATGAGCTGGATGCCCTCCAGGACGTTGGTGATGTCATAGATACGCCTCTTCTGCACCTTCAGCACCTCGGCCGCCCAGTTGAGGTCCACCACGCCATCGGGTGACTGGCTCAGCAGCTCCAGGAAGCGCTTGGTGGTGAGGTTCAGCGAGGTTTCATAGCGGGACTTCTCCCCGGGAGACTTTGCCCCTGCCAGCCACCAAGGACAACCATGATTTAGCTACAGGGGAAACCCAGTGCAGGAGCTGACAGGTCCCAAAACACCCCCCCACGCTCGCAGGTGGCTCGTGGACCACAGACCAAGACTGGCACCCCGAAACGCATCTGCTTTCTCAGGGCGATGGGGTGAACTCCCCACATCCTCCACGGGAAGGGTGCTGCAGGACCTGGCGTGGGATCCGACACCCGTGCTCAGTTGTAACCGCAAGCTCGGTTGTGGCACCAAGGTGCCAGGCAGGGCTCAGGGGGGAGATGATGGAGGGTCCGGGTGCGTCACCCTGGGCCACGGCCCTG
>NW_008824286.1:1090429-1090898 GCF_000699105.1 Pygoscelis adeliae | reverse complement strand
CCCGGGCTCGCCGCATCCCCTCGCCGCGGGGGCGGCCCTGCCGGTCAGGAGCTGGTGGGCATCGAGGGGTGCTCAGCCGCGCTGGGGCGCGGCCCTCGAGCGGGAGGTCCGCTGTGCTGTGGGGCGGCGTTCTCGGGGGGATGTTGGGACTCCTGTACCGTGTCTGTAAAACGGACGGAGGGAGGGAGGGACGAGTTCAGGGTTGTCCCGTCTTCCTCGTTGCAAAACTGCCCCGAGTCCGCGGGCGAGGCTGTCGGGCAAGTCTTGAGGCTTTGGGCTCTGATACCGCTCGAGGGGTCCAGCTCGCGCAGAAAGAGCGGGATGCTGCAACCTGCTCCGTCCGTTTGCCGGAGGACTGACGGCATTTTGTGTTTCCAGACGCCGAACAGCTGCGGATCTCGGCAGCGTCTTCAGCACTGGTTGATAACCACTTGCAGGGCAGCACGGAGAAAAAGCTCTGCTGGATGCA
>NW_008824286.1:1086965-1090050 GCF_000699105.1 Pygoscelis adeliae | reverse complement strand
CGGCCCCGCTGCCAACCCCAGCCTGCCGGGATGCAGGAGACAGGGTGTTTTTTCCACCAGTGCGTGGGATGCAGGAGGCATTTGCAGCGATGAGTTAACTCCTCTCCTGTGGAGCAGATCCTGACATGCAGTGCCCCTGTGCTGGCCTAACAGGTTTCAGGCTTTAAAGGATTTTATGCTGGATACTTTGGCAGTGGCTGCAATTTCCCTGCAGGACAGCCAGCACGGAGCCGTGCCGCGATTTCCCCGGATCCCTACATCCTTAAATATGCCAGTAACATATTGCATGTCCGTGACCAATCATATCACCTCTCCGTGCCTCATTTCTTCATCAGCAAAGAGCACACAGAAATGCTGCCTTGCTTAAAGGAAATTAATACAGTTAATTAACACTTGGCCCTTCTAATATTCAAGGGCCCGCTCTCTGGAGCCCTTGCACTGCAATTCCATCATTACTGTGAAGCATTAGCCACAGTTAGACCAGATGTTTGCACACAGTTAATGTTTCTTCCAGCTGGGGAGGGAGGGGAAAAAGGCAACCCCAACAGCCAGGCGGGAGCAAATGGCTGGTGGTGCTCTCCCCGTCCCCGGGGAGCCTCGGCCAGGCGCTTCCTGGGGTGACGCAGGGTTTGGGACACAGCTGCTGCACCAGCTGCTCCCGCTCGCTCACAAAGGCTGGGGTTTCACACACACCCCCCCCCCAATTCATACAGGAGCTTATTTGGGGGGAGCAGGCTGTGCTCTGCCCCCCCCTCCCACCGCGCTGCCTGGCTGCGCTGCAACTTCTCCAAGGCTTTTAGTGCTGGCGGTGCTGAAAAAGGGCAGTTGTGAAGACAAATGAAAGGCAAATGCTGGTGGGAGAAGGAAGGGCAGGGGCTTTTCTTGCATGCATATGAGGGAAAGCAGATGAATCCCATCTCCTGCACAGCTGCAGCCTCCTCTCGGCCTCGCCAGCCCTGCTAAGGAGTGGAGATGTGCTCCCAAGATTAGCTGTCTGGCGGGTGCTGCACAAAGATAAAGCCCTGTGTCCACGGCCCCACTTGGTCACGGAGAGGATCAGGAAGGCTATTCATACGCTTTGTACTCCAGCCGGATTTACCCTGCAGCAGTCACCGGGTTCGGGTGGGTTTTGGCTGCCTTGCACATCGGGACAGACTCAGGCCAAGGGGTGTCTGCTGGCCCCTGCGCTGAAGGAAAAGCGCAGACCGGGGCTGCAGATGGAGCCAGAGCTGGTATCTACACTGCAAAATCATCTCCTGGCAGTGGGAGCAGGCAGGAGGAGAGCCGGCAGGATGCAAACCTGCATCCCTGTGCTCAGCTGACCTTAGCGTGTAGGTGTCCCAGAAGCACATTTACTGTCCTTGTCAACCGTGGCGTGGTCCTGCTTTCAGCAGTTGCCATACGGACTGCGCTGAGCTGTCGCGCTGGAATGGCTGTGTCGCGTGGAGGCAAGTGCGACTTCCCCCAGGGTCCCCTGCCAATGCTCCTGCTCCCAGCACTTCAGTTCAGATGACGGCGAGCTGACAGCATGGCACGCTCTAGCTGCAATGGGCCTGCAGAGGGGACAGGCAGCTAGGGAAAGCCCAGAGCCCCCATAGCCCTGCTATCCTGACCTTACTGCCCTCCGCCGCCATCACCTTAGCCATCGCCTTTTTTCTACGGGAACCGAAGCGATTTTCTGATAGCACAAATAGAATAACTAAAGCTTGCTTGTGGCAGAAGGAGAGCATCGCCGGTTTAGGTGTCTTCTCTCAGATCCTGGTCCCAAAAGCTAGGAACCGTCTGTTCCCTTGCATCTTGTTAGGGAAGACTACACACCAGCAGTTCTTCTCCCTAGACATCAGACCAACTACTCTCTTGGATGCTGGGCACAACAGATTCAGCAGTGTTATTTCCTTCTCTCGTATGACGGCATCTGTCGTTAAAGCTCACATCAATCTGTAGAGTCTTTCAGTAGAAGCGACAGGGGCACGGAGCCTGCTCGCCCCCTGCTCCGCTCTTCACACCAAAACAGGGCAATCTTGTTCCAGCCTCCGTAAGACAGAGCAGTACAAACGCCTGCTTGCCATGCCAGTTGCTAGAAGCCCCTCCGCTTGAGGAGGCTCTTCGACTTCCTTCACTCAAGGCCTGCGGAGAAACGGAGAGGCTGAAGTGCTCCTCTCCTTGCAGAGCAGCATGTTGTGCAAATCGCCTGGGAGTCCTCAAGGAGTACATCTGGGAATAAGCCCCTTGATGTTGCCTTCTGTGCTTTAGCTTTTACCTAAACTTCGTAACTCTAGCCAGTCCAAGTTCACTTCCCAGCAGGTTCAGAGCATGGTCATTGGCACTGTGAACCCAAAAGGCTGGTAAAGTGTCAGAGCAAAACCTGTAGCTCACTCAGAGCTTCACTTGGAACGGAAGAAGGGCTCAGGTACAGTATGATGCTTTGAGAGGGGAAAAAAACCACTTTAAGATAGGACTGACATCAGTTTGGAGGTGTTAATTTGGCTTCTCATGGGCTCGGGCTGGACACTCCAGTATTACAGCAGCTACAAAGCAGGAGGTTTTGTCTTACAGCTACTCAGCGCTCCCCTCGCAGAGGGACCTTCTTCTGCTTGGGATCAGGACCTCCCTTACCTGCCCGTGCCGTAGGAAGCTCCTCACACGGGGACTGCTTTATCTCCATTACCACAGCTTTTACCTCTACAGCATAAGAGGCAGCAAAATCACCTATATACATCCTTATTTTGTCTAACTATTTGTGTATGTCCTTATTTTGCTTAGCTAATGGGCGAAGCAGCTTCAGACTCGTGTCCAGAGCCTTGTACCTGTGCCCTGCTCTGGCAGATGGTCTTGCCGCAAGCTGTCTGCCCTAAAAAGGAGTATTTGGGCAAGGACCAGGCACACAGACTGAAGCCAGGACTCCACACGCGAGCGGGGCAGTCACCGACAGAGCTTCCTCCAGCTGACTTCTCTTTGAAGAGTGGCATGCTCTCTGCGACCACTCGCGCGCCTTCCTGGCAGACTGCAAGGCACCAAGGAGCAGTCTGCCCTGTAACCACGTCACCCCAGGAATACCCAACGGGACAGACGGACTCTCTGCCAG
>NW_008824286.1:1081734-1086919 GCF_000699105.1 Pygoscelis adeliae | reverse complement strand
CGTGTCCAGTTTGTACGTGCTACGAACCTCCCAGCCTAGCCCCAGTTTGACCCACTTGGTCTGAAGATACGGCCACGCTAAGCGATCCAAACAGCGACGGCATAGGAAAGTTCATGCTTCAAAAAAACCCTCAAAACCCAAACAAGGATGAAAGCCACCCCAATTTGTCTTTGCAGCTAGGATCCTTACCCGAGCTAGCCAGTGTTGCAGTAGTTAAATCTGATGGTGTGTGTGGTCAAAGTAGCACTGGCTATTGCCTCCAAGCTGGTAACATGAGGGCACAACCAATGCCAAAAAAGCCCTCCGTGCATGACTTCTCTACATATAGGACTAGTAGCATGCAATAATTAAGCATTACTTCATATATTTTAGCTTAATAATGATGACAGTAAAAAAGGCAAAAAATTTAGGTTTTTATTATTATTATAGAAAGCACAGTATTATGATATTCAAAGAGAAATTATACAGAAATAATCTGCAAATACATTTGGCAGAAAGTCTTGGATTGATGTACTACACCGACTGCACAAGAAGTCAATTCATGGTGGACAGAGCTACTTCAACAACCCACCGCCCCCTCTCTCGCATGTTTTAAAACCAAAACCTGAGATATTCCTACAAGCATTCCGATCAGCGTAATTACAAGTTACCTGAGTTTATGGTCTTAACTTTATTCTACACTGTCAGAAAATCAGGGCCTGGATTACATAGCAATTATGAACACAGAATATATACCAAAAGCAGAGGTAATAATACTTGTGTTATAGAGCATTTAATTTGTTTTTCCACCTCCTCATCACCAGTCTCATAAGGAAATGAGACAGATGAAAATTCTTCTAAGTAAAGAAAAAAGTTACCTCCTCCAACAATCTGGTATGAACACACAGGTTGAAAATTCAAGATTAGCACCCCTAAAATATTAACAGTGGCAGACAGACTTTACGCTGGATAGCGTTTTGCCTTATTTGCTCTCCTCCCTTATCTGCTGGATTTCAAAACCAGCATCAGAAAACCGAACGCGTTCTGCTCAGGTTGGCATGATCCAGGGAGACAAACACAACCTGACAAAGAGGAAAGAGCATGCGGCTCGGGGTATTACCCAAAGGTCGTGTTTGTGCTGACGCAGCGGAAATGAGTTTGAGTCACAGCAGTCCCTCCTGGGTGAGGGTATCTGCACGGGGTTCTGGTTACTCCACCAGCACCAGCCACCCATGACTGCTCCCAACTGGCTGCAGAGCTTAGCGTGCACAGGAGACCCTCTGCAGTCACAGGGGGTCCCCGTGGACACCCGGTTTTGGTCTACTTCAGCAGCCAGAGATCATTCCTGCAGTTCTACCCCCCACCCAGCTCGATTTAAAGCAGAGCTTGAACTACTCTACTAGAGCAATAAAGTCTCGCAGCACTAATATCAAAGCTCGTCTGCAGCCTCTCCCTCCTGACCCAGCTGTCCGGAGCAGGGGTGGTTATCGCCCAGACACACGGACGGTGACCGGGACAAAGCACGCCGTCACGCTGCGAACACAGGTTCACACCTTACAGCAGCCACAGCCTCCCTAAGCACTTCTCTGTGGCACCAATTGGAAAAGCACAAGTTTTTCTTTCAGAAATACCCTCCCCTTAACTGAAAGGATCATACACAGTACAGAAAACCTCACCTAAACCAAATGTCACACACCCATTTAATTTTCACCTTTGTTAAATAATGTAATTGTCCCGGAAACGGTTCTTCAGCAATCCTGACGGCCAGCACTAGCATGCAAGCTGTCCTCCAAAGAGAAGCGAAGCACAGTGGGTATGCTAGGGCAGCATGCAGCGGCAGTAAATAACCCTGAGCTTGCTTTGTTCCTTCATAAAATAAATGATTAATAGCTCAGTACAGTCAGTCTGCTATTCAAGGCTTGCTGAAAACTTTTGATCAGTTTGATTCATTAACCTTTAAAACCACCTCTAAAAGAGGCTTAAAGTCTGAAGGAGAAGCATCATTTGAAAATGAACGCTTCAATTTTATTCAGAAATCCTAATATTTGACAAACCGAGTTAAGCATTGGGACACTCTGCTCCTCTTTAGAGGCACTCAGCATCTCACCGTCAGGTGCCGAGGAAGAAATGACAAGGTAAAATAAAGCTGACGTAGACAAACAAAACCATGTTCATCTTAAAATTCAAAACCGATCAGGGCTGGGCGGAGAAAATGGGACTTCTTTGTGATTCTTAAGCATTTGGTCGACTCGCAGGTGGCTTCCCAACTGTCTCTTTATTTCTTTTGGTCTTAATGCTAATAAAAAAGGAACACAAACAGGGACTCAATTCCCCACACAATGCACTGGGGGAGGGCAGGGAGTGTAACTTATGTATCCGAAAGTCTGACTCAGACAAATTACTTCTAGTTCACTTCCTTACTACACACCCGCATTGTTCCAACACCTCGGTGGCATAAGGGGTTCATCCCCAGCTATCTGGTCACAGAAACAGCAATGCGGACTAATGCCGTTAAAGAACTGTTCCAATTACTTCCCTGGGGAAAGAAGTGACTTGCAGCTTAACGTCCTGCCCCAGCGCAGCAGGAAAACCAACCGTCCGCAAACGCCCGGCTAATGGCTGCTGCTCTACGGGACCCGCTCCTGGGATGAGCTGCAGTTTGTCTTCCAGAGACGGCAGCTGGTTCCTGGATCAGAAGTACAGATGGTTTGAGGCTCGGGCACAATTTGCTTTGAAAGTGAGGTTGGTGATAGAGTCCCAAGGGAAAAAGAGCGTTTTGAACCAAGGACGACTGATGGCCGCTGCTGCCAGGTTGATACTAGAAACTTGCTATTGGCTTGTTTTTGCCATCTAGAGAGGACAGAGATACTGCGGTAGCGTGAAAAGGACAGGACAGCTCACTTGTCCTTCACATGGCCAGAGAAGTGCTTCACAAGCAGCCATACGGTTGCAGTGGCAGAACTACTAGCAGAAGAAAATGATTTCGCCTCTAAGGGAAACACAAGCCTTTCTCAGAGAAAGGAATGCCAGCTATAAATTAAAAAGCTTAAAAACTTCTTACAGACACACAGCTCACATAACCAGCCTGCACCTTTTGCTACAATAATTATACACGGTCAAGGATTTGCAAGTCTAATAGTTCTAGGGAGAAATTTTCAAGCCATGGCTGCCAGATTCTGGAAGGGCTTTCTGAAATCCCATCAAAGCTTGTAGGAATTCAGCAATATTAGCAGAGAGTTAACATTCTTATTTGGAACAATATTGAGGCTTCTGACATCAAAATAGAGCGCTGCACTCGTGCTGCTTCAGATATCCAGCAGTGGTGCAAATAAAGACACGATGTTTATAAAGAAATCAGACCTCACCTGTAGCTTCAGTATTTTTTCTGTACTTGAATCTTTAAGCTTATCTACAGCAAACAAAATATTTAACTACAAAGAAACAAAACCAGTTCCTAACTTCCATAGCTTTCCTGGGGTCTATCTGATTGAATACTTGTTGGTGTTCAAATTCAAGTATCCAGTACAGACCATAATAGGAGGTGATGTTAAAAGCTGAAGGTACGACGGACAGTTATTACGGCAAAGCAGTATCTTGTCTTTTGGGCACCAAAGGTGAGTACGTCACGGGTTTGCATGGGATGAGCACAAAGAAGCTTTCGCCTCTACACTGTAAGATCTCACAGTGAATGTAGTTAGATTCAGCATTAGATTCAGTTCGAGCCAGAAGACTCTAGTCCTACTCGACCTGAGACACTCAGGACATGATTCAATCCCAAACATCACAGCACCAGACTATGGGGAGGGGAACATTTAACTCTCCATCTTGCTGACAGAGTGGAAAAACCAAGCGCAAAGCAGCACTCAGAAGATGCGTAATAGTAACAGAAGAGCTTAGGAGGACAGGGAAAAATGACTTAAGAAGAAATCGAGAATTTTTTTCTACTCAGAAGCTACCTGAACTTAAATGTACTGTTTTGGTCACACCATTACATACGACAAACTGCTAGAGCCTGGAGTGTAAAGAGACTGCAAAAGATGATGAAGAACAGCATCAGTGGGATTATGAAATGACAAGGTCAGGTCTGGATGGAAAAGCGGATGGGTACAGGGAGAACTAACCTTTTTCAAACGAGAGGTATAAAAGGGGCAAATAAAATAGTCCTGATTGAGACAAAAGGGAACTTAATGACTCTCTTGCGATATCACCACATAAAACCAGTGCATCAGGAATTATTTTCATGTACATCATTAAGTGAATGGTATAGTGTTATATGGCAGTGTAAGTGCTTTGTGCTATTAACGGTTTGATTTTATTAATTTTAGAACAAAATCTGCTTTTTCTCAGCTATCTAGTCAATCTTCTGTTAAAGCCCGGTGGGTGCTGCACTATTTCTGGGGCTCAGCTGTGTATTTTTAAGAGGAAGATTCACTTGTACATTCATCCGTGGCCTCAACCTGGCTCAGCAACAAGCCTGCACAAACTACAGGTACGTTCAAGTTTGATTACAGCTAACACATGCCACTGCTGAGGAGGGTAGATTCTGGACCTAAGAGAAACCCATGCGCTTATCTTCCACCAAAATAAAAGTGCTTGTTAAAAGTGTTGCTTGCTTCTATGTGTAAAGTACCCAGTGTGATAGCTGAGGGCGTGCGATGCGCCTCAGCCTGTTTTCAAAGGAGTCTAAGTTGCGTAACTGGTTTTGGTATTTAGTTCAAGCAGCTTTTAAAAACTTTACAAATAAGTTTAAAATAATTACAGTGTATTAATTAGGGCACTCCGCAGAGGGACAGATTCAGCCCAAGCGCATGAAAGAAACCGAGCAAAAATAGTCCTTCTGAGCCTGATGTACGAGGCTTGTACCAGACAATCTTTAACAGTTTCATTCTCAAGCATCTTATTGTCCTCCTGAGGGAAAACTGCAGAGAAACTCTCTTAAGGAGCACACGACTGTCCTTGTAATAGTTTAAACAAGATTTCCAGTCGTCCACAGAAATCAAGAAATTACATCCCTGCTTTCAGACCTGAGCAGGTCCCCCACCCCCATCACACTACAGTGAGCACGGCCGCACAGAAAAATGCTTCTGCCTTGTGAGCATTCAGACAATCCCTAGAACATTTTTTTCATTATTAGACATACTCCCCACTTACTGTCAGGCTGTCATTTTGTAAGTATATTTAGTTTCTTTAAAAAATAAAAACTCAT
>NW_008824286.1:1079046-1081724 GCF_000699105.1 Pygoscelis adeliae | reverse complement strand
AAATTAAGGCCTCTTCTAAAAAAGACTGGTTTTAACTCAAGATTCCCAAGGCATTTTACTCTCACTGAGGACTGCAACAAGTTTCTGTGTGGTATTTTCTTGCTCTAAACAGAGCCAAGAGAAGACTAATCGGAACATTTTGGCCAGGACACAAGAAGCAACTGTGCTTGACAGATGGTAATTTAAAAAAATCACCAGTCAAGAGCAACAGAATAACCTTTTCCCTTAGCTGCTGGAAGGCACCGTCCCATTTAAAGGTGTTTTACAATGAACCACCTACTTGCTGTCTGTCCTTTTGTTATAAACCAGAAAGTCAGAAATGTCATGCCATACATTACTATCATCATACAGGTAGGTCATGGAGGACTGCAGAGAAGGCTGCAGAGTTTGCCGGTGGTATTCAAAGAGCCAGAGAACTGTCCCCCATATCAGAGCAGCGACAAGTGGAAAGGGATCCTGCTTTGGCTGTGGGACATAGCCCTTTTCCACCGCCAGCCGAGACAAGCCGAACAGGACACGAGACAGCAGGTACATAATGATCTGCATGAAGAGAAAACCCAAAGAACATTAGGTAAATAACCTGACCAGATATACTAGCCAGGTTAAGTGACTTAGAAGCCATAAGCCAGGCAAGAGGAGTGGAAACAATTTACCCAAAGAGGAAGCAAACAGGCGGTAGGTTCATGTATCAAGCAGTCCTTATAACTGCAGATGTTTGTGTCTCCCCTATGTCCTCAAAGTCCTACTCCTCTGCTGGCGCTCTAATTTAGTAATCAACAAGTTACACTTGATGCAACATATCTTTGCAGTTGCACAACTTTTATCTTTGCTCAGTTAATGCTACCTCAGATGCTGCTTGCTGACAGAATAGTCACGGAGCAGCCCTGCCAACCTGCCAAGCAGATACAAACTCGGTAGACCGGACACCTCCTAAAACCAGGCTGAAGGTATGCTCTTGCAGGTGACTGCATAAGTAAAACACTTTTGATTAATCTGCATCTGCGCGTTTTACTGACTGATTAATCCGTGGCTGAGTATTAACAACCAAACTTCCCCTGAGCAGCTTTTGTCAGTTTAACCACTTTAGTTAAGTGTAGCTCAGTAACTGACTGTGCTCTACACTCACAACGTTCAAGCTACAGGGTTTAGCCCTGCAAGCGGGGAGACTAGGAGCGCAGGCAGCCTGTTACCGCAGCTCAGATGACAGATGGGGTAACCCAATGGCTTTGGATTGCGCGACTGCCTGCCTGCCTTCCTAGGTATACAAGTGCAGCTCTGGAGGTAAACCTGGTCTTTCAGCTCTCAAACTGCACACACCGTTCCCGGAGGCACGCAACCACCGCGAGGATTTGAGCGCAGCGCAGCCAAAACCAGAACTTGTGCAAAGAGAAATACGATAAAAGAATAACGCTACACGGTAAGAACGACCAGAGACATGCCAGGCTATACTAACCACTTCCTGGCACACGATCATCCATCTGTTGGGTTTTTTGTCAAGGAAACTTTCAACAAACGCATTTACCTGGCTGTTGATGGGATTGTTCTCACCGAACACTAGCCAACCTCCAATGCAGGCTGCAAAGAAAGAATGAAATGGAATTTTTTTCCCCTGTAGTCGGGACTGCAACGCCATCAGCCCCTTGTAGGTGAACACAAAATACGCCAAGTTCCGGGAATGAGTGTACGTAGCCTGAGCAATCGATTTCAATTTCTCTCTTAAACTGAAGAAAAGAAACAGACAATTAGAAGAGCAAAAAGGCAGTAGCACTGCAGTCACTCAGCCTGGACACTATGCCTCTCTGGCCTGTCCGTCTAGACCAACAGCTCGGGCACCCCACAGAACATCTACTTTGTGAGGGAGGACAAACCCCTTCACCTCTGGCTCACTCATCAGAATACCTTCAACAGCTCTACTTAGACTGTGGACTGCGCTTTTGTCTAATTCCATGAATAGTCAAGAAGCCTTTTTTTTTTCTTCATTGGTTTTTTTTTTTTTTTGCCTAAGTGCAAACCTCTGGCATAAGCGGGGAAAGCCACAACACGCAGTGCTGGAGCTTGGCTTCCCTTATGGAATGAATGGAGAGCGGAGTGCTGCTGCTTGCATCTGCTCATTTCTCCTCTGCCCACTGGTTCTCATCAACCATTGCACAAGTGGCTGACCCCCGTGAGGATGTGTATTTGTGTATGTGCGTGCGTACCAGCTGTCCTGGTAGCTATCAGAACAAGGGGCTCTGACCACGGCTCCCGGGTCTTTCTGCTTTTTAAGCCCTCTGGAAACGCGAACGATTGAATGCTTGAATGAAAGCATTCTAAGCAGTAACACAGAAATACAGAACTAGGGTTCGTACCTTCCACTCTTGAACAGGAAAGTCATCACCAGGGCATGTGGGGCACGAATTTTTGCTCCATAACTGCAAAAGTGAATAGATATTTCAGACTCCTTGTATTACGTTATCAAATGACTGTATTCCTATTCTACTGACAGCCAAAAGATGCTACTTGAGCAACTACATCTTACTTTTAAGTCAGCCCAGTAGCAGCAGGACACCAAACCAGGAGGAACCCAGGCCACAGGCTGAGAACGCGCGCCCCAATAAGCCGGGCCCAAAGGGGACCCCAAAGGCGGTTAAAACCCCGCTGATCGGTGAGGGAGACGGAAACGCCCCTCCTGAACCTCT
>NW_008824286.1:1071181-1077493 GCF_000699105.1 Pygoscelis adeliae | reverse complement strand
CCCCACCGCCTCCCTGCCCCTGTGCTACGGGGTGCCCCGCCGCCTCCCTCCCCCTGCGCCCTGCACGTTGGGGCTCTCCCATCACCCCCGTCTCTGCGCCCAGTAAACGGGATCACCAGTCCCCCGGGCACCCCCATCACTCCTGTGCCCCTCGCCCTCCCGTCGCTCTCCGGGCCTGTGCCCGGCATGCTGGGACACCACCGTACAGGGGGGCACCCTCATGCCCTGCGTGCTGGGGTCCCCCCCATCCTCCCTGCACCCCAGGGCTCACACTGCCAGCCCCACCGATGTGCCAAGCGCCTCGCCTGCCCCGGGGATGGTCCCCAGGTGGGTGCTGGCCCCCGCACGTGTGTGTTAATGCGGGGGGTCCGTGCTCTCCGGCACAGCCAGGGCAGTGCCCGGATCCTGTCTGCTGTGCGGGCGGACTGGTCGCGCTCACGTTTGTCTCAGTTTAGTGCTGGGACACTGCGTGTTACGGGCAGGGGCCATCCGAGGGGGACTCTGGGACGTGCTAAGCTGTGGCAGTCTGACACCGAACTCGGGGTCAGCCCATTTGCAGAAAAACTATTTCCCAAGGCATTTATTCCCTAAATGGGATTACACACATATTTTCCTTTACGTGGGGGGACACCACTAACTGAAAGGCCTTGCATCAGGCTTGTCGCCCTACACTTTGCAAACAGCGCCTGCGATCGCAGCAGCAGAAAGAAGAGCAAAGAAGAAATGTTTCTCTCTATTTTGTCAGGTTACTTGGTGCATTTGACAGCGCACTCTGTATAATCAGGTTCTCTATTTCCTCTTTGCAGTCAGCTCCTTATTGTGTGGGTTTCCTCGCAGAATTCAGGAGAGCAAAACATTTTACCAAATTAAGAAAAAAGCATGTGGGGTTTTTTTTAAGCCCACAATAATTGCCAGCTTTTAGTAGCTGAGCTTGTTTGTTTTGTCTTGTTGATTCGATCACAAGTTGATGGTGACTTGGCATTTGTGTGTGGTGCTGAGAGCAGCCGTGTCCTTAGCGGGTGCCGTGGGGCAGAGGTGCATCTTCACCCGTCACCAAAGCACCTGGTGCTCATGTCGGCAGAAAAAAAGACTCAATGCATGAAATTCAGGTCGTGAGAGAAAAGTAGCACCTGGGTGAAACGGACAGTCTTGTTTCCCTCTCTAAATTGAGAGAAACTTGAAAGGGGAAAAAAAAAAAGCACAAATCAGTAGTCTTGTACTTTATCCTGGCTTCCCCAAATCGCCTTGTTTTTGTCAGGCTCTGGGGAAAGCCTGCTGCTGCCAGGAGAGAAGAGATGGCTTTTTTTTTTTAGGTTTCATGCTGTGAAGAACATCCTGCAGACTGGTGCTGGCTGTAATCAGTGCAGGATCGATCCAAAGCTTTCTCCTGGGGTCTCTGGATGGCCGTGAATGGCATCCGTGTAACCAAGTGACTCTACCTGCTTGTCTTCATGGGTTACTAAACCTTGAACTTGGTGATCTCCTTCTGGGTTAAGTGTGGCGCTGTGCATGTACCCCGTGAAACTGCAGGGACTCTGTGGGCATATGTGTGAATTGCCAAATGAATGATGAGCAACATATTTCTGTTGTCCTGGGCCACTTTTCTCCGGCAGAAGGCTGAATGCAACGCTGATAATGCTGCTGCGTCGTTGACGCCTGTCTTCAGGTCTTGGCCTCTCCTCAAGCTTCTTCCTGCTAGCGGGATCAAGGCAATCATCTGGCTTTTTTACTTGGAAGATCTGGCTACGTGCCAGAAGGAAACCCAGTTGTCCGGTGCTGGGCACATCAGGAGTGGCATTCTTGATGCAAGCTGTTCTTAATTATCCCCATAATATACAAAACCTGAATTTTTGATCCTCCTTTTTCTTTTGCGTCCTGCTAACTTACTTCTGCTGAAGAATGGCTGCTCCGCTTCACACTCTGGTTCGGATGTGCCGACAAGAGCCTGCAGTGCTGCCTTTGCAGTTGACCAGGAAGTTATTTGTAGAAGAGCAGGTATATTTTAAAGCAGGGCTTCGGTCAGTATAAGAAGGTCCACCCAGGAGTGCTCCAGCGGCGTTCTGCTGGCGGGGCTGTCTTACAGGGCTGGTTGCAGCTCTCCACGCGAGCGAAGGCTTGCGGAACTGGACCTGCAGCTTTGCTGTGCCTCTGTGTGATTTATGTGAAAGGGTTCCCATAGGCACGGTGGTAATTTTATGGTAGTGTGTGAAGTAGTGTGATCTGCTGCTTTCCGGTAGCTGCTTGTGCCCTCCGCTCCCCAGCAGCTGGAGAACGGTGTTCTCCTCTCTCCCAAGGGCATGTGCAGCCTTTGCGACCTTTTCTCGGTGAAAGGTGTTTGATGAACAGGGTGTTCATGGAGTCTTAGTGTTACTTGCTTCACACTGGAGATGCAGGAAAAATGTGTATTTAGAGTGTCTTTAAAATGCTGTGGATTATGTGGGTGCTCCCCATTGGGAAGGTAACGTCCCAGTTGTCCAGGAGAAATTTTAAAATGACAAGAGGAACTTGCAATGGGAAGGTGAGGTGGTTGCTTCTGCTGTGCTGTTCCTTTATGCTGTGATCTGTTAACGGCGTTTCACTGTCCTTCCTGGTGCTGTTTGCTGAGCGAGGTCTCGTCAGGAACTGTCCTCACCTCACTGCTTGGAAATGATCAGACCGATAAGATTTTACTGCGGCACATAATTCTGAGTTCAGAGCTTTACAGTTTTGTTTTGCAAAGATCTTGAAGAAAAGTGAAAAGTAACGTAAGAAGCCCCCCCCTTTCTTTTCTGCCTTAATCCGCAAGGTATAACATACGACCCTGGCCTGCCATTTGTTTTATTCGTGGGTTCCTTGTCATAAAGGAATGGTAGGGAGGAGTGGTGCATAAAAATTGCCCCTTTTTGCTATTGTTTTTTTTTCCATAATCAGATTGTTCTACGTGTCTTTACATCTGGTTTCTAAAAAGGAGTGTGTCGGGCTTAATCCACTGGTCGCATGCTGCTGGCCAGGTTGTCCCCCTAGATGAGCAGTCCCCATCCCCTGTATTTATCTGGAATATTTTAGAACATTTTAGCTGTAGTGAAAAATATTTGTGCCAAAGCAAGTGAGCCGACTCTGACAACAAATCTGTCTGGGGGTGTGTGCTCTTGTGGAGTCCCGAGGGAAATGGAAATGAGAGAGAGCAACCAGCAGCTCTTGTGTGGGAGCGTGAGAGGTGCCCACAGAGGAGCACAGCGTTGGGAGTGGAAGGAGCCAGAGTCCAGCTCTCCTGCATATCCCAGAACCAGGGTGGCAGCCGGTGGCTGAGCGGGTCCCCCCCAAGAGCATCTCTCCCAGGAGCCCACGTTTAATATTCCTTCTTAAAGCTGTATCTAAATCCTCCTGCAGTTCATAGCCCTGTGTCTGATCAGATCTGGGAACACTGATCTTGAAAACAGGGAGGCATTTCTAACACTGCTGCTGAGGCAGAATTGCACACCAAAGATTTTGTCTTCAGTGAGCTCAGCGGCTTGTCTGTGCTGTATCACACTGGGTCCCCATGGAGATCCACCCAGGCTGCTGCCCCGTCTGGCCCATGACATCCCAAATATCTACTTCTTAGCTCTTTTCATACCCACTGTTTGTAAGCATCCTTCCCCTCTGCAGCAAATGCCTGAAACCAAGTCCTCATTCAGCTCTCCTTACCCTTTCCCTTTCTTCTCCTTGTATCGAAGGAGTGTGCGGAGACAGGTGGGAGCGTTGCTTTAGTATGATAGTTAATGCTGTGGAGTAGAGGGGGATGAGAAGGTGAGAGTGGCTCTGCAAGAGAAGATGGCAGCAGCCGGCAAGCAGCTTCCCTCGACGACTTGTGAGCGAGCTCCCGGCGCCTGAGTGCTCTGTGTTCGGGCCGTGCTCGATTTACCATCCGTGCTTGTGTCTCCTTTCAGGAATGGATAATCAGACGGTGCTGTTTGTGCAGTCCTTACTGGATGGTCAAGGAGGTGTGACGGATCCATCTGCTCAAAATGTCAACTCCTCCACCGCCATCCAGTCGATGGGTGAGTCCTGGTAGCACCGGGAGAGAGGGGCAGGGGCTGCAGGTCTCTTCCTACAGCATACTCTTGTGACTGTCAGAACAGCTGTAGATGTAAGGTGCTGCTACGAGTATTGTGAGCCCTCGGCAGGACTAAGCAGAGTGGGAGGAAGGGGCAAGTGCCCAAGCGAGTTGGTCGTGGCAATAGACTGGACCATCATGCATTTACAATAAAGGCATGAAAGGAGGGAGCAGCCGCTTTTCCCTGCCACTCGTGCTTGTTACTGTTCACATTTTTTATTTAATGAGCCATTCCTTATCCTCTGGGGATGTACAACTACTCCAGCCATTGAGTATCTTATCTGTGTGAATGAATATGGAAACTGGTGCTCGACCAGGACTCGCTGGGTGGATACCGAGTTATCCCCTGGAGGAGTTATAGTCTGTGTCCCCAGAAACGTTCTGCTTCAGGCTGTGAATCAGAGAGAAGGTACAGCCTTGTGAGTCCAGCTGGATCAAGTGCAAAATGGTGTGTGCTTGTATGGTTTGCTAACACTGCAGATTTAATCTAGGATGCAGTAACTGGCTTGTCTTCTTTCTGCTTCTAACGTCAAGCAGAGGCACCAAAGACCAGCAGTCTTGTGGGGGGGTGGCTTTCGGACACAAGCTGCCATTGACTCTGTGCCCTGATCCAAGTTACTTCTCTTCCTTTGTGCAACCTGAGTAATAAAAATCTGCCTCAGCCGGCATAACGCAGGTGCTTTGGAAGAAGCTGTTTTGACTAAAAGCAGGGGGTGCTACAGGGGCAAGGCTGAGTTGGTTGTTCATGTCTTTGGGATGAGAAGGCAGACACGGGATTCAGTTTGTCACAGGGAGATGGCAGGTTTCTTATATGGGAGCAGGGCTGAGATGGGCTCAATCACATCAGTTGGCTTTAAGGGAGAGCTTGGGACTGGGGAGGAGGGACTGTTTGGCCCTTGTAGCTGATCTCTCCTGATGATGATGTCCTTGAGGTGCTAAGATCCAAAAGGTGTCTGTTTTCCTTAGGCTGTGGTGGTTAGGTGTAGCGCTGGGGAATGCAGAAGAAAGCCTGCAGCAGTGATCTGGTCCTCTTAATTGCAGATGACGAAGATGTGTTCCTCTGTGGGAAGTGTAAGAAGCAGTTCAACTCGCTGCCTGCCTTCATGACCCACAAGAGAGAGCAGTGCCAGGGAAATGCCCCTTCTCTCTCCACAGTCTCGCTGGCCACCAACAGTGTGTACACCCCCTCTATCACATCGGTGCAGCAGGCTCCGAGCGCCAGCCGGCAGGTACCGTGCTGCGGGCAGAGGCTCTGCTGCTCTGTCGCCGTGGTTTTGGGTCTGGGGGGGACCTCTGGGTCACGCTTTTGGATCCAGTGACGCCTCATGACTGACCTCTCTTCTGGGAATCATAGAATCATAGAATAGTTTGGGTTGGAAGGGACCTCTAAAGGTCAGCTCAGTTGTGGTCCTCTTGGCTTTTGACCTCATGGTTGAAGCTGCCTGGTCCTCTGCAGTGAGGTGTCCTTCAGCACAAGTGTCTGATAGCCCTTTTTTCAGGACAGGAGGGGTTTCATATTGTGTCTGTGCTACAGCCAGACTTTGGTTCTACTGGAGAGCCCCAGTGTCACAGGCTGGCAGGCTGGCCACATGCCTGGGTGCATGCTGTGCGGTGCTCAGGGTGGAATGGCTCCCGCTGTCCCCTGGGCCGTGGTCTGGCTTGTGGGCACAAGAGGAGGGCAATGTCTGGCAGCCTCATTCCTGCATCCCTCTTCTCAGTCTCCTGCAGATAAGCCCACATAATGTGGTGTGACAAGCATTAAGGGGATATCCTCTCTGGAGTAACTCTCCTTCCCAACAGACTTCTCAGGAGTGAATCCCTTGTTCATGACATGTACTGTGCCTGCAAT
Source organism: Pygoscelis adeliae (assembly GCF_000699105.1). NCBI lineage: Eukaryota > Metazoa > Chordata > Aves > Sphenisciformes > Spheniscidae > Pygoscelis > Pygoscelis adeliae. The sequence goes on along the minus strand of NW_008824286.1, from coordinate 1,071,569 downwards.
CATGATGGTTTCTGAAGTGCTTTCAAACCAACTGCTTTTTTCAAGTTAACTTAGTGCCAGTGGATGGTGCTGTCCAGGGCTGCAAACACAAGTTATTTCCACACGGAAAATGGGACAGCCTCCCTCCCCCTATAATCCAACTCCAGTCTGAAGAGATGAGCCTGACGTTCATCATCTGCAGCCAGAGCAGCCTCCCTCAGTTCCCCACCTTCCCTAGCTGGGGGAAGCACCCAGGAAAGGCCTGAACTTGTCTGTGACTAGTTTGTCCTGCAGATCTTGTTTAATAACCTCTGATTTGAATTGTAGCCAGTGGCCACTTTCCCGAGCCATGTGATGTTTTTTACCTCCTTTTCTGAAGAACATTTCTGGAGCTGCCTTATTGTTATGG
>NW_008824286.1:1070171-1071155 GCF_000699105.1 Pygoscelis adeliae | reverse complement strand
GTAGATAATTACTGTGGCTCACCAGAGGCTGTGAAAGCAGAGACTCCAAGATTCAGTAAAAAGCAGTGTTGTTGGTTTTTGTTTATTGTTTTGTCCTGTTGCTGGTCAACAATGCATCTTTTTTTTCTTTCAGCAAATTTCTACGTACATCACCGTTCCCCCATCACCTTTGATCCAGACCCTGGTGCAGGGGAACATCTTAGTCAGTGATGAGGTGCTGATGTCGGCCATGTCTGCTTTTACATCCTTGGACCAGCCCATGCCGACAGTGCAGCCCCCGGCGCAGGTAAGGGGCACGTGTGGGCCCAGGGAGTCCCGCTGCATGGGGCCGTGCTTGCACAGCAGGAGAGTCCTGTTGGTCGATCAGACTCTAGAGATCTGCTTCGATGCTGAATCCTGGGCACCTTCCCAATGTGACAGCCAGGCTTGGGAAGGAGTGATGGATAAATGACAGGATAGCTCCAGGGCCTGCTCTCTCCTGGTGTCCTTGTTGCTGGATGCCCAAATCTTTGTAACGTGGTCTCTCCAGCTTTTTGTTGAGCCCCTGTATAATGGTTGGCTTCCAGAGCCCTTGTTAGTTTGCTCCATGGATCCCTCTCCCCCTGGAATGGTTGTTTTGGGCTCTCCCCAGGGCTGGCCAGGCTGTATACACTCGCCATGCTCTGAAAATGTTCTTTGTAACCAGAAAGATTAAGAGCTTTAAAAACAAAGCAAAAAAGGCAGTGGGGCTTGAGCGCTTGGGTTTTGGAGGAGACAACGTCTACCAGCAGGTCATGCCAACCCTCTGCAAGCCAGCACAGTCTGGTTCAACCTGGCAGTTGGACAGTGCTGCGTTGTGTCAAGACATAATCTCCGTTTCTGCAGGTGCTGGTTTGAATTGGGATTGGGAACGTGTGTGAGGGAGCAGCCCCTCCAACTCATCGCTGCTGCATTTTCAATGTCTTGTCTGTCTGTCTCTCCCTGTTCCGGTTTTAGAGCAGCTTG
>NW_008824286.1:1067226-1069990 GCF_000699105.1 Pygoscelis adeliae | reverse complement strand
GCTCCTATGGCAGCAAACAGCACGGTGGAGATCCAGACGCTGGGGATGCAGCCCTATCCGCCCATGGAGGGAAGGCCAGGGGCTGTCCGCAGGGGCTCTGTCCTCCTGGGCCTCTTCTAACAAGCAAGGCTGCTCGGGAGTCGCCTGCACTGGAAATGCAGAATTAGAGTCTGGGAAGATATGTTAGGTTATTTGACAATGATTATTTCCTCTGGGAGAAGGTACTGAACAGAAGGATGTCAGCAAGATGACAAGAAAAGCGGTTAAGAGGATCGGAGGGCTTGGCTGGCACGGGCTTAGGAGACCTGAATGTCTGCTGTGGTTGAGGGATTCCTGCAGATGTTGGGAGTGAGAGGGAGCTGAGGTGAGGGGGCTTACCTCCCAGAGGGGTGCAGAGCAGCACCCTGTGCGCTGCAGGCTTAAGCGGAGAGAAAAATTTAATGTGAGTATCTGTAAGCAAGCTTGACAAGGCAGCTTCTCCTAAAGAGAGGCACAGGCAGGGGTGGATTTACCAGTGGGTCAGCTTTTCGCAGCCTCCGTGTTAGCATTGCCATTCACAACGGAAACTACTGGGTGTAACAGAGGTTCCTCGGCCTTATCTTTGTAGCTGGTATCTGATCTGGAAGTGTCTGTGGTCAGGAATGGAGGGGGATGTTGGATACTTAGTGCTCTGTGTTAATTTATCAGGGTGGGCAACAGAAATGCCCTCAAACCATGTCACCCCGGACTGATACCTACCCCTACCTGATACTTTTCTCTAAGCGTCCTTTTCTAATATTGGTGCTGACGTAAACAGCTGTGCTTTGCCACCTGGAGTTTTCTTGTGCTTTCCTTCCCTTCTGCCGTCCTGCCGGGGCAGGCAGCAGGGCCGGGAGAGCCCCGCCTTCAGGGGTGGTGTGAACCCACAGGGTCAGCGGTGATCGTTCTGGTAACCTGCTCCAGAGGGATGAGAAACTCTTCTAGGCGTAAGACATAGATGAGGGATCAGATGGCTCCTTCATAGTGTTTCTTTGCTGTCCTGTTCCTGGTGTAATAACTCCTGGATACTTTGTGATGTTCAGCGAGAGAGTTTCACACTGTGCAGGGTGTTCGTTTTAGTTAGAGACACATTGTTGGACTGGTGAACCAGAAATTCAATCCGGTTTGGCAGGAGGCAGAAAACTCAGCCAGACTAATAGCCTGGTATGGCAAGTGTTGCTGGAGTGGAGGTTAGGGCACAGTATGACTCTGTGTAGCAAACCTGTTTCCTCTGATAAATTGCACTCTTGCAGGTACCGAGCCAGTGTGTGGAAAGTCCTGTGTACCCTTCTCCTCCTGTGTACAGCCCTGGGAAGCAGGGGTTCAAGTCCAAGAGCACCAGCACTCCCACACCTTTGACCAGTGCAGGAGGAGGCGGTGTGGTTGGTTTTGATTCCACCTCCGCTGCCAAAAGTCGGCGCTGCAAAAACGAGAGTGGGCTGCAGGAAGGTAAGTGTCCTTGTAGCATTTGCCCTGCACTAACCTGTAGGCCAGTGTGCTTATCCCGTAGTGGACTGTCGAGCCACGGGCTCTGTGGGTGCAGTGGGGTGGCACTGGCTGTGCATGCAGCTCCGGCGGAGGAACATGATGCCCTGCACAAAGCTATCAAGAGCAGGTGAAAGTGTGGACGTGCTTTTTGTCTGTCACCTCTGAGTGCATGTGAAGGGACTGTCACTGTGCTACTGCACGGGCAAGCTTGTGCTACATCTCTGCAGCTACATGCTTATTGGATCACACCTGAAATGGGCAGATCCTGCAAAGTAAGGTTTTAGAGCTTGGTCCGTTTTAACCCAAGGAAGGCTGCCCAGCTGCAAGGCCAGTGGGCTAGATGTGGCCTGGCCCTGAAGACTCTCTTTTCAAGGGCCCAGCTGACCCGTCCCTGCCATGCGTTTCAATGCCTATGAAGAAAACACGTCTGTCCCCAGGTGAGGCAGGACAGGGGCATGCCCCATTACAGGATGGAGGAGCGTCAGATCCTCCGCTGGCCCAGCCTGCCCATTGCTGGTGTGATGCAAGCACACCTAGCTGAGTGACAAGGGAGGTCCCAGGTGTGAGGTGGAGGAAAGCCACGTGGCCTTCCTCCCCAGAAAGGTTTGGCCTCTGGAGATACAACCATACAGGTGCTAGGGTTTAATGTTATTTGCAGAGGTGTGAATGATCATGCGGGCTGCAGCTCTCAGTCCAGAATTTCCTAGAGCAGCCTACAGTTCTGCTGTTTTCTGTTGGTTTATACCTCATCATAGTAGATAGAAAATGAGACTGACTGATCTGCATGGGAGAAATGTGCATGTACTCTGGCTGATGGCTGACCTTGGTGAGTTCATAGGAGAGAGACAGAACTGGGGCCCTTCCTCTCACTAATCCTGTGTCTTTTCCCAATGCTCAAAATGCCTTTAAAGTAGGTGCTGGAAGGGTCCCTGGAGTGGTTAATGCCTGAAGGGGATGCCCTGCCCCTGCCACTACTACTCCCCTCAGTACTTCTAGAGTTAGCTCAGGCTACATTAAATACATGTTTGTGCCCATAACCTCTCCCCAGTCTGGCCAGGCAGATCTTGTCCTTTCATAAGCCCTTTATTCTTGATCCTGAATAGACATGTCTTGGGGCGAGGGCCCTGTGGCGCAGGGGGGGGACAGGGCTGTGCCACGTGATCTCATTCCTGTGCACGCTCTTGCTCTTTCAGGCAAACCCAAGTCCCCCAAGCTGAAATGCACTTACTGCGACAAGGCCTTTACCAAGAACTTTGAT
>NW_008824286.1:1059985-1067119 GCF_000699105.1 Pygoscelis adeliae | reverse complement strand
TGCGTTTGCCATGTACCAGAATCTGTGCTGCGCTGGGAGGTGATCCTTCATCCCCCTTCCTCCAGGACAGCTTCTCCTCAGTGGCTGGGGTGAAGGTTGCATCATGGATGTAATCTTCTTGCTGATTATGGGCCGGGACTGGAGACTTGTTTTCCTCACTGATGAGACCTTGAAAGCCAAACCTGTTGTCACCTGGTCACTGGAGCAGCAGCATCTCCACTGCTTGCCTCTGCCCTTTCCTCTTCCTCCCTAGCAAGCTGCAGCCTTTGTGTTTGCTGGTGTTAGCAAACCGTAAGCCAAGCTCTGTGTCTATATAGGGAGCTCTTGTAAGAGAGCTCTTCTCTGGCAGGAGGCAGTTGAAATCTTCAGTTTCCCCCAGCGGAGTCTGCTGGACTCAGGACAGATAAGAAGGAAGGAGTAGTGGTTTCGCTCCCCTTCCCAGCCTGGACTCTTCATGTGATGTACTCCATGTGTTAAAGTCCACTCTTTCTCCTGCAGCAGAAGGGCAGAGTAGAAAGACCTTTCTGCTGTGGGCAGGGGAAAGCAAATTCAGGGAGATCAGGGGGCTGCAAGCTAGAGGAGACGTGTGCAGGGGAGGGAGGGGTGACAGGGAAGAAAACGGTTGTACACCTGAGAAAGCGGTGGGGTCCCCGAGGTCCATGCGGAAACCCCGACAGCAAATCCCCTGATGTTGCAGAGGTCTTTTCCTCTCCCACTTCTTCCTTTGATCCCTTGTCATCCCAGATTGCGAGTGTGTTGTCTGTGTGCCAGGCTTGTTTCCCCAGGCCTCTCACAGTCCGTTTTCTCTAGTTAATCAGGTCTCAAAGCCCTTGTTTGGCTGGTCCAGGTGCTGATCTGCCAGGCAGAGTGCTTAGTGCAGTCCTGCAGCACCCACCCCACTGCAGTCCATGCCTGGGGGCTGCCTCCTTTCACTGCTGGCTGCTGATATGGTGCCTTCTGCCTTCAGTCACACAGGCGAGAAGCCCTTCCAGTGCATCGTGTGTGGCCGAGCCTTTGCCCAGAAGTCCAACGTGAAGAAGCACATGCAAACCCATAAAGTGTGGCCTCCAGGGCTGGGGTGCACCATCTCCCGCAATTCCATCACGGTGCAGGTCATGGCCTTGAACCCAAACCAGCCAGAGGATGAGGAGAACACAGGTTTGCTGCCTTGGTGATGGCATGTGCTAGGGGCATAGTGGTGACGTGAGGAGTCTGCACGTCCCTGCACCTCCACACAGGGAGGGAGTGGAGACAGGAGCTGTGTGTGCTGTTTGCATTCCTCCCGTGGGGTTTATCAGCACACTCTAGAGAAGTGAGTCACATCTGCTAGATTCAGGTGCATCCTTGGGTACCCCCAGCCATGGTGGATTCAGGTGCTGGTGGAGACAGTGGCTCCAAACACTGTGACACTATCTGCATGGGGACAGGATGAGGTGTCTTCCCCCTTCTCCCTCCCTGGCAGGTGCAGCTTTGGCAATGCATGAGCCACGCTTGGCAGCTCTGGTCTACTGGCCGGACAAGCCGGTGGTTTAGCATAGCCCAGTGCTCTGTCTTGTTTGCAATGTGCAAGTCATGCCTGGGCTTGGTCTGGCCCTGGTGGCCAACTGAAAATACTTGAGGCAGAGAAGAGCTCCTTGCTGGCAGAATGTCTCTGGATACTCTTTCAGCTGGTGGCCTCAGTCCCGGTGAGAGGGGAGGGAACACTGTGACAATGTCATGTCTAGGACAAGGCCCCACTGGAGCTCCTCCATGCAGACATCATGGACTGTGACCTACTGGCTGGATTTTACCTCCCATCTGCCAGAGATGGGACTAAATCTGGCTCTGGTTCCCTGGCGGGGGCCCGCCCTGCTGGCTGCTCCGCAGGGCACAATTAGGTCCCTGGAAAAAGAGAATGGGTCAAGGAGAGGAAGACGGAGTAGTCAGAGCCTTTTATAATCTGCAGACAAAACTACCCTGTTAGAGGGTGAGATTTGTCTGATCTAAAAAATCTGTCTTTGAAAGGAAGGAAGAGCCTGGCCCCAGAGCCAGGCCTGGTGTGTCCTGGCAGCGTGGCACTTGCATAGCAGCTTTCAGAGCTGTCTCATGGCAGGCTGTGACTTTCTCTCTCCCTTTCTCCAGGTTTGACTCAGCCCTCGAGGAACCCCGCACAACCGCCCCAAGACATGAGCCCCTTGGACGAGAGCGAGGCGGGCAAACTGGAAGCCAAGCAGGTTGTCTTGATCGATAGCTCTTACCAGTGCCAGTTCTGCCCCAGCAAATTCAACACCTATTTCCAGCTCAAATCGCACATGACACAGCACAAGAATGAGCAGGTAGGGACAGAAGGTGTTCTGTGTCGGTGGCGAGATTGGGATGGGCTTCATATAGCGCACCGGCTCCCAGGGTCTGTCCTGAGCCTCTTACGCTGTAAAGCTGCCAGCGCTTCGCATGCACCTCGGCTCTCTGCATGTCTGGGTTGCAGCTGTGTGGTCTGGGTGGCTTTGAAAAGCTCCACTGCCTCCACCCTGCTGACAAGTCAGCCGACTAGGTTTGGGTGGCTAGAGAAGAAGCAAAGAACCGAAGTCCAAAGTTTTCAGTGTAGATGGCAGCTCTCAGGTTGTGGGACAGTCACTGCTGGGGTGTTGTGGTCTCACCCACTCGAGTGGTTTCAGGCACTCACACCAACACCCCTTTCCTCCCACCTTGCTTCCTTAGGGGAGTGCCCTGACACGTTTGCAGAACGTTCAACTCCCAGCAGGCTCTGCCGTTGTCTTCACCTGGAGCTGTCAGCCACATTTTGATGCTGAGCTGCTCTGCACTTCCTCTGAGTAATGCAGCAGTGCTGCTTTGTTCATAACATCAGCTCAGCTGTTCTCCAGCACAGGGGGTCAAGGGGCAGTGGTCCCTTTCTGTAAATGACCCAGTGGCAACGATTTCCAAAAAGGAAGGCCACTCTGTTGGCAGAGGATTTTCCCTGTTTGTTTCCATGGTGTCCCATTCCAGTCGCTCTCCCTTCTTCTCCCAGGTGTACAAGTGTGTGGTGAAGACCTGCGCTCAGACCTTCCAGAAGCTGGAGTCCTTCCTTGAGCACATCAAGAGCCACCAAGAGGAGCTGAGTTACCGCTGCCACCTCTGCAGCAAGGACTTCCCCTCCCTGTATGAGCTGGGCGTCCACCAGTACTCCCACAGCCTGCTGCCCCAGCACAGCCCCAAGAAGGACGTGGCCGTGTACAAGTACAGTAGCAATCGGTGCTCACAAGGCTTGTAGGAGTGAGTGGGTGCAGAGCGTGTTTGGCTGAGAGCGGTGGGGACATTAGAGGGAAGAGGGGGCCGTGTGTTCAGCGGCTGCGGTTCTCTTGGGCACCCAAGTTGCAAATGGGGGGCCCCTCCACTGGGCTGCTAGGGCGAAGCACTTTGAATGCAAGGAACCTTTCAGAAAGACAGTGAAAGGCTGGGATCAGTTACGTGGGAAGATCCCATCACCGCAAGTCCTCTTACCACCAGTCGAGTGAGATGGGCACAGCTGAACCTGCATTGGGCTGGACGAGAGACCCAGGGAAGCCGCTTCCCAGCCCGTTTTCTGTGATTCTCTAAACACCTGCAGCAAAGGGAGTGCAGGCTGTAGAAGCTGTGCCCAGAAAAAATGAGTTATTTCTCCTATCCCTTTGCTGCGAAGGGGTCTATTACCTGGGAAAGCCTTTCTACTAGCGTAGAGGGAGAGGGTGAGGAGTTCCACAAAGAGCTCTCTGGAGCTTTTGAAATGCCTGTAGAGACATACAGGAAGAGTAGGAAGCCCAGAGGATACTGAAGTCACCTAGGAGCTTCATGGAATAAATATCTGCTACTTCTTGCATAGACCGTAATTTCTCCTTATCCTTGTGCTGTGGGGATATCCTACAGCTGTATCCTACAGCTTGCTAGTGGGGATCTTTGAGATCAGAGCCCTGCTTATGTTTGAGGAGGTTCTGGTCTGATCTGAGGAAAAGGGCTTTCACAGCAGATAGAGGGTGTGAGTGCCTCTGTATTCATTGTGGATGATGCATGTCCCCATTGCCCATTATCAGTCAGCTTTGGCAGAGGTCTCTGGCAGAAATGCTGCCAGGATGTGTGAGAACAGGTGAGTTTAGGTGGAGAGGGCCCAGATAGTTTCGCAGAGGTGGCAGCATGAGCTGAAGCTTTGTTAGATGCCAGAGACCCCCCATGGGAGCATGTCGCCTTGTGGCTGGCCCAGCCATGGGTAATGCTGCTGTGCTGCTGTGCTGTGACCCTACTCTCAGCTCCTTCACTGGGAGCTGCTGTCTTCATGCAATGAAGATGGAAGGAGGTGTTTTAAGTAAGGTGAAGCCTTTACTTAAGGCTTGTCTCCATGAGGAAGCAATGTGGAATATGTGCGTGGGTCCCTGGGTGCTCCCATGGGTGTCTGTGTGGAAGAGCACTAGCAATTTAAAAGCTTCTCCACCCAGTTTCCCAGCATCTCCCCCTCGTGAAGGATGCTAAGTGTGAGTGTGATCTGGCCATGTGGGTTGCTGAGGTTTCAGAGCACCTGGGGGATGATGTTATTGTCTGTACCAAACCGACCCTACCAAAAATCAGCCTGGAAGGTGGCTGGTGAATGGGCTGGGCAGCCCTGCCTGGGGTCTGCCTGCGGTGTGGGGTTCGCTGGCGGCAGCCTCGTTCACAGGCTCTGTCCTTTCTCTCCGCATTCAGATGTGTGAAGTGTGTAAATAAGTACTCCACCCCGGAAGCCCTGGAGCACCATCTGCAGACAGCAACGCACAACTTTCCCTGCCCTCACTGCCAGAAGGTGGGTGGGTGACCGCTGCCTGAGCCGGTCCTGGACATGTAGCTAGGGCTCTGAGGGGGACGGGAACCCTCGGCTCCCTTTCCTCTCCCTTCCTACCTCAGTACGGACTGGCAGGCTCGCGAAGTGCTTTTCAGAGAGACAGAGGTGATTGCACCCCTGGCCTCCAGCTCTCTGGCCTCTCACGCAGAGCACGTTCCTCCCCGCAGTGCTGGCTTTTCTCCTGGGTCCCATCTGCTGAACAGAATTTGTCAGGGGAACTCCCTTATTCCCACAGCAGCACAGGACTGCACACTCTGGCCTGCTGTCCTTATTTCTTAAAAGCAAGTGTACCAGGAGGAGCGAGGCTGGTTTTGGGAAGTCTTAGAGTGGCGGTAGTGCCTTTGACCCGCTGTGCCTGGCTACCTGTGGTTGGGCACGAAAAGCCCTAGGTCCTGGGGGAGCTCGTACACCTCCATTGCTGTCCTCATCTCCTGTCGCAACAGAAGTCTCTGGGTTCCCCCTCGTTCCCCTCTTTTATGCTCTGTGTCCTTGGCAAAGAGAAACCTGTCTGAGTGATGGGACTGGGACTGGAACGATGCCCGGGTAGGTTTTGGCTGGAAATTCTCTCTTCAGCACAGCCCCTGAGGGGGTTTGAGGGGCAGAATTTTGTGGGATTTGAATTCTAATAAATTATTTTTTGAAATCCAGACTAAAATTTGGACCCTTGCTCCTCTGTTTATAGCAAAGGAAATGAAAATCCTGCAGTGGGGGCAGGGACAATCTCAAAGGAGTGACCACTCTGTACTGAGGTAGCTCAGGAAGGGGAAACGCACTCCTGCCATGGTTAGTAACCCGTCTTTCTTTACCTGTCTTCCCTCCACTTCCCCCGCCAGGTGACAGATGCCCTTCTGAGCCTGGGTGGGACTTTCAGCATGCAGCGTAGGGGTTGGAAAGCCCATTATCTGCAGCAGTATTTTTTACTTCTGTTTGTATTCTTACGAATATTGCTGTTTTCTGGAGATGCGAGAGCATAGTCTTGGGTACCAGAACTCCTGGCTCTCCTGTGCTCTCCTCAGATGCGTGCTTGCAGCATCCTCATTAGGAATACACTTAGCTTGGGTATTTCCAGTATCCCTGTTAGCCAAAGGAACCATTCATACGGGCTTTATAAAGACTATGAATGAGAGCCTTTGGTAACAGGTGATTGGGAAGCACAAACTGAAGTTAACACTGCGGAAGGTAGTAACTACTGGGGGTCCTTGCCCAGCCCGTCCTGCTGCTGGTTCCAGCGGGAGACTGGGTGTCCATCTGGGGTGCTGATCCTCAGCAGTATGGTGTTGCAAAACGTAGCAGCAAGGTTTCAGCTTACGTGTTTCTTAAGGATAAGAAGGTGGTGGTATTTTTTTTTTTTTTAAAGCTCTATCTGTATTTTCCTTATGGAAACGAAAGGTTTCCTCAGTGTGTCCTTTCCAAGAAAGCAGTCACCATGAGCTTCTTATGCTTTCTATACAGGCCACACCTCCAAAACCCATGCAGGCTCAGTGATGTCCCTTGTGTGCTGCTGGCTCTTAGCCTTGGTTTTATGTGTTAACAGGTCTTCCCCTGCGAGAGGTACCTGCGCCACCGCATCCCCACGCATGGTGGGGGCAGCAAGTTCAAGTGCCAGATCTGCAAGAAGTTCTTTCGCCGGGAGCACTACCTCAAGCTGCACGCCCACATCCACTCGGGTACGGGCTCCCCCGGCACCACAGTGCTCGCTCTCTGTATCACAGTCCTTGCTGCACGATGTAATGCCCCGGCTATTTTCCTGATAACCAGAGTAAGAGGGTTGAGTGTGTGAGTCATTTGTAGTAACATTGGGTTCGGGATATGTATGGTTTTGGTTCAGCCTCATGCCCAGTACTGCACCAGTTAGAAGTGGGACACAAAGGTGGCTTCCCCACTGCCTGCGGTTGCAGAAGCTAAGGAAGCTGGCCCTGGAGATCGGGAGCAGCGTGCAGTGTGGATTGTATCCATCAGGCAGGGTAGGGAAGCTTGGGAAAGTTCATAGAGAAGCAGAGAGTGGCACTGCTGCCAGAGCGAATCCTGTACGTGACTAGAGCAGCCCTGTGTGACTGGACTCTCCCTGACTCTTGGTCTCTTTTTTTTATCCAGGTGAAAAGCCCTTTAAATGCTCAGTGTGTGATGCGGCCTTCAATCGGAAAGACAAACTCAAGCGACATATGCTGATCCATGAGCCTTTTAAGAAATATAAATGTCCCTTCTCGTACGTAGCATGTCCCCAGCATGGGGGCATGTCTTAATGGGGTTGGGATGGGGTTTGGGAAGGAAGGAGTGTCTCTTGTAGGTATCCTAGGGTGCATGTGTGG
>NW_008824286.1:1052880-1059945 GCF_000699105.1 Pygoscelis adeliae | reverse complement strand
TGCTGTCTGCTGTTGAACTGGGAACCCAGAAGTCCCAGTTCCTGTCACGTGAGGCCACATAATTTCATCTCAGTTCATCACGCCTGTAAAATAATGCCTGCCTTCATGGGATGCTTGGGGGATTACACCTGAGGAGCACTGAGGAAGAAAAGGAGTATTATTTGAGCACAAAGCACAAGGTTGCCTGAATGATGGGCTCTCCCCAACTGCCATGTCTTGAAAAGTGCTTGGCAACATAGGAGTTAATGTACAAGCCAAAGAACCCCAGGTTTAGAAGGTGCATCCCCAAATCCATGGCACAAGCCGTGGGCCTTCTGAGATAACCAATACTGACTGACTTCTCCCTGCTCCAACCACCTTGTAGCTCCTTCCGAAATACTTCTGTCTATAGGCGAGATCTTCAACCTGCTGCTTTTAGGAGCATTCATAGTGAGACACAGGCCACGTGTAGTCTAGCAGAAGCCACGTGTCCCCGTAGCAGCCTGTTTTATTTCTTGCCCCTCTCCAGAAGGGCTGAAATAGTCGCGCTCCTACTGAGACTGCACCCAGGAACCCATCTGGGTGCTGCTAAGGAGAAGGGTTGTGGATCTCTTTATGGTCCAGGATCTGTTTGTACGTCGGTCCTCAGTTGATTCATGCTGCTCACCAGCGTTTGTTGTTGTTACAGAAGCCACACGGGCTGCAATAAAGAGTTCAACAGGCCTGACAAGCTGAAGGCTCACATACTGTCCCATTCAGGTAAGCGCAGCTCTGCCCGTGCTGCCAGTGGTTGGGAACGAAGCAGCTGGGATTCACTGTGGTGCTGCAGGAGGATGTTACAGAAGGAGTAAGCTTGAGAAATGAGATAGCAAACCGTGAAAGTGCTTCTGCTTTATACCCCCGGAAGCGCAGGATGTTCCTTACAGATGCTTTCCCTGCAGTGTCCCTCCACCCACCGCTCAGCTAACACAGCTACTGTGTACTTCTCTGTGGGAGAATTTTCCACTGCGGGTGGTACAGTGTTTCCCAGATATAGGCCTAAATTCTTAATATAATTTATTAGCTTTAGATTTTTTTTTTACCTCTGTTGCTGTAGGCCTGTTTAAGTGAGCTTGCATTTTAGAGCTGTGTCTAAGCTTTGGGCTGTTTTCTAAGGCAATATAAATCTGTAGGCAGGGCCTGCTGGCGAGACTCAGAAGCAGAGCTGGATTACTCGGTGTGTTTGCTATCAAATGAACATCCAGAGTGCTCTGTCCACTCCTCCCCAATACCATCTCACATTCAAAACTCTTGGGGTTTGATTCCCTTCTCTCTGTGTTCCAAAAATGATGCTCCCATTCCTAATAAAGACAAATAATTTATTCCCATGCCCTAGGGAGCGTTCTGACTTTTGTCTCTTGGGGTAAAACTGGAAGTCTTGTGCCTGTCGTGTCCAAAGCCCTCCACTCCAAAGAGCGCGATCAGATGGGACTGTGCTGACAGTGCAATGCATGGTTTGTTTCAGACTTTACATTCCCATACTTGGGAGGAAAAAAAAAAAGGTGAAAAATTTTTTACTTACCAAATACACTTGAAAAAAATCAAAGTTTAAGACTGTTTTGCATTTTCAGCACAATTACCTGACATTTTTTTCTAGTGATATTTTAATCCTCTTACTTGAGGCAAGAACTATTGTTTTTAGCCCTTCCTAAACACAGACATTCGAGGTGTAGCCACTCACCCTTTTCTGACTGCAAATTTGCCTGGCACAATGTCTCCTCAGGCCATGGTGGTTTTGGTTTGTTTTAATTAGCAAGCTGAAAAAGAGTAGGGCTTCCTGGGTGAGGGGGTGGCTGTTTCAAGCTTTTATGAGGGAACATCTCCTTGGAAGAGGGGATGAAGCTGTGATGCGCTCCCTCAGTGTGGTGCAGATTTTCCTGAAGACCTGCATTCGGATGCAGGGTCTCTAACTGAGCTCTCTCTCCTCCAATGCTCTGTGCAGGGATGAAGATACACAAGTGCCAGTACTGTAACAAGTCCTTCAGCCGACGAGCCCACATGATAGAGCATCAGCGCTCGCACACCGGTAACTACAAATACCGCTGCCCCACCTGCAGCAAAGGCTTTACACGCCACAAGTACATGAAGGACCACAAGTGCCGGCTGGGCTCGCCCAAGGACAAAGACCTGCAGCTCAGGAAGCCCCAGAAGAAGCGGGTGGCACGGGGGCGCAAGGCGGGCCTTTCCCTCCCCAACCAGCTGGGTCTGGCAGAGCTGAAGGACGGTGCCGCTGGGGAGAGCCCCCCCGAAGGTGGCCCTAACAAAGAACCGTTCCAGGAGTCGGACGCAGTCCTGTCCATCGTGGTTGGTGGGTCAGGAGCTGCTGACTCGGACCTTGTCGTTCCTGGGCAGCCCAACAGCATCGCATCCAATTTGGCCCTGGCAGAACTGCAGACTGCCTCGGACGGCCCCTGCACCATGCTGGCTGTCCCTGTTTACATCCAGACGACGGAGTGATAATGTGTAAGAGCCACTGTGTGGCTGAGGGCTGCTGCTGGGGCTGTCAGACTCGGTGCTGAATTTTATCCCAGTGAAAGAGACCAAAGCTCTTGTGGGGAGGTAGGTGGATATGGGAGAGAATGGCTTTCATCTCCACTTGTTCTTCCCATCCTTGGGCAGAGGACTGCTTGGAAGCCACCGACGGCTACAAGGCACTGAAGAGAATGGCTCCATTATTTCTTGTCCCTCTGCATCCCTGGTCAGCCTAGGGCAAGAAAGACTAAGATCCCTGAATCAGGGTAAGAAGGAGGAGCATGCAAACTTGCAACAAACAGAGCTGCTGAAATCAGGTGGCTTTGCAAATCACAGCCTGTCCCATCTGTGGTTTTTCTGGCCTAAAAGCTGTATTGCCCAGTATTTGGGTGGCCTTTCCGAGAGCAAACAATTGATCCTTCCTAGTGGAAGCAAGTTCATCCTGAGATCCTTTGGGAACACTGTTCAGAAATACCGATAGACTTATCTCTGGTATCTTTCTCCTCTCTGTCTCTATCAGTAGAAAGATCACCTTGTCTGTACTACATGTGTTATAAACACCGTGGACCTCATGTGCCGTGTGGAGTCGATGGGTGGGAGCACGCGCGTGTGTTGGCTCTTCTCTCTGGCTGGTATTCTCTCCACAGTGTTTGTTCTTCTCGTGGTTTTTCTCCATATCCAAGGATCTCCAAGTGCCTTAGACATCAGTGAGTCAATCCTTGTGACAGTTAAACACGACACCTTGAGTGTACAGCAGGGGAGACTAAGGCCTGGGTGAAGTGACCTGTCCAGGGTCACACAGGAAACCTGTGGTGCATCCATGAGCCGGTTTTCTAGCATCGGCTCTGGACTAGGTGCTGCGGGGTACTTCTGTGCACTTCTCTGTCAGCTGCTTCCCAGCCTGCGCACTCCCTTAGCTCAGTTCTACGGGCCAACTGTTAGTCGTTTCAGCGGGGTCACTGGCAGGCGGGGAGTCCGTGTGGTTGGGTAACAAGAAAGTCTGGTGTGACTGGGACAATTTCTCTTGTCCGCTTGGCTTCTCCTCTCTGATTTCCCAAGTAGGAGTCCCAAAGCCAGCACAGGAGCACCAAACCCAGGAACTGAAAATTACCATTGTGCAATGCTGGTAAAGGAGGTTGCTCTGCTCTCCTGTGCTCTCTTCCCGCTCCATGTGTAGGCCAGCCAAGCTGAGCTTTCCCTGGTAAATTTGTGTGGTGAGCTGCTAAGTTGTCTGTAGATGCAAAATGCTGCATTTCCAGCCTGTTTCTCCGGGGGTGGTGCAGAGCAGAGCACGGGTTCAGTCAGTCCTGGGTGCCGAAACTCTGGCTGCGGAGTCCCTCTGCAGCCTTGCCGTCTGGGAAACGGTGGGTGTTTCTGGCTGCTGGAGCAGTCAGCCCGGTGTTACTGGTCTGACTGGCCTGAGCCTGATGCCTGCCTGCAGCCTGCCTGAGCTCCAGCCCATCGTTTGACCTCAAGGTGCTCTGCCTGTCTCCTTGCAGTGTATTTTGCTCAAATCTTAAAAATAGCAGCTTGCAGAGAGAACATGCTGGTGCTGTGACGGGCATCTCCTCCTGGCGGCATGTGCTCCCAGACTGCACCCCATCTAATGATGGGTTACGCTGTCACCCCTGGAAGACTGCCACACAGTTACCTGTCAGGTTAGGTCCCGCCAGCCGTTCGCTTTGCTCGCTCACTTTCCCAACTCACTTTTTGCCCATTTCACTTTTTTGTGATGCTTCTGTGCCTGCTGCTGTTGGTGGGCGTTAGGAAATGGAGCACAGGGCTTACAAGGGGAGGCTGGGAGAAGGGGGGTTGTTCAGGCTTCAGAAGAGGTTAGGGAGAGGTCTTGCTGCTGCCTACAGCTGCCTCACAGGCGGGGGTGGAGAAAGACTCTTCAGAGGTGCGCGGGGATGGGACCAGAGGTGACAGGGACGCGTTGGAACACGGCAACTTCTGACTCGATACAAAGAAAAGAAATTTCTACCAAGAGGGTGGTCAAAGGAGGGAGGCCGCAGACAGGCCGCGAGATCTCGGTACCCGGTGATACTCCAAATTCGACAGAGCGTCCTGTTCTGAGTGGACGAGCTTGGGAGGAGGTGGCTGGGCCGGAGACCTCCAGATGGCCCTTCCTACTTACGTGTTTCTGTGCTTCCGTGCGCGGAAGGACAGAAAGGACTCTGTCCTTGCCTGCTTTGCAGGAGTTTATTTGCCCACGATTTTTGTTTTAAATACTTAGCTCTCCCAGGAGGGGGACACTATCAGGAAATAGTTTGCTAAATATACTTTTTGTATTTTCCTCCCCCCTGTACCCACACCATACGGTGTCATTATGTGGTCTCTGGCGCTTGCTGCGGCGCTGCAGTCGTGTCTATTTTGAGACGATGATGTGTGGGTGCAGCACTCCTCCAGCTCGGAGGCACCATCTGGAGGCCTGGCCCTTCCTTTCTGGCCCCTGCTTTCCACCAGCCCTGCGCGCTGGCCAGCCAGTCTAAATGAGATGCTGGAGGCTGGTTTCCACTGACTAGGCTGAGTGTAATTCCGGGAGCGGAAGCAGAGCCACAGAACAGCCTCGTATGTGACTGCGGGGGCTGAAAGGTGCCGCGCTGTTTGCTTGATGTGCGTTTGCACGCGTGGTGGTGGTGAATCGAAACAAGTTTTATCAAGTTTTATCTTGAGCATAATGATTGTCATCTTAGAGTAAACCTCAGAGCCATTACGTGCAAGATAACGTAGCAGAGGTCCCTGATCAGGAGAGAGGCCGGCCTGGCTGGTCGTGCAGCTCTTGCCTTTGGAAGCTCTGTGTCCTACAGAGTCCTACGCATGTCTGATGGATGCTGCAGCCCCAGGGGGACGGGCAGAGGAAAGGATGGGCGACCGCCTGCAAGTGTGGTGGCCCCTGTGCCCCGCTTCCCAGCTGGGCCGGCTGCAGAGGAGCCACAGCAGGTCCTGGCAGCCCTGCAGAGCTGGGTAGGTGCTCCTGGAGCCTCACTGCCCTTTCTGTGGAAAGGAAAAAAAAAAATGCAGCTATTTGAAACAACAACCCCCACGCCCCCTCCTCTGTAGCCATACTGCCTGCAGATGACATTTTGCCATGGAAGGCAATGTCACGGGAAAGAGAATTGAATTAGAAGACTAAATGCTACCACTGAGACGTCGCGCGTTACGTGCGGTCCTCAGCGCCGTTCAGTACAGGGGGACCAGTTGTGCAGGGAAGGTGCCTCATCACAGCAGGCCACAAACTTCAGAAACTTTTCTATTTCCTGCTGGCCAAAAGGGAAGAATCCTACCCAGAATTTTACCCCATTTCTGTTTCTCTAGCGAGCGCCTGCCCACTGTTTAGCTGCAGCGTGGGCCGAGGCGAATCTAAGATGCTCAGGGCACCGATTTTGTCCCAGCACCGGTTCCATCCCACGTCCTGGGTACAATCATTTTCTTTACAAAACCACTGTCGGAAGCATCTTGGCATTTTTGGAAGTTCCCTGGAGTACCCCAGGGCCAGAGCCATCCCCTGGGAGAACCGCAGCCGATGCTGGATCAGAACAAAGGTCCGTGGTGCTCGGCCTCCGCTTCTGACAGCAGGGGCTTACGTGAGAGTAAGGGAAGGGCAGGTGGAGGCTCTGCTTCCCCTGGCACTCTTCCAGCCTCCGATGTTGTCAGCTGGGGGGGGGGCTTTCCTGCCCTGGGAGTGGCTTCTATGAGCCTCCGGGGATTTTCTTGTGTATTTTTTTTTACTTTCTTCCGTATCTGCCGTTACAATGTTAACGAGGTAGAGTGAGGCGGGATCCATTACACAGCTTTGCTGCTGAACTCCCACCTTGTACGTAAGGAGGCCGTCTTTAATTACATTAGCCGGTGCCGTGCCTTTTCCCGCTTGCTGAGGGCGTGAAAAGGCTCTCTTGCCCACCAGGCAGTTTTTTGGGTCATTTTTCCTCTTTGCCATTTGGTGTGTATATCCCGGCCTGTTTAACAGAGCACTAACTAGTCCAACCCTGCTCAAAAGCAATGATTAATTTTCTTGGGTGATTTCCAGTGGTAAACACCACTATTGCCCCGCTCTGTTATTAATTAACCTGTTTTCACACCACCACTGTGAGTGGAGAGGGGGGTGCTTATTACTTTTACAGATGTAAGAGGCCAAGCGCAAAGAAACGAAAGTCAGAAGTATCCAGTAAAGGTTGTTACCAGGCTGAGGCAATCAAGACGCTGTTTTTCCATTGGCCTGTCGGCTCTGTACGTCGGTGCTGTGCTCATACGGCGCGGAACTCTGCCCGTGCTGCCGCCGCAGGCCGGAACGCGTGACTCGAGCGTCCCGGGATCGCCGCGGGGAGGGAGGGGCCCGCCGCGCGCCCCCCCCGACTGAGCCCCCGCCACTCGGGGTGCAGATACTCGGTTTTGTGGAGTTGGCGAGTTGAGAACGGGCACTTTTTTAAAAAAGGCGAGTTTCACCGCAGGTTACCTCGACGCCCTGGCGGGCTGTGCACGCGTGGCAGAGTTTGAGGGACCCGGCAATTCCGTGTGCCGCCAGGGGAGGAGGCGACTGCCCGGGACTGGCGCCCAGACCCGCTCACGGCGGGG
>NW_008824286.1:1047663-1051384 GCF_000699105.1 Pygoscelis adeliae | reverse complement strand
CCTCGTGATAGCGACGTCGCGGTGTGGCGCGGCTCCCCGGTGCGAGGTGCGCGCTCTGTTCCGTGCGCGTCGGCTTAGGGAGAGGCTTGGAAAACCACTGCGAAGCAGAAGCTGGGCTGTTGCTGGTTGCCTCAGGGGTGGCTGGAACGGCGGTGCATCAACGTGGAATAAGGCCTTGCTTTACTATGTTGTTGTTTTTTCTTCTAACAGACAAAACTCTTCACCAAAACCCTCCCTAATTTGAGGATTGCGTTAAATATATTTTTATTGTCGTCAGGGTATCCTAAAGCTGTAGGGGGCTCATAAATGTGTACTAGAAATCGGTGTTCACCAGGTGGAACTCGGCCTTCCTGGGGAGGTCTAGCTATGTATTTGCAAGCGGTGCTTGATGTGCATTAATGGTCTGTCAGCCGGCAGGTAAGAAGTGGGTTGCCAGCTTGTGTATTTTGGTGCCCTGATGAGCTTCTCGCTTGTTTTACAACGGTCACTAAAAGCGGCGTTTTTGGGAAAGCACACTTAGACTTTTGTGTTGACGTTGCCCTCTTCGTGCTGGGTTACAGCAGGACGGCAGACTTGGAAGCAGGGGGTGCGACTAACACACGCAACTGTTGGCCAAGTAACAAGGGTTAATTTATACTAATTACCAATAAGAGTTTCTGCTTCGTATCACTACTTTAGTCAGTATTTTAAGCCTCCTTTCAAACTTCAGAACAGTGTGCTCCGTCAGGGTTTCTCACTGGCACTGTGTTTGAGTGATAGCGCGAATGGAGCGAGCTCACGGGCGCTCGCTGGGTTTGTAGGCAGCGGCAGCGTGGCAGAGGCCTCACTTGCTGCCCCAGGTGTCTTCTGAGGGACCTCAACAGAGCCTGACTTCAGGCTTAACTAAGTTAGTTTCAAAATCAAATTTATTGCAACAGTTTTAATAAGTCTGAGTGTCTTGTGCAATTTTTGGCCCAGTTTGGTAATGAGCTTAAAAGGAGAACTAAAGTACATCTCTTTCTCGCCTTCCTCTTCCGCAGATTCTGCGTGCTCTGTCTTACGCTGATCCTGTTTAACTTCTCCTAAACTGCTGCTGGTTGTTCAGGTCTTTGTCTCGCTCTACTGTAGTGCCATCTCTCTCCGTGCCTTTCTGTGCGTGCTGCCCGTCAGTGTGCTCCGGAGCACTTTGGGTAGTGGAGGAAGGAGAAAAACCTGCCCATTCACTAGCGGGATTCTGGGTCAGACTAATTGAGGTCTCGCAGAAGGGTAGGATCCTGAAAAGTAATTAAGGAGCTGTGGAAAGGAGAAGGGCTAGGGATGGTTTTCTGGTGGAAAACAAAACCTCTTTTTTCCAGAGGACTTCTGAAACTAAGAGGCCAACTTTTATTATCGGGCTGCTAGGAAAGACAGCTGGTTATCTGCTAGCTTGCTGGGAAGTGAGTTCCCCTCAGGACAGACTAAGGGTGACTTTGCATCAAAACATGTTGGTTTTATATGTGAAAGTCTGTCTTTTTAATGGAAATAATTTGATGTAGTTGAATGTTTTAAGTAAAACTGAACAAAAGCTAATTAACTAGGGTTTGGTGGGGGGTTTTTTTAAGTGTTTGATCAACTTTTAAAAAATACAACTTTAAGAATTCTTAAGCTTTCTTGGTTCTCCAAGACTTAGGCATTTTACTCTGGGGATTTCTGTATATCCTGCTGTTCAGAGAGCAGCGTACTGTGGGTGGTGCGTATGTGTAATGCTCAGCTGGACAGTCGCGCTGACATTAATGGAAGCTGCTGTGGTAAAGCCGGCAGAAGAATATATGTGTCTGCAGCGGTGGGGCAGGGAGCTTGCCTGAAAACTTAAAGCCACCTTGGAAAACCTGGAATGATATTTTTGTTTTCTCAGAGGAAAGATGGGTGTCTGGCACACTCAGGGTAACAAAAGGAAACGTTCTCTGCTCTCCAGCACACTGTGCGATTGTTCGGGTGCCAAGTGAGCGGGGTTTCTAAAGGCTCATTGACTAATTCCTACAGCACTTCTGGAGTCTCGCGAAAGCACAGAAACTTACAGGCCGCCTGGTTCTCGTGCCTGCCCCTAGCACGTGCAGGTTTTTATTAATTTATGAACTTACTTTACATGTATATTTTTCATAATCTGCATTTAGGATATCCAGGTACTCCTCATGAAATTCTGAAGTTAAAATGAGTAACTAACTAGTACAAATTTCCTTAATCTGTGTTCTTTCTTGACATGGGAGGCTTTCAACTTTTCATAAAAAGCTCCTTTTTTCAGGGTCTTTCTGTTCTTTTCTGGCTGCACAGACGTGGCAATTTTATGATCACCATGCCTTCGGAAGGAACTTAAGTCATTTTAATAAGTAGTAATTTTTTTTTCCCTTCATTCTACCAATTCCTTCTCGTTAGTCCACAATATCAAAATAGCTCCTGGGGGAGGGAGAGGGCAACAGTCTCCAAGTGTTAGGTTGGTGCGAAGGCACCTATTCAGCTTCTAGAGCATGTCGGGGAGACTAGCAGCTACAGCTTTAATGTGCATGTCATTTTTTGTCCATGGGATGAGAAACTGCCGAGGAGAAGAGTGATCGTCTTTAGAAGGGTTTCTTGAAAAGGTGCAAGTTAATGTTCCCTCTTCTGTGAAGAAGTTGGGTTATGCTTGTGTTTTGTTTTGTGTTATCTCATGGAAATGTTCAGCCTATTCTTTTGAAAACAGCATGTGTTCTGGTGTTTATCTTTTTTTTTTTTCCCCCCTTTTTTTCCTTTTCTTTTTTCTCAAGAGGCTCTTCCAACACTTTTGCTGTAGCTCATGAGTAGTGGACTTAACTCCTCTCGGTGAAGTTAATGGAAGTAGCAGTAGTAGAGCATGGTTTGAGAACACCAGTCAGCCAGTATCTTACTAGATTTTAAATCTGTCCTGAAAATAACTTTTGCTTTAACAAAAGATGTGCGCAGCTGTGAGCTTGACAGTTTGGAAGTACTGTGCTGCTGCTGCATCCTTTTATTCCGCTCCAGTTTGTCGATATGGCGTGGTTGCATCCAATCTGGGATATTTTATCGGGCACTCGAACTTCATGAAACAAGCCAAACTGCTAGATCTTGCAGTTAGGAAGTTCTGGTGCTCAGTATTCGGTTTCAGGATAGCTCAAGCTGATCTTAATCACTGCTGCTCCAGTTTTACTCCTTTCCTTGTGGCTATCACCTGATCCTGCAAGAGCTAGCTCACAAAGCCAAGCTGCCAGAGAAATAGCATACACACAAAAAAAAGCAACAGGTTAATTCCTTCATCTCTGATTACTTCGGGTATAACAATTCCAGAATCTGTTTCTGCATCATCTTTTCTGATGGAAACCCAAAGCTCAAGTTATGTCTCAATGTGAAGATTACAGTAGGGAGAGAAACCTGACGCTCTGCTAGGGTGCTACTTTTACACGTAGTCCACTCTACAGTTTCGATCCAGGGTGGATCAATACAGTTATGTTCCTGCCTGCCACTAGATTTTACATTTTTGCTAATGAACACGAGGTCCACAAACACTGGAATGGGTGAAAAGCTAAGATCGTGCTAATATGCAGTAAAAATATTCAGGCTTTAGTGGGAGACTGACATTTCATGGATTTTCTATCAACTCTGACTTCTGTTAGTTAGTGTTTTTTCTTCTCTGATGTCAAAATTTCTCTTTCACTGTAAATAAATACAATGCTGTTTTTTTTCAGCACTGGTGACTGAGTACAAAATGGAT
>NW_008824286.1:1045577-1047631 GCF_000699105.1 Pygoscelis adeliae | reverse complement strand
TCAGGCTTTTCCTGGAAAGAGAGCACTCCTATGCTCCACCCCACACATAAAAAAACCCAACAAACAAGAAAGTTGGGTGTAGGCTGGAGCCAAAAGTCATAATTTTATGCCCACCTCTGGCTCACAACAGATCACAGTGCTGCCACAGGTAAGTCAGTTCAGCTGGCTGATCTGATGGAAAATTAACTGTTTACCATCCCCCTGCCTTTTCAGCCCTTCGTGTCAGTCAGCTGAACTGATTTGCCTGTTGCTGGAGGGTTACTGTGTCTGGCACAGGAGAGCAGACAGAACTGCCCCTGTCAGTAGCAGCTCAGTCAACCTGGCTGAAACGTACAACTGGTGCGTGCCGGTGCGGCTGTGGAACTGTCACCGGCTGGTCTCGAGTGACGTGGCTGCCAGAAGCGGTAGTGCCTTGTCCCGCCTGTTTCTCTTGTGCTGGTGTTAGCATTTGTGCGGGCAGTGCATGAGTTGGATTAGTTTGCTGATCCAGCCAAAACCTAAGTCTTAAGGGAAAAAAAAAAAAAAGAAGAATGTTTTCCACACTTAACTGCACAAGTGCTAGAGCTGGCAGGAGAGGGAGTCAGGAATGTGACTGGAAGGAGGAGGGCAATTCTGCCTCTCCTGGCAACAGTCCCCCTGGCTTTGTCATCTTAGAGGTATTAATTGTGGTAAAGTCTGAGGGTGGCATGCGATCTCCCAGCAAGGGGGCCAGCTGATCATTAATTAAAAAATGGAAGCATGCCTGCATGATGGCACAGACATTTTTATTTAGAAGTTTGAATGGTTCAAAATGTTGCAACGATCTGGAATTTGAGGAAGAGAAAGCTGCAACCTCAGGCCTGGGTATGGGCAGAGACTCAAATGACCTGTGACCGTGTGTGTAAGGTCTTAGACATTAATGCATTGCTTGCGAACGTGTTTTTAAGGTCCTGCCTGACATTTGGCGAGAGAAGTGATCTCTGCTCCCAGAATCAAATAATGTGAACCTGGTTTTGTTTCCATGACTCATAAGATGCTGATGTAGGGGAAGCAGGAGTCCTGCAGCAAACAGTCTCCAGCCCTTCTTGTGGTACTTCAGTCTGCCTTTTCTGTGTTTTAAGTCATAATCTAATGTAAAAATGCATCTTTGAGTTCCAGGTGCTTAACCATAAACCACAGCTTCAGTGCAAGGGTACTGATAGTGCTGGCCCGAGTCCTCCTTCTCTCCTGAGATTAATGAGTTGAGCATTAACCACCTGGCTTGGGAAAAGTGTGATAATTACTCTTTTTAAATAGATGTTTGAAAATGAGGAAACTTTCAGTTTGAAATTCTACCCTATCTATGTTTAACAGAGGCTTTTTGAGGCAGATTGCTGTGGTATAGAACAGCTTGGGAAGGATGGGGGGGATTCACAAACACCTTTTAAAAAAATTTTAAAAAGTGGCATAAATAAAAACAAAAACCTGTTGTTCTGCCAGATGTGTTTTGGTAACTGTATTTGATGCAATACATCCTTCCTCTGTTCCTGTTCTCTGTCAAGCCCTGTCAGAAGGGAAACCTGGCATGTTTGCAGCCACTGCCTTTGTTTTTATTACTTTTTCTCTCCAAATGTATTAGATGTTGGATTCTAGTATCTCATTAAGCTCCAGCCCTAGTTACTGAATCCTGCTTAAGGGCTCCTACTGCTAGTTCACAACTGTAATTTGCAGGTGATGCAAATTGCTAATTTGGTTTAGCCCTCTTCTACTTTCTCAGACTTTCAGAAAACTGCCAGGTTATTTCTCGCTGGCAGAATTTGTGCTGAGTTGTGTAGTGTTGGTCTGGACCGGGATGTCGTGGGGCTTCGCATTGTATCCTTCAGGCCTCTCTGTCAGTCCCTTCTTGCCCTTTGGCCATGTGCGGTGGCTGTCTCCAGACACTCTCTTCTCCTTTAGCAGCACAGCTGAAGCGCATGGTGGGAGGTGGGGAATATTCCCTGCTGCCAAGGTTTACACTGGGTTTTGCCTTCGATTAGAGGACACGGGGCCCGTTCTGACTGGATTCCGGTAAGAACCATGTGCTCATACTTGAACAT
>NW_008824286.1:1036737-1045418 GCF_000699105.1 Pygoscelis adeliae | reverse complement strand
GGATGGCCAGGCGTTGTGTGCTCAGGTACGTTCCGTGGTGCAATCTACAATGCTGCTCGATGGACAGGTCAGTGTAGGAAAGGTGCTGTACTGGGGCTTGGAATTAAAAGCGGTCACTACTCCTTACCTGGCAAATCTTGGCGCTTCCAGGCCTGAAGTGATGGTGAAGGACATGGCCATGCTTCATTGCTGAGCCGGCAATTAATGTAACACAGAGAAGGGAGGGATGGTGTCACATCAAAAGGAGTCTGCAGCCAGTGCTGTCCAGGAACAGGATTTTTTTTGTTGTTGTCCAACTGTTTTGCAGTTGCTCTTTGGCATTCATGAATGACCTACCTTAGGAAGGTACCACCACCTCTAAGCTCTTGTAGGGCTCACGCAGACTGTGTGGCCTGTACTGCTGGACTGGGTGGACGTCTTTGCAAAAGGTCTGCCACAGCTGTGCGTGTTCATGTGCCTCTGTGTCTCCTTTTCTGGTAGCCCAGCCTCCCCTGCGTGTGCGTGGTGGACCTCTTGCCTGCACGCGATGCTCTGCGTTGCTCCTGGGCTCTTGTATTTGCTGGGGGATGCACTGCTGGCACTCGCTGAGTCTAGCTGGGAAAAGACCACTGTGATGATTTTGGCAGCTTTTTGCTCTCCCCCGTGAAGTCCCCATCTGTTTTGGAAAAAAACAAGGTTTTTAACATTGCCTTTCCTGTTTTTTGGGGTAGTACACGCTGCTTGTTCCAGAGACTTTGCATGGGATGTGGTATGAGTGGGGAGGATGTGGCCTGACCTTCTGCAGTCAGCAGGGCTCTGAAAGAGCGTGTGTGTGAGGGGAGTGGGGTGTAAAGTAAAATCTTGCCATTTACTCACGCCACTTAAAAATGGATGATTTTTGCAAAACTAAAAGTTGGGGCAGCTCGTGTGCTTTAACATGCTTTCCGTGAAGTTTGCAGCCAGGCATCTGGCAAAGTGGAAATCCTGGCATGAAGTGCCTGAAACAAAAAGGGTGCAGTTGGAGAATCCTAAATAGGCCACACATCAGATGTTGACAGACCTTTGCCTTTCCCTCAGACAAGCCAAGGCCACAGCACATAGCTGATGATAAGGAGGTTAGTTCTGCTTGTAATCGTCCTGGTTGAGTCTTTGAGCAGAAGTGGTGTTACAGTTGCTGAAGATGCTGGCAGATGCAGGCCAGTCTGCTCGCATGGATGTGGCCAGGTTGCAGGTGAGGAACCTGGGGGCACTGTGGACCTTCCCAGTCGCCAGTACCGAGGGCAGTGAAATGTTCCCACCAGCGAAAGGTCGCTGTGGCCACGGTAGAGCAGAAGTTTCCCCTTGGCGAAGCTCAGTGCCTGGCTGCGGCAAAGAACTGTAATGTTCTTGCAGTTGGAAGCCCAGTTGGGAAGGGTGTTCCGTGGCTTCCTCCGGTTTCACTGTTTAAATGAAGCCTTGCCAATAACCATTTTTATAGGGACTAATACAAGTATAGGGTAATTATGCAGAGAGCTGTTGTCTTGTAACTCTCAACTGATTGGCAGCGAACCAGGGAAGTTTGGGGTTGGTGTTGTCCAAATAACCAGTATAGCCATCTCTCTTGCACACACTGGGATGTGCATGTTTATCCTTGTGTGCAGCAAGCGAGGGCTGAGCTCAGTACAGACTTTCATGACTGCTCCCTTCCCATTCCTGAGCTTCTGCACCAGCCTATGCTCCAGCAGTCAGCTGTTTCCCCAGCTCCTTACCCTCCCCCAGATAAGGGTAGCCAAGTCAGCAAGTGTATCAACTGATAGTCCATTCTGGACTGTGCTGGTCCATTGCAGGACCATATCTGGAGTGATAACTAGGTAGTGCCACCTTCCACTGCAACTGCTTTCCAGATGGCAATTGCTTCAAAACAGAATACGAGATTAACAGGTCTCTCTCATCCAGTAGGTCTGACGTGTTGAAGTCAAGGGTTGGTTTAGGCACAAGGTAAACCAAGAGACTTGGTAATGTGGTCACCATCCTGCTGGCACAAACCCCCTGATAGTGACTGTTTGTGAATTTGGCCATGCAGCTGCGTCTTGAGCTCATTTGGATATCTGCTGCCAGGTTACTCCATGCATGCAAAGACTTGCAATGTCTTTCACTGTAAAACCTGTCTTTTTGGAGTCCCCCTTTCTGATAAGGCTGTGATCAGCCATGCTGGCTGTTTCACTAATGTGGTGGTGTGTTAAGTGTTACCAAACATCCATACTGTACGTGCTCTTCATGGCTTGGCAGGAGCTTATTCAGTTTTAAGGATGTCATGTTTACTTCTAGGTGACTGCACAGAGGTTCCTCGGATGTAGTGGAACTGAAAAGAAACGTAAGTGCCAGGGTGAAGGAACGTCAACTGATCATACTCAGAAACTTACAGGCGATTTTTGTTAGTTATGAAATAAAACAAGTTGATATAAAGCAAACTTCATAATGGGCTAACTAGGAACTGCGCACAGTCAATGCATCTCCCCTGAAGGTGGTACCTTAATAAAATGTCTTGACAGCATCCCCACGGTGGGCTCAGCACGTGCAATGTCCTGGGAGGACACTGAGTGGTAGAAAGCCTCTTCTGGTAAGTGCTTCCCTGGCAGCACTGTCAACTTGTGATGTGAGGGCTGCAGTAGCAATGCTTATTGCTAAACCTGGCTCCTGGAGCTCATCACTGCCTAAGAGTATGGGATTGCCATTAAAAAAATGAAATTCAGTTCTGGCCTCGAGAGACGTACTGCAGTGTTGCCAGTTAAGTGTTTAGGGGTTGATTCAAGAAGTACAAACTTTTTCTTTTGAAAATAAATATGGTTTGTTTTATTTGCTTTATAACTTTGGGGTGTCTAAAGGCCTGCATTTTCAACTTTTTCCCCTTCGTCGTTAGTGTTAGAATCTGAGCATTCATGAAAAAAGTATTTTTCACATCTCAAAATAGCGTAACTTCACCAGATGAGATGTTAAGAGAAATGCTAAATATTATGACAGCCTCAACGAAATTCTTAGACTTGGCAACACTCTAATAATAATTGCTCAAAGCTGGAAAATGCACGATAGATTACCCAGGCAGCCCCTTGTTTTATTCCCCAAGAAGAGAAGGTCTCAAAATGGGCCACTTAAGGTAGGCTCTTCTGAGTATTGTGACTTAATCACAAAAAATATTGTTAAGCATAGGGAATTTGGTTGTTTGGGTTTTTTCCCCTGTGAGAAAAGAACATTTTGAGATACTTAGGAAGAGCTACTTCTGTTCTTGTAAAGCTGAACCTGATGCATTTCTGGCAGGGATTCAGAGGAAGATCATAGTTTTTCACTGGAATTCTGTCTCACAAGGTATCTTCAGCAATCACAAAATAAAGAAGAAAACCCATAAAGAGTATTTGCAGGCTGTGAGAATCCCAAGGAGTCCTTAAGGAACATACTTTTCTCATCTAAAAGTTTAAACCTTTGTTGAATTCTGAATAATTATCTCCTTTTATATACATATAAAATTCTGTTGTGAAATAAGGTGCAGATTTTTAACAGCAAAGCTATTGGGCAGTTTAAAAGGGTAAGGGAGGATAATTTACCCCAGCAGCCTTAGAATATGCCTAGTTTTATTTGGAAAGAAGTGTGTTTGGGGTAAATAAGTTTTGGAGATGCCTTGCAATCCCCTGCCATCACCCAATGACATGCAGGACTGCAAGAAGTGAAACACTGAAAATTGGGAAATATGGTATATGCTTTGCTTCCGGAGGGTGGATCAGATTTAATGTAATAGTTGGAAGCATTAGGCCTCCATGATCTTGGCTGGTCTGGCGTTTCTTAGGCTCATTCCAGCTCCTGGGTGGAACAAACCCGTTGGCTGTTCTCTGTAAATGGGATCTGTCTTTCCTGGTTTTCTCATTTGGGCTTCAAATCTCACTGTAGTTGACATTTTTTCCTTTTTTGGGCAAAACTGTCCCAGGCTCACCTAGAGATTATTTTACAGAGTATTATTGACCAGAGGATCGTTGCCTTGATGTTCAAGGGGCAGAGGGATCAACTTCCAAGGCTGAAGGCTTGCTTGCTTTCTGGACTATCCATCTCTGTTGCCTGAAGGAGGCCAGGCTGGGAGGAGGTTACTCAGTTTGCCGGTCCTGCATCCCCAGGTGCAATACATTTCCATCTGTAAGTTACAACCTGAGTGAATTACTCGCTGTTTCAGGAATAAATAGCATTGTAATGATGGATTCTGGCTTTCGGAAACACACTTTCTGCACTCCATATGCAAATGACTGCTTGTGACTAATTTGTAATAAGGAAGCGTGACAAGGAAGTGCGTTACGCTTCGTATAGCTGCCTCGCATCTCAGCTATGGGATGTGGAACAACGCTAACAATTGCGGGTGCAAAGGTCGAGTCGATGCTGATCAGAGCACTGAGCAGCACTGCAGTCGGTAAGGGCGTGAAGGTGGTGGTTACTGTATTGTTTTGGTGATGCATGCATCACAGCTTTGATTGCTGTTGTACAGGATGCTTTTTTCTTCTTTTTTTTTTTTTTGCCTTTGTGCATTTATAGATCTTTAGAGCAGGAATCCTTATTGTTTTTTGCACAATAGACTAAATGTTCTGGCACTACTTTGCTCAAGAGGAAGTTGAATCTTGTTGTTTTAAATACAGATAGGACAGAAACCTTCTTGTACTCTCTGCCCTGGTTTGAATGCTTTATTGGAGTAGTTTTAATCAGTCACTTCATCTCTGAGCTGGGAATAGTTGCCTTCCTTTGAGGAGAGGGTTTGGGAACTTTATTAGGTGTTTAGTAGACAGACACAGAAAGATAAGTGGAGGATGAAGACTGAACCTGCTCACGATTCCCTGCTAAAAGCGCAGCATCTCCCGAAAGAAAGGCACAGGAGGCTGCTGACAGCTCTCGGGAGCTGCTCTCTGGGAACCATGCTTGGAGACATTAGGCCTTGGCATTGGGGGGAAACGTGTGATAATGGCTTCGGACATTCAGCATAAAGTGACTTCTGGGCCTGTGTATATCCTCATGGGAAAGGAAATGATGCTGCTTTGCACT
Organism: Pygoscelis adeliae; assembly: GCF_000699105.1. Lineage (NCBI taxonomy): Eukaryota > Metazoa > Chordata > Aves > Sphenisciformes > Spheniscidae > Pygoscelis > Pygoscelis adeliae. The sequence continues at coordinate 1,040,390 of NW_008824286.1, read as the reverse complement.
GTATTAGCCTTGGAGTTGATGTGACTTTATGTTTAACCATGTCTTCTGTCTCCCAACCCCTTTCACACCATGATGCTGAAAATCAAACCTGACTTCTTGGACCTTTGACATCGTGTGCTGTGCCATCAACTTGGCTCAATGTAGCTGGGTATTTAATGGGCAACCAGTTAGGAATATGCTTATGTATCAGCTTAGTGGCCATGCTTGCTTTCTTCCTCTTCAGTCCCTTGTACGAGGCCTGTATGTTACTATCTCTGGAAGGCTTTACGTTTCTTTTCATGTAGAGAAATCTCACTAACGTGCAGGATGTGGGTAAGGCTCTGCTGGAGCAAAGGAAGAGTAGGAAGTATTTCCAGAACTGGAAACAGCACCAAAACAAAAATGCTCAGGCAGAAGCTTGCAGGACGAGGGTGCTCTCTAGCTGTTACATCTACAGTAGTTACATGGTTTTGGAAATAGCCTGAAAGGTTTTGGAAACACCCTGAAAAGGTCTGACCTCTAGGACCCTGAATAGAGACTTACGAGTCACCAGCTTCTGCATCTTGTGAGACTCACGTGGTCTGGGACGAGCATTCCTTGGTATGTACTGCAGGTCTGTTGTGGCAAGGTATTGCCTGGATGCTTTTATACTGGGTTTGGTTTAAACCACCACAAACAGTCTTCAGCTGGTTAACAGTTCCTTGAGCTAGCAAATCCCTGCAGAAAGGTATTTATTCAAGGCTAAACTCAATGGTGTGAAAGAAGTTTGGTAAGACTGTAGTGGGATTTATATCTACCTTTTTATCTGCTTGTAGCATTGGAGGATATCTCATGAATTGTTTTAAATTACCGTTTTGCTTCTTAGGAATTTTTTTGAGATATTGTAAGCAGTTTGCTAATTTTGAATGAGAGATGAGCAGTTGCTGCCTAAGATGAAGCTACTCTACTATATGATTCTACCGCAGGCAAGGCAGCCAATTACTTCTTACACCTACTGGTGCCTCTTGTTTATCCCATTTCAAGGACAGTGAGGATGTTGTCTGTGATTAAATTTGCTGCCAAGGCAAGTGCCAGGAAGATGGAATGGTATTTTCAGAAGCAGCAAAAATAATGACACTTCTTTTTGTTGAGAAAATTATATTTGCTCATATATATAGATGGATACACAATATAATGTGCAAGACAGTCACCCGGTATTAAGTTGATTATCTCAATCATCTCTAATGTCTCAGCTTTCTGTTAGAGGGGCCAAGAGACCCCCATTTGGGAAGCTTCTTTGCAGCTATCTTGCACTATTTATTTTGGCATGGCTGACATTTGGTGTACGTTATTTTTGAGGCTGCTGTGGAACTTTTCCATCCCATATTAATACAGCTGGTGTCCTTTTGCAGTGGTATCTCTGCTGCTGCCATTTCTTCTCTCGTTTGCCAGAGAGAATGTAAGACTTAGATGTGAGATTTAAGTTATTTTTTCCCCTCAGTTGGAGTAATCAGAGTTATTAACCCATGTGTCTTCCTCTGGATGAGAAGCCTTTCTATTTTAGGTATCAGTGTGATTTTTAGCAGATTTTTGCAGAGGCAGGAGTTGGATAGGCAGGAAACGCACACGTTGTGAGCCACCGGTTGGGACAATTTCCCTGGGTTCACGAATGCGTGGACCTTGGTACAAGTGTGTTTTTGAATTGAGTGAAACTCTTGCATTATATTCCCAGTAGTTCCAGTGCTCTTTGAAGTAACTGGTCCTCGTGCTCTCTCAAGTTGAGACACGGTTTTGCTAGTAAAATTTGGAGTTGCAAGTATGTAGAAAAAGAAGTCTTAAGTTCTTCCTTGTTTTCTATCTACTGATCTATACTTTTCTACTAATGATGTTTAAAAGCATTAATTCAATAGAATTGCTGTATGCATAAATATCCCATTAACGCTACTTGTCCTACAAGTGTATAAGCAGTACTTATTTGCAGGAGGGCTGTTGATTTTTAATGAAATCACTGACACATTCATAGTCAGTTTTTCCTCTCTGAATGCAGTACTGTGTAGTAAAATTGTATTTTTATTATCCTGCTAACTTCTTATCACAGTGAACGTTTTTCTTATTTCACTAACAAACTGCTGTAAATATTGCAAGGAAAATCTTAAGACTTACAACAGCTCTGTTAATAATAATTTGCTTATACACAGGTTGAAATACTTTACAAATACATAAAACCAAATTCTTCCAGATAGCATTTCTTGAGAACAAAGTGAAATTATTTGGGTGAGCAGTCATGCTTTTCAAACTGTGAGTGCTGACAGAGGAGGATAGTCTGGCTCAATGACTCTACTCTTTTCACTTGTGAGCGTTCATTAGTCAGAAGGAGCAGTGACTGAAAACCATAACATGAGTTCCTGCTTATCAATTGTGTTGGAGGGCTGGGCGCTGCCATGGTAGGCATAACAATGAAACCCTTGGCTTCTTGTTATTCACCGTGGCCGAACGGTCAGTGTAAAACTTCTGCTGGAATTTCTAGGGGGGAGTATCACAGAAATGCAAATAAATATGAAATTAAAAATAGTATTTTCCAGTTCATCAATTGAAGACTGTAAATAAATAAATATATAAATATCCCCCCCCCAAACCCCAAACAAAAAACAAAACCCCAGAGGAAGGAATGGCTTTTTATGTACTAAAAAAGTTTGAGTTTTTAAAAGTCTGTAAAATGTTCCTCAAATGTACTTTCATACATGTTTTTACATTCAAGTAATTGAAGCACTCAGTCCAGATATAACTGCTTTTGACTCAGCTGCTGTTTTACTGGACTTGCCCTCCTCTCTGGAAGCTGACATGTTCTTTGTGAAAATTTCTGTGTAAAAAGGAACTGCAGAGATTAGAGGCTGATGCTTATTAACACCGAGACATTTTATTTTACTTTGCCAATGGAAAAGAGGTCATAAACTATTTATATCAGTTTTAACTGGTCAGAGCTCAATGGTGAAGTCTTTATGAATAAAAATTGGTTCCAATGTCCCAGTTATAGCTGATAATAAAGGCAATGAATATATCACAATGTCATATGGAGAAGAAAATTTTGACCCTGCTCACCATCTCCTAATGGATGGCAGGAGTCACCCAGTTAGTTTTAAATGTATTACCTTTAATTTAATTGTAATAATACATATAACTGCTTTTTCCCCAGTGCATACTTCTTTATGTAATATGCTGAAAACTTTACTAAAATTCAAATAAAGTACAAGTAAGTTTTGTCATCTGCTGTTATTTTTTTAGAGGATATTTTAAGTGCATGGAATTCATCATGCACATTGGACTTACAGGCTAAAACACACTGTGCCTGTTAAGTATAAGGTACGGGCTGTAAAGGCTGTCTAAAATACCGAGTGTTTATTGGCAGGTTCTTGCTGTCATCTTGTGAAAACTAACTTCCCATGTAATGATCAAATATTTTTGCTATCATTGGGTCTGCATTGATTCATTAAGTGAAGGTTATCTTAAATGTTAAACTTTTTTTTTTTCTTAATAGTAAATTCTAAGTCTACCACCAGCTTTCTCTTCACATCAGTTTATCTAATCTGTGGCTGTTTAGCAGGTTGGGAGAGTAATCTGTCAGTTTGTTCCTGTAAAATGGTTCAGCAACTACTGTCTTTTCCTCGTGTGCAACCTATGGGAGATTTGAGCTAAAA
>NW_008824286.1:1035919-1036698 GCF_000699105.1 Pygoscelis adeliae | reverse complement strand
GGAAGGAGGGGTGGGCCAAGAAAAAAATCCCTTCTTAAACCAGCCAGTGATTTGAACTTGTACTACTGTTTTTATATGTAACAGGGATATTTCAAGAGTAAGTTAACCCCCACCCAAAGGCAGGGTGCTCCGGGAGGAGAAACTTGTGGTGTTACTGAGCGACTTCAGTGGAATGTCACTTCTCACCGAGGGAAGGCTGCTCATGGGACAGCAAGTGCTGATCAGGGACACCGCCTGTCGGTTTTCTGTACCTGTTCCTGGCATCCTTTATTGCAAGTCCGATGCCTAGGAGCTGGGGAGGTTTACATACGGAGCCATTTCCTTCAGCTCTGTGCAAGAGGGATGCCACGCCGAGTGATCCTTCGAGAGCTGCGCCTTGCCCTGTACTCACCGCCTGCAACGCACCGGACTTACCAGCTGTGCTTAAGTGATTAGGAACATGTAGAGATCGTACGGGATCTTTCTGTGCTTTATTCTGTATAAAGGCAGATATTTCCATAAGAAATACACAGCCACAACATGGTGAGAAAAAGCATCAGTCCTTATTTGTTTCGAGCCTCTGAACATCAGGCACTTTGCAGAAGCTGCTGTGAGAGTCTGGTCCAGCGATCTTGTAATCTCGTATAGCTTTTTACTCTGTGATAAGGAAATTGTCACGCTGTTGGAAAACTTAGATCAGCCGTTTCTAGAAAAATGTGCTGGTGATCTCTCTAGCAACAGGTTGTGAGCGAAGCCTGTCTGGCTACGTTAGAGAATAAATGCTTTAAACTTAATATATG
>NW_008824286.1:1018963-1035901 GCF_000699105.1 Pygoscelis adeliae | reverse complement strand
AGCAGTTCCACAGCAATTAAAGCTGGGTATTAAATTACATTGCCTGCCTCTATAATTACTATCTTGGAAGCAGTGAAGGTATAATTAGGGGTGTGGGTCCTGACGACTGCCTCTTCCGCGGCTGCCTAATGTGATAGCAGTCTTCATGAAGAGCTAAGATGGGCCGTGTTACACTTTGACTTCAAATGCACATCCGTTTCTTGCACGTGTGTAATGCTAGAGGACATATTTGTAGCCTACTGTCTCTTTTTCATATTTATTTCAAATTCTGGGAACGGATTTTTTTTTTTTGAGAAAAAGAGCCAATGTCATTCCCTTCAGAATAAGTATTTATAGCTTTGATTTCAATGAAAACTTAATAAAAATGTATTACTCTGGTGGTGTGTAAGATTTCAGTAGGTATTTATGCAGATGGTAAAGACTGTTTTGCAGGAAAAAAGCGGCACAACTGCTCATCAGTTTTCAGAAATTGACACCTAAATAGGAGAGTAGAGATAAAGTAGCTGTAGATCAGAACAGCATCACCCCCTCGGATCTATACCTCCGTCAGATACCACCGCTCTGTAAAGTATGTCAAGTATGATAGCAACATATGAAAAATCTGCAGCCCTGTTATTTGTGCTAGAAAAGACTGTTGCTGGTCCTGCATTTCAAGCAGGAGTTAGTGGCTCTTCCCCCTTGCATGTGCCCGGTTGGGTAAGCCCCTTGGCCCCTGTGCAGGGGTCGGCGTGGCTCTCATTTTTGCCTCCAGATGGACCCTTATTCTAGAAATTCCTTGTGACCTCTGAGCTGTGGGTATTGATGCTCATCCACAAATATCTGAAAATTGGGAAATCAGTCCTGAGAGATAGAAAACCAACTTAACTGTAATGGTCTTAAACATGATTTTAACGATTTCTCTGAAAGAAAATGCGTTTTTACTAACCTTTTTATGAAATTAGATGCAGAGAAATGAGCGTGTAGTGATCTGTTTTTCTAGCCGAGACAAATACCGATTAGAAAGGTCTGCACCAGATCCTAGCGGTCTCCACCACCCTGTGTAGAGGGCAGGCACGCGGGAACGTGGCACCGAGCATCGTTTGCCGAGTTGCGTTTGTGTCCGGAGGCGGGTGCCTGGGAGCATCCGTGAAAGGGGCACCGTGAAACGGCTGTGCTGCTAATTGCAACAAGGAGAATCCTGAATGTGAAGTGCAAGTCCTCTTCTGAGGGGGGAGGAATATGGGAAATGAATTGCCAAAACTTGCAGGATGAAATGAATGTGAGTGACCTAAATTAAATTGGTATTTTCTTATCTTTTCATCTTAATAAAATCTTCTGGTTATAAACAAGGACTTTACATTAAAAGATAGTTAAGCAAGGAAACACAGCTGAAAATAAATTGCAGGAAGTTGTGATCATCTAATTTGAGGCACCGAACACCTTGTTTTACATTCCTTAGTGCTTCTAGCCGCCAGAAATTGTGATCTCTTGTGTAAGATTTTCTTCATTGCGGAAACTCATTTATCACTTTGATGTTAATTGGCCTGTGCTAAATATTTATGCTGAACTGTCCAGACACAGAAGCTTTATGCACGGCCCTGCATTTGTTGCTGGGGCTGTGTATCGGTCCGTGCTCCTTTTAGGCTACTGAAACAGGCATTTCTACCAGTCAGTCTTCAGGTAGGTACAGATGGGCGCTGTGGCCTTGGGAAGCTTTGGCCTTACGGAGGAGAGGGGAAAATATAAATATCTTCCTTGGCTGCTCTTGGTCCAAAGGAGTTGGAAACATTTCTAGAAAATACCACAAATCCACTTTAAGTTTTCACTTTAAACAAGGCAAGTTTTAAAATGAGCATGTTTATGTTCCTGTTCCTAGGCAGGGGTCCGTGCGCTGGGCTTCCAACTGAGGCAGATCTGAGTGTGGTCGGTGCTTGGCTGGGAGACCAGCAGTAACTGGGCAGGGAGCAGTGCTGCAGCCTGAACCTGGGTGGGAGACACGTGCCATCTTCCAGGTCTCATGGGGGGATCCCTGCTCAGTTCTGAAAGCTACAAGATTACATACCGTGCTTTTTTAAAGCGGGAGCCTTGATCTGTATACAAGTGAGAAATTAATCAAGGAAAGGATTTATAAAATGGAGTGAAGGCTGGGGAGCGTGGTTCTGGTACACTGAACTGGTGTGCAAGGGGACAGGACCCAACAGTCCCGATAAACGCTCCTGATCACAAGGTCTTTTACAATGATGCTTGCAATGTTTGGTGTCCGAGCAGCTTGTTTGAAAAGTACATAAGCACGAAATGTAGATAAACTGTAGCTATTCTCAGAGAAAGCTATAGTGGGGAACTGTATGTAAATTATAGTACTTGGGTTTGTATAACGGTTATAAAATCTCTGGTTTTGCCAATAATTCTCCATGATGCACGAAATCCTCAGTAAAGAATGTCCTATCACTGTCTGACACTTTCCCAGCATCTGTCACTATATAAACACAGCCTATTAACAGTTTTATCTTTCTAAGTAAGAAAAATTTATATATCCTTAATTAAACCATTAGCACAAAATTAACCAGACTAAATATACCAGTAATGTGTTGCTCATCACTTGATGATCTGGCATAAAGCTGGAATGTTTCAGATGGTATTTGTGTTGTGCTTGATTCTGCAGAGCAAACATTGTCCTTTGTGTTACACGAAAACCCAGTCCTGTTCCCACTCTTGTCAAACGAGAATGGATGTTGGACTGGGCCCAAAATAGTGGGGAGATTTACGGGTCGTTGGAATGAAAGTCAGTGAAGGGGCTTGTTTTGGGTCTTTGGCTTCTGTTGGAACAGTCGAGGTGACCTGTGCTTTTCTGTTTTTGATCACTTCGACTAAATCAACCTGTGCTACTGTGCGTGCTTGGCAACCTTAGCTGTACCTTCACAAAGTACTTCTTTTATTCTCTAATACGTTAGTGTAATTTGAAACTAATCAAATATAGCATATTCATAACCAGTTGTAGAACTGAAGGTATATGTAGGGCTTCTGGATGCCAGGACGTTATCTTGAAGGATTGTCAAGCTTCTCAAGACGGCATCTGACAAAATACGCGGGCTGCCTGCAGGCTTAATCCGCTTTTAGGAGAGGAGCTATTTTGCCTGTGTTGCAGGAACATACTCATCATGTCACAAAGTTATCATCCCTCTAGTAGGGGAGATAAGGGAAGCTGTCTGCTCTCGGGATTTCCTGCTCCTTGTTTTCTACTCCCCTCCAAAAAATCTGCAAAGGTTTGAAATAACATCTTTTAGAGATTTAAAGCTTTTATTTGCCACCATTCCTGGTGCACATGACTGATCTGTTGGGAGGTCCAGGATGCTGATTTTTAGCAGAGCCGATCCTATATTATGCTAACTGTTTTCTGCCATGAGTTTCACAGAGATTAGAGCATTGAAGAAATGAAGTGTGCGTGTTGCTGAGTTCAGAAACTGAGAGTAAGGCTGTTAGGACAGCAGCTTGTGTCCAAGATGAGTTTTTAAAGTACACAGGTGTATTACATGACCAAGACTGTCACACGGTGGACAAGCATGTTCGTATCCGGAGGGGAAGTAGAAATGCCATGAAGGGAAGCTGTACTCATGTCTTACTCCGTGTGATACTTGGTGTTTGTTTGTCAGCCGGCAGTGCTCAGTGCTTGGTAGGTCTTGCCCCACTCCATCTCCTACCAAAACTTTTAGCCACATACAGGCAAGGTTATATGTAAATCTAGTTTGTGTTCACTGTCAGTGTTTTGGGAACGGATGTGCACCTCTCTGTTGTCTGTCCGGGTGTCTCGGGGAAGAGCTAGCTGTTGACTGGTTTCACCCGTTGGATGCGTACCTCTCTGGGTGGGGTGGAGCTGAGCCTTGCAAAAGGAGCTGGAGAAGCCTAGCTGTGCAGCGAGTTGGACCAGTCCTCCCACACGGGGTGATCCCCGTGGGTGCGGACCCCTGTGTTGGTGCTGTCGTGGGTGGGCTCCTCTTGCAAGAGCAGGCACTGTACAAGTGCTTACAAGCAGCAAATTGCTCAAACCAATTTAAGTGATGGCATCTTTCTTCTCATGTCTATCAGTAGAGACTGTTATGTGGACAGCACCTTGTAGTAGGAGCAATATGAAACATGCACAAAGTTTGTTTATGTATAAATATTTCTGTATATGTACAAATATGCGTCTTTCACAGCATTAAGTAGCAAAGCTGAAGAAACATCTGTCTTGCTTTGTATTTGAACGAGTTTCTTCTCCCAGCAGCTGCCCAGGAGTTCAGCTGGCTGGTAGGGACCCTGCAGCAGCATCATAACCTCATCTGACAGGAGCTACAACAACAACTGTGCCTTGATGTATTGGGGGTGATGGTGAACAAAGATGTTTTTAAGTGGATCAGCTTGCATATTGAAGCCTGCTGTTGTAGTGTAGTCTCTGGTTTGTGGTGTGTTATGAGCGACTGGACTACCGGTCCTTGAGTTGCTTCTTGGCTTGCATCCTTCGTGTGGCAGGGGATGGACAGCAGGCATCTGGCCACCTTTAAACAATTTTGTTGAGGGAGGGAAACACAAGGATTAGGCAACTTAGTTTATCTGGGAAGAAAAGTAGATGACAAACAATAGAAGGTGTTAAACATTGCTCTGTACCGAGTGGCATTTGGTACAAAATGTGAATGGCTGTTTTGGGCATAAATCTCACAAATCCTACCCTCTTCTTGGTTGTTCAGCTGCTCTTCAGGCCCTAAAGCGTAAGAAGAGATACGAGAAGCAGCTTGCACAGATAGATGGCACGTTATCAACAATTGAATTTCAGAGGGAAGCCCTTGAGAATGCCAACACTAACACTGAAGTGCTCAAGAATATGGGTTTTGCTGCTAAAGCTATGAAAGCTGCTCATGACAACATGTAAGTTATTCCCTTCTGCATCTTTCTGTAGGACCTTTAGTTTGTCATTTGTTTGAACTGCTAAATGCCAGGTGTTTCATAACCAAAGGTAGAGCTGGAGTAGCAAAATCTTCTTTTAAAAGGCTGTAACTTAAATTAAACTAAAATACTAGATATTTCAATATGTTGAACTAGATGTTCAACATTTCATATTGAACAAAATATGCAAGTATCGATGCTTTCTCAGTTTTATATGGCACAAAGCCGCTGCCTTTGTCCAACAGAAGGCTAGCACCAGTGTAGTCTAAAGCAAATGGGAGGGTGCACCAGTTACAGATCCACCTAGTAGCAGCAAGAATTTTAAGCCTCAAGGGGAGACTTCTTTCTGTGCAGTGGAGTTTGTGTATGTAGCAATAATTAAAGGTAAACTGCATTACGGGAATGTTGTACTTGCTCCAAAAGCAAATATTGTAGATGTAATGTAGTAATGCTGGATCAGGGAACAGCAAATTATTATTAATACCAGTAATGCAGAACAAAACTTCTTCATATGAAGTCTCTGTATATAACAGCTGTGAGCTAAGCTTTTAGGGAAAAGTGAAAAATACATGCATAACTTTGTTGAGACCGGAGGGATAAAATTCAGACTTGCATGCAAAGTATATTTTGGGGAAGGACCTTGTAGATGTCACCATGGCGTGACATTTCTATAAAACCCAAGAAATACAGTCTTAAGTGTTGATCGGGAGAGTGCCTGATTACATTGAACTCCTTCCTTTCTTTTACAGGGATATTGATAAAGTAGATGAATTAATGCAGGACATTGCAGAACAGCAAGAGCTGGCAGATGAGATTTCAACAGCCATCTCAAAGCCAGTAGGATTTGGGGAAGAATTTGAGGAGGTATGCTTTAAATTTGCCTCTGATTATATCATAGAATCATAGAATCATTTAGGTTGGAAAAGATCCTTAAGATGGTCGAGTCCAACTGTTAACCCAACACTACAAAGTCCACAACTAAACCATGTCCCTACGTGCCACGTCTATACATCTTTTAAATACCTCCAGGGATGCTGACTCTTATGAGATCTTTCTTTTAAGATCTACATATTGCACGTGTCTAGGTGTAGTACTAGGATATAAAATCTCTCCTAGAACTTGTTACTAGCTGTTCCTACCAGTGCATACAGCAGCTATCACCCTGACTGTATGCTGAGAATCGTCTGGATGGCCTGATCTGAGATTGGCTGAGATGGCCTTGGACTTAGATTTCTTCTTCTCTTCACTGCTTTCCCCACCCTCCTCACCCTCCAAGAGATCACGTACAGGAATTCAGATGAAGAATCAGACTCCTCATCTCCTCAGTTTGCTCTGATCCTGTGCATTTAAGCTATTTTCTTTAATAGTATGACCAGCTAGATCTACTTGCCAATAAATATGACTTAAAGTTTCTTCCTTTTTTTTTTTTTCTCCTTTTAAAAACTAGGATGAACTCATGGCAGAACTAGAGGAACTAGAACAAGAAGAACTAGACAAAAACTTGCTGGAAATAAGTGGTCCCGAGACAGTACCACTACCAAATGTACCCTCAATATCAATACCATCAAAGCCAGGTATGTACGGACCTTTACCAGAAACATCTTGGATTGTTAAAAAGTATGCTTATTTAACTGCCAGCTCCTCAGATTTGAGAGATCTAGCTGCAGGCAACACAGACGTTTTGCTTGAAATTGCTTCATAAATCGCAAATTACATCTAGTGCCGTTTCTCCGTGGGGGTAACCTGCCTTTCGTAAGAACTGCAAAAATTAATAGTTATCACAGGAACAGTTATCATCTATTCTAGCGCTACCAGTTTATCTACAGCGTGGATGATGCTCAGAGTAGAGTGGAGATGCGGAGAAAGGAAGCTGTCTACCATTTGCTGCTGGCCCAACAGGGAAGTAATCTTGACAAACATACCAAGGCTGTAAAAGGGAATGAACGGTAAATTAGCTCTTGGAATTAGTCCCAGGCTGGTTCAGATTCCCACATTGAACCATGCTTCCTTGCTGCTGCTTTGTTTTTTTAATTTGATCCCTGCTTTTCTGGCTTTTGGGAGGAACTAACCTCAGAGTGCCCTCTTTGGGGACAGCTGTTACCTCCTCTGAGGTTCGCACGTACCCAAGCCAGACAGTACCAAACTTAGGGTGATCCCAGTCTTACAGCACATATATCTAGGAAATTTTAGTTAGTGTGATGATTTTACGTGGAGAACGGGCAAGAAACGTTTGTATTTACACAGGCAGTTCAAAGCTGCTGTTAAATTTGAACTGATCACTATTCTATGAACTAGAAGTGATACCTCATGAAATACAGTTGAGTTGGAATACCTCTGGCATGCGTTAATGGGATATGAAGCCTTATTAGCCTATTTTGCTGAATCTGCCTTAATGTATTATGAATAAGTTGTAGACTTTGCGGCTCTGTTTCATGTGCTCACTTAGGAAAAAAAGGTCCAAAAAACTAGCGGATGAAAGTAGTCCCAGTTGGCCGGTGTATCTATAGTTACTTCGCTGCCTTTCCAGGCTTAAAAGGACCTGGGAAGCAGCACACACTGCCAAACAACAAGGTTCTGCTTTAGGTGGCATGCTATGAAGTTTGCTCCTTCTGCGTTATAGTTCTTTTATTTTGACGTAATTGATTTTGTGTTTTTCTAGTTCTGTTTTGCTAGGCAGAATCGCTGACAAATGTTGATGAGAGGGGAGTGAGTTATATCAAAATATCTTACATCTGAGAGTTTATCCGGATTCAGATCCAACAGCAGGAGAAACAGTTTAAATAAACGTGTGCATCACCTTCTTATATCCTAGCTGGTTTAATGAGGTTTCTTCTCTAAATATTCTTTGGGTATGGACCTTAAAACATGCTGACTTGAACCCAAATATACTTTTTGCATGATATTAGGTAGCAGTGACTTCACACTAGTAAGAGGCATTGTCATTGTGCACATATTTAAGTAACTGTACAGCATAAGACTTATGTAGACATAGCAGTTCCTAAAATAATAAAAACTATGAACATTTTCTGCAGTAAAAGCTGTGAGTATAGAACGCAGTGTTTTATAGGATTTATGTTAAGCTGCTTTTGGCTGGAAATTAGAATTCCATTAATGTATTTAAATGGCGTGCCACTTTTTACTTAAATAAAACTGCCTCCAACACCGGCATATGGGAAACCTTGGGATTCTGGGGTGGTGGTGGGTGGGGATTTTGTGTGGGTTTTTTTTTTTAACCTAAATTGTTTTTCACTTAAAATTGAGTTAATACACACTGGGATTAAAAGTTTACTTCTGGTCATCATGGGTCGGACTTTCAAAGGGACTAGGGACTACTTTATCTAATAATGCAGGTACATGCTTAACGTGTCTTTTGGAATAGTAATGTGTCTTCTGTGGTAGAGCTGATTCTTATTACCTCCTTTTTATTCACTGAATGGAAAATGATTGTGAGCTTTCCTGCTTTTCCAGTTCTCAGGAGCTGTCTGGATTTTGACTTAATCAGTCTGAATGAGAATTTTTTTGCTGTTGCCTGTCAGCTAAGTGGATGTCAGAAGAAATTCAGGCAAAAGCTGTTTTTGTTTAACGGAGACCAGAAAAGCTTAATATAGAAAAACAAATTCCAAACTTGTACAAATGATAGGTCTTGGGTTTGACTTAAAGCTGACTCAATTCTCTCTTACGTAAACGTTTCATTTGGAATGACACAAACCATTTTGAGTATGAATTATTTGACTCTTTTTTCCCCCTTTTGAAGTGAAAACACTGTCTCAGGAAATGACATCTTTTTTTGGTATTTTCCAAAATTACTTCAGCTATTTCTGGGTTAAAACCTTTTTGCCGAGTTAATCGTTTTCATCTCCAGAGACTGGACTTGTCACGTTACGACAAATAGCGGCATTTGCTCCCCTGGAAGGACCAAAAATGACAGCAAGGCAGCATGTAGCCTGCTGCTTAACAATCACATCCAGCCAGCTACTAGTGAGCGTGGCAAGAGGCTACTAGTAGCATGTAGCCAGTGCTAGTTAGCTCTCCAGCCCCTTGAAGAGCTTGAACTGACACAGGAGTTGGAGGTCTCCAAATTCTGTAGCTAGCTAGACCAAAACACAGTAGCCTCATTTATTGCATTTTGAGGACTTAACTGGAGAGTAAGGGATTTATTTTTTATGGGGGAGAGACTGTAATGCTGGAGACATCAGACGAATTTCTGTAAGAAGCTCTATCCCTCTGAGAGGGGCTCAGAAGCTGAAGGCTCGGGGTCTTCTGCTTGGAGGCTTAGTGATTATGGAAAACGATAGACACTGCTGGTGTACACACCTTAACCTTCATGCATGTTTGCAGCCTTCCCATGAGAGGTATTGCCTTTCTCCACGTAAAGTGGTAATATCAGGAAGTTTAGCCCATGCTGGCTTTTTCAGAAGGCACCTTTTACTTCAATTCAAAAAGGTCTTTTTTTCCTCTACTGGCACTTGGTGCTTCATTTATCGGTTAGGTCAGTGGCACAGAGGCTTCTCTCCTGCAAAGAATCGAGACAGGGTTCTGTCAAGATTCCCACTCATTTATTTTCTTTTAATATTTTGCAGCCAAGAAGAAAGAGGAAGAAGAGGATGATGACATGAAAGAGCTGGAAGCTTGGGCAGGAACCATGTAACCACAGCAGTAACTGGCTGGAAAAAGACTTTGATTACCTATTCTGGATGCAAATGTGTTGTGTTGAGGAGAAAGCATAAGCAAAATATCTTTATCTTTCATTTTAACCCAAAGCAGTGGGAACTGCATTGCTGTTTTCTGCATGGCATGGTCTGCACAAAGGAAAGAAAGGGGAGCAGGGGGAATTCCCTGCAGTTCATACGGTTGAATTTCTGTAAAAAGGTATTTGCAAAATCAAACATTCAGCTTTTGGACTGTGCTACTGCCACTGCTGGATCTTCATCTTCAAAAGTTTGGGCCATATTGAAGTGAAATAAGCTGAAAAACACTCTGTAATTTTAAGTCAGTTTTAGTGTGTCTGGAAGTCTTGTAAGACATTCAAAAAACAGGGAAAGTCGTAAGCCACCATTGACTTCTTACTGTGTTTAGGTGCAAGAGTGCTTTAGGTTTTTAGTTCTTTGCAAGTTATATTTATATCCCTTGACCGATGTGTGGCCAGCCTTGTGTTTGTCACTGCAACAATGTAGTCACTATTCCCGTTTTAATTGGTGATAATGATTTGCAATTGACAAATGCTATCTTGGAAGTAGGGATGATTTAAATTTCAGTTGTACATTTTTCTACATAGCACTACAATGTTTATTGCTTTTTTGTGATAATTGATAACCCATTCACAATGTGCACACAATTATTTGAATTAAGAAACTACTATGGATTGCACTCTATTAAATATCTTGATTAATTTTCATCTGTGGCTACTGTTGTCAGTTCTTTGTGATGTTTAAGTAATACGACTATAACTTACGTGCAGTTTGGCCTCTTTCTACGTGAGTGATACACACCCTTCAAAGCTAGCTGAACTTTGGTTGTATGACTGTAGCGTAGTTGCATAAAACTACAGTCTTAGCTGAGCAAAATTGCCGGAGAAACAGCTGTAGCTGTTTTCTTATTGTAATATTCTGGTCCACCATGTCAAAACCTCCACACTAAGGAGAAGTCAAAGCTGAGTTAATACTAGAAGCAACAGGTTTAAAGACAGAGCTGGGAGCCTTGGCTTTCTATTTTTTTGTCATAGAAATGATCTGTTGTGCACTGTGCTAACAAAACGTTGTATTCTAAAGCACTAGTCTTATAGGAGTTACGGGTGAGCATCTCAAGTGCAGTGAAGTGTCTTAACAGAAGTGTTCAGGTGTAGCTGGGAGAGGAAAAAGAAATCCTGTAGCACTGTTACTGCTCTAAAGGTTACTGATGTAGAAGCTCAGAAACTGTAAGTGACAGAGGCACCACCTGGCAACCCAGCTGTTTCCTGGGCTGTGTTTTCTTTCCTGTTCATTTAGCTAATTGCTTTAACTAAAGGAAGAACCTCGCCTGCACAGCAAGAAGAAAATGCAGTAATGAGTGTATGTCACGATTCCTGTTTACTTTTAGCCAGACAGCTAGGACAACTTCGTTTCTTATAACCTATTGTTTCTTGATTATTTTAATAAATGATGGGGTGGTTTCTTAATCCTACAATTTATTAGTATGTCTGAGGACGGCTCACCTTTCTGCTTTGAATATCACTGAATTCCTTGATACATTGCATAATATCAGTGAATAGCTAAAACGCTTAGAGTAAAACATTTTTCTGCCTTGCTCAGACTCATTCTGTGGGCAAAACTTACCCGTAAAGAGCACCAAGATGCAATGTAAAAGGAAGCAGCTGCCAACTGCCAGCAGGCTTTCAGCAGCTGTGCACTCCAGTGCCCAGGGTTTCCCCTTCCTAGGAAAGGCAGTCTAGTACCTGCGAGGAAACTGTTCTCAATTAACTTGTCCTCATCACAGGATTTGCAGGTGCATCGGTGTTGTCTTGTAGAGCTGCTGTTACGTGTTAACGGAGGCAAGCAGAAAACTGGGATCCAGGTATTTTCAGTTTGTGATTAACCCTTGTTTTTTCTAATAGGAAAGGCGAAAAGCATTGTCACTGTTGCGTGTGTGTGTGATACTGACGCATTTAAAGCAGGGCAAAAATACAGTCCGGGCTGATGGACCTCGTTACTGCTTTTCCCCTATAACGCTTTCAACCTTTTGCAGAGGGAATGGCTGTTACCTCTGCTGTGCAGGTGGGGAAGCCGGGACGTTGCATTTGTACTTTGACCGTAGGGAAGCACGGCGCTTTCGCCAGGAGTGGCAGGGAAGTATTTTGTATTTATGCTGCTCGTTTGGGTTGAGGGACTCAGGAAAAAGATCGCTGTGTGGTGGCTGCTCAAAGGCTCAGGCACGTATCCGCTTTTCTACCTTTAGAACAGGGTGAACATGCAAAGGGGGCACTTGCAAAAGCTGGGCCAGGGAGTGGCTGAGGTGGTTTTGCTTTCAGCACTGCTGATTATAAACCTCAGCACACGTCCTCCCCCGGGGCTGGAGAGCACTTGTGTTGTACAGCAGGCGGGGGGGCTGTTCCCTCCCAGGAATAACAGCAATCCATAGCTCTGCCCGATACTGCTTTATATGAAATCAATCTTCAGTGTTGTTGGATCTTTACCTTTCCAGATGTATAAATGGCTTTTCTGTGTGCCTTTCCTGGTCTTCTCTCCCACAGATGCTCTTTCTGGGACTGTTTTAAGACATTTAACTGCAAGAATCTTCAGTGTAATGTTAAATAGGGAGGAAATAAGAGGGGCTCCATTAGCCACCGGTGGCAAATCACTCTCCAGCTGCTTAACTGATGAGTTGTAAGCAAGTTTGCTGTTAGTTAACGCATGTTAGTAATGGGCTCTTGGGAGGTGCTTCGTGGGACTTCCCTGGTGTGAGCGGTAAGAGATCTAACTGGAGAGCGGTTGGCCTTGCACACGGGTCCTGGTGCAGTAGGAGCAAAGCAGTGCGTTGTGTGGGGGGCATTTGGGTATGTAGCCCACCAGGAACCATCTCGGGCTGCAGTGGGGGGCAATATGCCCACTAAAACGTGTAATCTACTTTTTGGTACTTAAAGCATTTGAGGGAAAGCGTGGCTTCTCCAGAAAAAGTCATCGGACCTTTGTCTTTGCTTTGCCTGCAGGGAAGTGCTGCCCACCTCCCCAGGAGCCAGCGCTGTACCCTGGCTGCCTGTCCCTGACCTCCTGTGGGACAAAGGCTTTGCTGCCAGATGTGCCACCACTGTTCTTGCATTCATAGGTCTGCCCTTACTGCTTGTGGCTAATTGTATGTGGCTAAATGGCCTACTTGGTGTCAGCGAGGAGAATAGCTCCCGTGCTGAGAGAAAGAAGAGCTATTTGTCTTCTCCGCCTGCTTCAATCTGAGCGTTTCACATCTAGCATGCATGAAGCACCGCGCGTTGACTAGCAAAGCTGTGTCTGGGGAAGTCCCCTGCTGTGCGTGGCCACTGTCCCTACTGGTGGGGTCAGACGCGGCTTCAACCCCAGCCGCAGTGGCAGAAAAGGGGCTTACGGCTCTGGGGAGAGAAAGTTTGGGAGCTGGTTCCTGCAGTTGTTCCAGAGCCTGGCTCTGCCCGCGCTCGGCAGCAAGTGGAGGTCAGCAGTCAAGTGCCTGCATGTGGCTGTAGTTCACTTTCACAGCGTGGGCAAGGCTGAACCTGCTCTGAGTGCCCTTGGGGTGGCAGTTCGTTAGCGTGGTTGCTTCAGGGATGGATGGAGATGTGACTTCTCCCTACAGGCACGGAGAACCTGCGTCCTCAGCTCAGGAAGGTGAATATGGAAGTGGTGGGAGGCAGGAGGCCTTTTTCAAAGGGGCCGAGGTGCCGTCTCGGCCCTGTTTGTCTGTGCTGTGGTGGGAGGGAGCAGGAGTGCTTTCCCAGCTCTTCAGGAGCTGCTGCACCCTGCGCACACACAGGGCATGTCGTTTCATTTAGGAGTGAGAGCTCGTGGCTGTCACTTAGTGGCATAAATCACCTGCCACACTTGCCCTGGGGACTTCCTTTTCCCTGTCTGAAATGCTGGCTGCCACCCCACCTCTGTCACTCTCCCCCTTCCCATGGCATCGTATCTATGCCCGTAGAGCTTCTGCATCCACTCTCAGGACCTAGTCCTGATCTGGGGGACAGCTGACCTTATTTCACTGCCAAATAAACCCTGCTTCCCACTCTCACAGCAACACGTTACAGCTCCCTGGCTCTGTCTTTGCCCCCACGTTGTCTGATGCGAGTTACTGTCCGGTTGCTTCTGCCCCCCAGTTTTCCCAACCCTAAATTGACTCTCATGCTCTGGACTCCTGCATGCGTCTCCCTGCTGGGCTTCCTTGCAGGGCGGATGGGTGCCACCAGGCTGGGGCCCTCGGGAGCCGCCGATGCGGGTGCTATGGGGCGTGCGCTGGGCTGTGCCTCCGCTAGAGCCGGGAGCCCCTGCCTCCCTTGCTGTCGGCGGAGGTTGGGGCCATGATCGTGTGTTTTGGCACTGAAGAACCGCTGTCCTCTGGCCAGCCTGGCCCTGGAGGTCACAGCCTGGGCTAAGCTGCTGGTGCTTGTCCTTTCTTCCTCTTCTCTACCTTGGACCTACCCTGCCTGCATTCCCTGTTAAACCCATCGGATGCTCCTGTGATGCTGCAGCTCCTTCATCCCCAGGCACAAGGCCTGTGGCACATCACCTCCCAGGGTCCCGAGGCCACCTCTGTCATCCTGCGCATCGCTGGTGCCAGGTGAGTGTTTAACAGCGCGGGGCATCCGAAAAGCGGAGTGGGCTGGAGAGCACCTCGGCTGCGCCAGGGCTGCAGTGCTGCCTGGCCGCGGGGCCTCTCCCCAGGCAGCCCATCCCTCCACGGCTCCCCTGGGATGCTGGTGCCCCGGGAAGCACCATGGGCTTCTCTGCACCTCTGTGGGTACCCCCAGCGTGTGACAGCCTGTTGGGTTACTATGGCAATGTGGCTTCATCCCCAGAGATGCCATCTCCAATTGCAACTCTCTCTAATCCCTTTGCAGATTTAAATCTCAACCCTTTCATTAAAACCGATCAGCTTATTGAGGCCTCTGAATGCAGCGTATTTATGAAATTAGCCTGCCTGTGAGAATGAGTTTCTTCTCAGTCAAGAGGTGTAATACCGCTAATCGATATAATAGGTTAAACCCTTTTATTACGGCTCTGCTGAGAGGATCTGGAGTTTGACATTTGTATGCCATGCTCAATGCTCCCTTTCTCCCCCGCTAGTTATTTTTATCATTATTTTGGTTCTTATGACAAAATTGCACTCTGCTCATCTGGAAAGCTCTTCCCCCTCTAAATCCTGCTCGTGTTCGGCTTATGCTCAGCCCTGTGGCAAATAAAAGAGCTCTCTTGACTTAATTTTCAAACATCAAGGTCCATTAAATCAAAGTGATGCTTTCCAGATCTTGTGGCTCTCAGCAGCCCATCCCTGTCCCCATCCCTCCCTCTCGGGGCTCCAGGTGTTTCAGCTCTGCTGGACGTCTTCTGAACTGGTCAGCTGGCAGGATTTTGAGGCCACCTTTTAGGGCATTATTGGAGGTTTCCCCCTGTCTTGCCTGCGCTATGGGAACCCGGTGATGTCCTCCTACATGTCGTCTCGGAGCTGTGACCGAGAGCATCCCTTGTTGGCTGGCCCATGGGTGCGAAGGAGGGATGGTTGGCTGGATCCAGCTGGGTCTGGGGCCAGCTCGTGCTACCCTTCTGGCCAGCTCACGTCACCCTTCTGCTCTTCTTGGGTTTCTCCTGCCCTTTGCTATTTGCTTAGCTATTCGCCTGCACTTTTGCTCCTGCTCTCGTTACCTGCTGTGCTAACGAGGGGAAGTTCCCCATCCTCCTCCGGGACCGGCTCCATCCATGCGATGTGAGGAGGTTTTGCAGAGGGATCCAGAGAGTGGTCAGCAGGGAGGAGGGACACGACACGCAGGGCCATTCGGCTCAGACAGCTCTTCCCCGCCCACGGTGAGTTCTCTAAAATCAGCCGCCCTCGCAGCTCCTGGGGGCACCCGGTCCCAGGGACTCACCTATGGGCACGAGGGAGAAGATGGCTTTGCGGTTAGGTGGAACTGAGACTCTAGGGCTTTTTGGGGTCCCGGGCAGGCAGCACCCTGGCTTGAGGATCCCAAATGTCCCAGGCACCAGTGGGGTTTAGACTGGGCTATCAAGCACAGAGGCACAACCAAAAAGCTTGTCCTGCTGCCCTGGATAGTCCCACTCTCTCTGCTGTGCTTGCACGTGCATCTGCACACACACGTGTGTGCACACTCATCCCCCTTCTCCATGTCAATTCAGCCTGCTGCGGAGACCACGCAAACACAACTTGCACGCTGTACTGTGGCGTGCAGGAGGATGAGACCGGCTAACGCCGTCCGTGCAATATCCCGCTTGAACGCTTGGAGGCAAAACTGCATTTCTGGACAGACGTGCTGACACCGCCATGTGCTGTGCGGCCGCTGCCTCCTGCCTCCCTGCCCAGGGCCGGGGCTGCTGGCACAGCTGGCGGGCACGGCAGGGGCTCCAGCCCACCCTTCCTGGCTCTTCCCTTGAGATCCGGGGGAGGCACTAACCCCGGTTGCTGGGTGCTGCCGCGGGCTCCGTCCCTCTGCGACAGGTGCTCTGCCGGCGGCTGACCTTCGCCCGGCTCCCCGCTGCCGGGGGGCGGGAGGTGATGGGGTGCTGGTGATGCTGCCGAGGGCACCTTGGCGGGCTCACCCCGGACTCAAAAGTAGCGGTGGCCCATCGGCCAGGCATCCCCCTGCTCTGGAAAGCATCTCCCGATGAGGTTTGCAACCATAAAATAATTTCTGTGTCTCTCTCCTGAACGGCGTTAAACTTCTGTAAATTAGAGACCGATATTTTAATGCTGCGACAGGGTCACTGGCTGCTAACTGTTAATGAAAACCATTTTTTCCCCACTTTAATTTTCAGCTCCCTGTTTCTCCAAGGGTGAAGCATGGCCCCTGGAAGGCTCCAGTCCCCTTTTCCAGTCGCGCGGCTGCTTTCCTGGGCACACAGCAGCCTGCTGGAGCCTGCAGCCAAGCCTCGGAGGAAGGTCTTCCTCGCCCAGTCCCTCCAGCTGAGGCCAGTGGTGCCACTGGGATTTGGGCCTGGGGATGCTGTGGGTGCCCAGATGAGCAGCCAGAGGCAACGGAGTTGCTCCCCAGGGTATTTTGGGGAGACGCGGCGGGGGAAAGGCTTATCTGGGAGGGATTACCAGCAGAGGGCAATGCCGTGATGGATTTCCATCTCTGTGCCGTTCAGTAGGTGTTAAACCAGAGCTGGTCCAGCGTGGGAGGGGGAAGGAGACAGACGCTGGTACCGCAGTCCCCCTGGCCCTTTCAAACTGCCTCAGCCCTGGCGACGTTTCCCTCAGCAGGCAGGAGCAGGCAGGAGGGCACCTTCTTGCCGGGGCAGGCGGCTCACGACTGCCCAGCACCTCCCCATCCCACCGGTGAGGGGTGGAGGTGACGGCTGGGAGCTGCCTCCCCGC
>NW_008824286.1:1006484-1018765 GCF_000699105.1 Pygoscelis adeliae | reverse complement strand
CAGCAGAACAGGGAGGAATGTTGCCTTTGGCTTTGCAAGGCTGCAAGCACCCTAACAGGGTGTGTGCACCTGTATCATCAGTAGAGACAAGAGCATCCTTCCAGCAGGCAGCGACAAATGCTGCTGCTCCCCTCGGCGTGCCAATGCCACCCGGGGAGGCGAGGAGCACTCGTGCTCGCGCAGGCGGGGGGATGCGCGTGGGGCTGGGGGGAGCTTGGTCTCTTGTGGACGTGGTAGAGGAAGGGGAAAATCTGATTACAAGTGGCAAAATGCAGTGGGGTTACACCAAATGCACGTGGTGTGGAGCACAGAAAAGCACACACTTTTGCACAAAAGACCCTAAAAAGCAGCAGCTGCATGGAATAGGCTGAAAGGAGGGCCTTGGAGACTAGAAAATCATTACGATAACCAGAGGAATCTCAGGGTGCCCGGATGGTTGCGTGGCGCATTCTCGTGGCTCAGCTGACGTGGCAGCTTGGCCAAACAGGGATGCATTGGATCCTGCAAAAAAGTCCAGTGCTCTTTTTCAAGTAACTCTGTGCCCACAGCTCGCCGACTGCCGTGGTTTAACCTCAGTCAGCAGCTAAGCACCACCCAGCCGCTCACTCACTCCCCCCCACCCAGTGGGATGGGGGAGAGAATTGGAAGAGCACAAGTGAGAAAACTCGTGGGTTGAGATAAAAACAGTTTAATAATTGAAATAAAATGATAATAATAATATGATAATAATAATAATATACAAAGCAAGTGATGCACAGTGCAATTGCTCACCACCTGCTGACCGATGCCCAGCCAGCCCCCGAGCAGCGGCCCCCCCGGCCAGCTTTCCCCAGTTTATGTACTGAGCATGACGTCCCATGGTATGGAATGTCCCTTTGGCCAGTTGGGGTCAGCTGTCCTGGCTGTGCCCCCTCCCAGCTTCTTGTGCCCCTCCAGCCTGCTCAGTCGGTAGAGCATGGGAAGCTGAAAAGTCCTTGACTAGCGTAAGCACTGCTCAGCAACAACTAAACCATCGGTGTGTTATCAACATTGTTCTCACCCTAAATCCAAAACACAGCACTGTACCAGCTGCTAGGAAGGAAATTAACTCTATCCCAGCCGAAACCAGGACACCGACTGTCCCTTGCTCTGCTTGGATCGCAGTGTCCTCTGCAGTGCCGGCGATCCCTGTCTCTCCCACCAAGGTGTGCTGGAAAATCAACTTGCATTTTCCCGCTCTGGCCACCTCCGGAGGTGACAGAGGTCACATCCAGTGACAGCAGCGTCGGGTTCGGGGAGCACATGTGCCTCCCTCTACTGGACTGGTAACTTTTTGGCAGCACAACCACCGGCATCCCTGTGTGGGGCCGGCCACAGCTCCCGGGTGCTGGGCTGTGTTCTCCTGCCCTGCAGCACACGGGCACCCAGCCAGAGGACCAGCACCTTCCCAGGGGCCGCTGACGCTTTGGCGTCCTTGCTTTGCCTTGCTCTGTTGTTTCATGAAGCAGCAGCTGGTCTCTTTAGTCTCTATTAACAGAGCAAGAGCCGGGGAAAATTTGCAGCCAGCTGAAGTGCTGAGCGGAGGAGGAGGAGGTGATCCACGCCTGCAGCTAGAGAGCGATGCTGCTCCGGACACTGCAGAGGCACTCGTCATTCCACGGCCGTTCCCTGCAGAAAGAGGGATCAGCTCAGCAGATCAGGTCTCTACACTTACATCTTTTATTTCACCCTCCAGGAAAGCTGCTGCTTCTAAGGCTGCCATAAGCACAGCCCTGTTCCCAAAACCAGGAGACCCTGGCTGGGCTCCCGCTCTGCATTTTCCAAGGTTGCACTTGTTTGGCTTCTAGGGAAGAAGTTTGCCTCATTCTTCCAAAAAAAGATCAGAACAAGGAGGCCAGTTTTGTCACAAAGAAAATATACCCCATCTTCATTAGAGTGTACACCCACTCCGGCATCAGTTATGGAGAAAGAATGTTACTGGCCCTGACGTTTGGGGCTGGAGTCAGAAGACTGCTTGCTAATAAGAGAATAGTGGGGTAAGCCGTCCTCAGCCCTCTTCCTTGGCCGTTCGGGAGCAAAGCTCAGGGCAGGTCCCCACCGCCGTGCTCAGCCCCTGCGGCGCTGAATGGACGAGCAAGATCAGCTGCAGGTGGGAGATGTCACCACTTATTGACGACTCCTGCTTCGAATAGGGGGGTTAGAATGAACTTGGCTGATGGCCACATGGCCACTGGTCTGAAGTCTCTGCAGTCTCATCTGAGACCTTTCCTGGCCAGGGCCGGTGGCTTTTGGGGCACTTGGCCAAGGGTGTCCACATTCCTCCTCCTGTCCTTCCCCCATCGGCTTCATCACCTCCAAGGTGCAAGAGCCATTTGTGAAGCTCTGAGCCATGAAATCCCCCCTTTGCAGAGCCGTCCTCAGGCCACTGTGTCTGAACCCCAGTCTGAGCAGCTCTTCTTTCCCTCCCCAGCCTGTCGGGGTATCGCCCCGGGGCGATGCTGGGGTCTCTGGGGTTTGGCACAGCCTCTCCTGCCTCTTGTGCTCGCCCCTGTCAGGGAGGGTCGGGTCTCAGCTCTACCCTACCAGCAATGACATGGAGATAAAATGTAAAATGTGCTTATTTATTGCAGGGAAGACACAGTCCAAGGCTTTTCTCTCCCACGCTGGCAATGGCAGTACAGTTTATGCCCCCCTGAAGGTAGGAGGGCTATAAAGAGACTGTGGTGCAAGCAGTCCCGTGGTGCAAACTCTGGTCCGTGGAATAAATCCTGGGCAGGTTCATTACAAGCTGGGTGGATCCAGCTGCGATTTGGAGACGCAGGGAGCCTCTCCCATCCCTCCTTGCCCTTGTGAGTCGGAGGCTTCGTGAAGCCGGGCTGTGCTCTGCCCCAGTGTGCCTTACATATCTGCCCAGCTTTCACCTCCCGTGGGCTCGGGGCTGGGTTGTGGCTCTCACACCTCTAGTAAGAAAACCATCAGCCGATGTTTGATGGCACAGGGCGGGATCGGGCTTGTCAGCACAAGTGATTAAACTGGTTTATAGGTGGGGAAACTGAGGCACGGAGCGGCAGCGCTGCCCCGTGAGACAGGCTCTCGGGAAGCACAGCCACCATCTTTGGACAGGGCTGTCTTGTGCCGTGTCGGCATCCTGACCGGCAGCGCGTCCCTCTCGTGTCCGTGGCATTGCCGTTACTCAAGTAATACTCCCAGACCTTTCTCTCCTTCACCTCTGCTGGAAGATGGGAAAGTGGAAATTTGCCATATGGTTTCTTGATGGCATGTTGCTGTAAGTGGAGCTATTACAGATGCAAATGAACAACTTTAAGCAGTGAATGTGAACCCCAATGGCAACGGGATGCTCTTCGCCTCTGTGACGCTTTTACTCTGGCAGAGGCTTGTGCAGCCGCGTGTCCCAGGTTATGGGTCTGGCACGTCGGGACTGAGCTCTCGGCGGTGTCGGGATGCTGGGCCTGGAGGCATCGCTGGAACAGGAAGACTTTGCATTGCGTGCGGAGGGATAAATCACCTTGTGCTGGCTCGGGTGGAGTACTGGAGGCAGTAAGTGCTGTGCTGAGCATCCCCCAAAATAGGGGCCCAGCTCCTGCGAGGGGAGCATCTCTGCTGCATGTCCCTGAGGATCCATTTGCAGTGATGAAGCCATTCCCTCTGGGCATCTTCAGGGTGTCCCAGCTCTGGGGCTCTTGTGTGCAACAGGGGAGAAGGAGGGATCACTGGGCTGATGGTTGTGGCTGTGCTGGGGCTTTCTGCAGCCCTGCGAGACGTGTAACCGTTTTTTCTGTCTGTTGTCCCAAACGGCTCTTCTGCTGGGTCTGAGAGTCCCACGAGCGGCAACAGCACATGTCCATCCTTGTCCTTGCCCCTTTCACAGGGGCCTGCTGGCATTTTGGGGCATGGGGAGGAAACAGAAACCTCACAGCCCCGGGTCAGATGTGCATGGGGTCAGGGTTTCATGCCCATAACCCTGCGTGCAAGGAGAGCAGGAGCATCCAGGATGTGTTTTTTCAGCCTTTGCGTTAACAGCCTGCTGCCCGCAGGCACGAGCCGGGGAGCAAGTGCTAAAGCTCTGTGCTGGGACACATGTTCCCAGCAGAAAATGCCGACACGTGTCCCGCAGACCGAGGAGGTGCTTGTGAGGGGATGTGTGGTGCGGGGAGGGGGTGCAGAGCCATCTGTCACTGTTTTCTAATTAATGCTAGGTTTGATATGATAATTAAATCTGACTTTTGCATTAATTTTTTGCTAATTATTTACAAAAGTGTTTTGGATAACTGTCATCATGTTGTGCAAAAGTGACATCCAGCGGCCAGCTGGTGGGCGCTGAGTCTGAGTGTGATGACGGGCTCAGCAGTGCGCTTGGCCGTGGGGCCGAAACTGCCGGGGAGCAGGTGGCCCCAGGTCCCCAGGGCCACGGGGGCTGTTTGGGAAGCTCCACATCCCGCAGAGCTGGGATGGGGGTGGGGGCCAGCGCTGGGGGTTGGCGGCGGCTCTCCTTCACCCCAGCTGTCCTGGTGCCATGTGCTGGCATGTGCAGGGCTGGGGGTAGGCGGACCCACGGGTGCCCCCCATGGGGCCATCCAAGCTTTCAGTGAGGGTGCGGGAAGGGTCCGGGGGTGCATCCTGGGGCTGCCCCAGGCAGTGCAAGGGCTGGAGGCGAGGTGGGGGGCAGCAGCATGGCTGCCGCTCCGCTGGGGTCTAATGAACGACCCGATTTTGAGCATCCCTTGATGAACACAAAGGGCTGGTCCCACTGACATTTCACAGCTCTGACCGCATCATTTGGAGCTCCGGAGGCTCGTCCCCTTGTAAAGTCAAACCTGTGACCCTGTTTGGCACCGCCACTGGGTGCTGTGCCCAGGTTGCCCATGCAGGCGGCTCTGATGGCTGCACGGATGTCCTCGCTCGCCGGGTTATGCCGTGGGGGCTCGGGGATGCTCCACCCATAGCGGGTCCCGGACCTGGAGAGAAAAGCCAACCCCACGGCAGCAGCCTTGCGGGTCAGGAGGAGAACAGTGCTGGAAATCAGGGTTTTCATGCAATGCCAGCCGCCCCAGAGGAGCTGTGCTCTGGGCACCCTGGACTTCGCAGCCCACCTTCCCCTCGAGGTGAGGCAGCGTTTGCCTCATCCTCGGGGCGCCCTGGAGCAGCTGTGCCAGGCGCTGCCGAAATGTCAGCTGCAAAGGAGCTTCCTGGCATTTCAAAGCACTGGCATTTGAACAAGCTGCAAGAATGAGAGCTGGTGTCAGCAGGAGAGCCGTGGGGAGGCTGGGGAGCCAGCGGGACCGAGGGGGCGGCTGGGGGATGCGGACAGATGCTCCAGTGCAGTAGAGAGGGACCGTCAGGGACCGACAGCGCGGTTGGGGTCTCTGCAAACTTCTTGGTGTTACACCCAAGCTGCTTGGTGAAGGTTCAACCCCAGGACTCCCTTCTGCCACCGCCAGCAGCCAAGGGGGCTGGGGTCTCTGGGGGCTGTAAATAGCAGCCAGCCTCTGCGCAGAGCCTCTATTTTCCCCTTTTTCATGGAAACTGGATTTTGTGGATCACCACAGGGGACAATGTTGGCGAAGCCCAGTCCCACCGCATCAGCCCGAGAGCACTGTGTTGGGGACGTCTTTCCCCAGGAAGGACCTGAACTTGTTCAGCCTCCTCCTGCTGTGGAGGGAAGCACAGCAGGAGGCTGCCGGCCGCCCGGCAGCTCCGTGGAAGGATGTGCACCACATATTTTATTTTTACAGGCATCTGCATTGAAATTTGTCAGATGGTCTCAACAGGGAGCAGCTCTGCATTGCATGTAAGACTAGGGTGGGCACCATGGTATCCCAGCCCTGCTGAAGCATCGGTGCCTTCCCAGCACTTCCCACCCTCATGCATTTCATCGGCTCCACCAGCCCTTGCATGGTACGAAGGGTCTGACTTTGCTCTCCCCGGTAAGGTTTTGGCGAGCGAGGAGTGGCAACTGTGCCGGATCTGTGCAGGGCCAGCCAACACTGCCGGTGCCTCAGTGAGCCTCAGCTGCTGCCAGCTCTCGTCCCTTGCACGAGGGGAGCAGGAGCATCTCAAAACCAACGGTTAAAAGCTGTGTGGAGCAGCTGTGGCAGAAGTTTTAAGTAAGCTTTCCTCCACCCAGGGCAAATTCTGAGTAAGAAATGTTTAAATTTTAAATCTGTGGTTCTCGCTTGCTGCTTTTGTGGCTCATCTGACTCTTTCCGTGCTGCTTGAGAGGCAGATTACGGAGCTGCGTGGGACTGAGCTGCAGAGGTCGGTGCTGGGGGACAGGCAAGGGGTAGCGGGGAGCTGCCTGGGGGTGAAGGGGGCCCCGTGCCCGCCTGTCAGGGTGCAGGACGGGGTGCATGAGCTGCAGCCTGCGGCGCCCTCAGTTCTGGCTGTTGCTTTTCCCTTCATTAGTATGAAGCACGCGTGCGGATTAGCTCACCCTGCTGAGCATATTATAGGTTGCTGGTTTTCTGCACTGGACGGCTCTGTGGCTCTACGACGTGTAATTCACAATCAATTTACCTAAAGTTAAAATACAAAGAAGGGGGAGAAAAAGAAAAAAAAGAGCCTTTTCAGTTTAACAGCTGGTGATGCCTCAATAGCCGCCACCGTGGGCTATCAATGGCACTTCACAATCCAATATCTGACATTATTTCTTAGCCTCATTCAGTTCAGTTTCACCTCAATCCTGAGCAAATATTGACAAATCTCATATAATCCTGCCGGTACTGTACCGGAGAACTTTATTTTGTTTGCAGTGCGCTTGGTACCATCTATATCCCCTGGACAGGAGCCGAGGGACACAAGCACAACGTTAAATAGGAATAGCAAAAGGATCGGACAGCAAAGAGGCTGGAAGCATTTTTTGGGGACCAGGGCTGCTCCTTCCCACGTGTCTGCCCGGCCTGGGGCTGTTGGGGCCTGGTGGCCGTGGGCACATCCCTCGTGGGCATCCCCCTGCGCCCAGGGGCTCTGGTCCTTCTGCAAAACCCTCCAGGCACATCCAAAAGCAAAACTGCTCTCTGTAACATTTCCAGGGACGCAGGTATGGTGCTGACTGTCTGCAGGGGACCGGTGGAGACCCAGCACATGGGGACCAGCCACAGCTCACAGACCCCAGGCCAGAAGGGACACCCCGGGCTGGGCAGCATGTCCCACCGCTGGAGCCTGTCTGGGGCTGAGCGGTGCTGTGGCAAAGCACGACGGGAGGAAGCATCGCTCAGGCGGGCAAGCGGGGAGAGTTTTGCTTTGATATTCCTGCCGGGACAGTTTCTAGTGTTTGCTTTTGGAGAGCGTGACAAATCTTCCTGCACCCACCGCTTTCATCACTCACCTGTGGTTTATTCTTCCCCACCAAACCATCTCTCAGAGAGGCCAGGAGGTGCTAAATCAGCTCCTTCTCAGCACCACAGCTCGTGTTATTGCTTTGAAGGTTTTGGGTGCTTTTGTTTTACCAATCCATCAAAAACCAATTCCGGGTCAGGAAGAGTGATGGGTGCATCGGGATAAAGACCCAGCGAGCGCTGCAGTTTCTTCTCCTGGACACGTGCTGTCGGGGTCCCCATCACTCCTGCGGTGGCCGGCAAGGAGCTGGGGACGGTCCTTGCTGCAGCTCTGGGGCTTGGTAAGCAGAGCGATGTCGTGGGCATGAACTGGCTCAAGTCTGTTGCCTTGAACTTGAGCCAAAGGTTTTGGCTGGGGCAGGGGGAAGGTCTTCTCTTTCTTCCGCTTATCCCCATAGAGGTGGCAATGGGTGCTCAGTGTCCATGCTGAGCTGATGTGTGGTTCAGCAAAGCTCATAGCAAAACAGCGTTCGGTCAGCACTGCTTCACCCTGGGGCACAAGGGGTGTCATGAATGGCTGAGTCCTTTTTGGGGATCGCTCTGCACCCCAACAGGCTGCACCCGATGGGCAGAGCTGGGCCAGCGCTTGAATCCTGGAGGTAAAATTCCAGCACTTGAATGGGAAAGACCTGCCCCAGCTCTGCTTGTAGGAAATCTGGAGTCTGCTGGGTGCTGCGGCAAAGCTGGGGTCCCCTCGGTCCCATGGAAAAGCTGGTCCCCAGGGCGGCACAGCAAAAGCTGCAAGAAAAGGGACCTTCTTTCCCACGATGGCTGCTGTGGTGTCACCCACTGCCTCACTTCCCGGTGCAGGTGGGTATTTGCAATCCCCCTATTCTGGGTGTGACCCCCCATCCCATGCCGCTGTTGCTCTGGGCCAGCACGTCCCACTGCAGCTGAAGGCAACGGCACCGCGGGTGGAGCTGCCTTCGCAGCTGCACGGATCCCCAGGGGCTGCAATGGAGCAGGACCTGCGTCCGAACGTCCCTGTCCCTGCTTTGGGACCTCGGCTGTGGTTTTGTCCCCTCGGCTGTTAATTCTCTGATCAGCTCATTGTACCCTGCCCAGCGCAGGAGCTACTCTGTCCCTGGACTGGATGAGCTTTGTGGCTGATGCCAGGCTAGCACGTGGAGGGGGAGTGCTGCTGGTGCCATCACAGAAGTGAAGCAGTGTCAGAGCAGGATGAGCCCGCTGCAGCAGGATGAGCCCATTGCAGGATGAGCCATGGGGGGAGCGGTGAGATTTGGGGGACCACAGTGCCCCAGCCTGAACCCCACCAGACCCTAGCCAGTGCATTTAATTTGTCAGCATCACGAGTGCTAAAATGG
This sequence comes from Pygoscelis adeliae, assembly GCF_000699105.1. Classification (NCBI taxonomy): domain Eukaryota; kingdom Metazoa; phylum Chordata; class Aves; order Sphenisciformes; family Spheniscidae; genus Pygoscelis; species Pygoscelis adeliae. The sequence goes on along the minus strand of NW_008824286.1, from coordinate 1,010,106 downwards.
CCCATCTCCATCAAAAGATGTGCTTTTTATGCAACCAGGAAGCTGAATTTCTCACCTACATCATCCACAGCATCTTCACCCTACCCAAATCCTGCTGCAGCATGGACCCAAGGGAACAGCGCTGGGGCACTGAGATGGACGTGCAAAGCCAGGAGTGATGGATGGAAGGGCACCTGGCAGGAGGGTGGCAGTGGAAGAGAAAGCTGATTTCAATCGACTGGTTAATGACTTCATAAAGTCAGTGACTTGTTGGCAGCGCCTGGCAGTTCATTTTTAACAGCAGAACTCCAGTGCTCAGCCCCAAAGCCAGCTGCCTCGGAAATTCAAAACTCAATAAGCAGCTCTGGAGCTGAAAATAAGCTCAGTTTGAATCAAATCGCGCTCTTCCCTGCACCCCGTCGGCGCTCTGCGTGCTGCATCCTTGTCATCCCCCAGTCCTGACGGAGGAATCGTGCTCTTCCATGCGGTATTAATCATAACCTGGGACCTAGATTAACCTGTTCAAGATCCAAAAGATCCAAATGGCATCTGTGGTTTGACCTGGGCACAGCATTCATTTTCTTTCTGAATTTGTGAGTTTTTACACCCTGCTCACCCGTGGCGTGGAGCAGATCGGGCCCTCAGCAGGAGGCAGCGGCAGGAGGCAGCGGCAGGCGCCGTCTCACCCTCGGTTATTCCCTCCCCAGCCTCATGTCCTGTCCCCTGGATTAAGATGGGTCGTTTCTCTCATTGCTTATCTACGGTGCATGTCTTGAAACACTTGCAATATAGTTTAATCTTTTTCAAGTCCCACGGTGTTGCTCGGCGGAATGCTGGGTATTACTGCTAATCTTCCTGGTCTCTGCTCATTTAATTATCTTACTCCACACTTCACCCCGCCGTCTCCCACCCCTGGCTCTCCAGCTCCCAATCCACAATCCGTGGTGGCTTCTCAGCATGGGCAGAAAAGCCGACCCTGCAGCTGGGGCTTCATCTCCAGCTGTACGCTCTGACTTTGAGGTCTTGTTTGAAATCTTCACCTTAAATACCTGTAAAGGCTCCCTTCAACCTGCCCATGACCTGCGCCCCACCTTTCCGGGTGTTCCTCCCTGTGACACCCACCCCGCTCCCGCACCCCACAAAGCATCACAGCTTCTCCCGCAGGTGAGGCTGATTCCTGGCGAGGTCCAGAAAACCGGGATAAAACAGCAATAAGGGCATCCTGCGTTGCACTAACTTTATAACTTATTTATGGGCACATGTGCAAAAAGCATTGCCGTATTTAATCAACTCACTGCCAGCAGCCCGGCGGCGATGGGCCGCGTTATTTCAGCAGCTTGGGCTCACGGTTATGGGAACACGGGGTTACAGCCGTGGCGAGGAGCTGGCCGCAGAAGAAAAGTCTCTTCAGCGCAGCGGTGTGTGGTAATACATACTAATTAAAACAAATGTAATTACCCAGGCTGCAACTCATGCTTAACAAATTAGAACCAAAACATGGCAAACATGAAGAGAGAGGAAAAACAGGCTCACGGCTTTGAAAAGTGCAGAGCCCAGGCGGGAGCTCGGGCATCGTCTCAAGTCAGTGACTCTCCTAGAGTTCATCCAGGGCACAGGGGATGACTTTTCAGCTTCCTCCACTGTCAGAAAGTTGCTGCTGCAAATTAAAGGGGCAAAAATAAAAAGAAAATATTAAAGGGGCAAAGAAAAAGAAAAAAATGTGTGTGTTTGTGTATCGAGAACTTGGGGTGAAGAAACGAACCAGCCATCCCCGGGTCCTTTGCAAGGAGCGAAGGACAGGGACAACAAATCCACGTTCTTACTAGCTGTGAAACCCCTGTGTTTCCTCAGAGGCCACCGCTGGGGACAGCCAGCTGCCTGTGCTGGGACACCAGCACCCAGCGCTCCCAGAGGCAGCCGTGCTGGTTCGGAAGGGCAGGCTGGAGGAGTGCTGCCCCGGCTGCTGCAGCATCGCGGGGCTTTCTGCTATGTGCTGCACTTCTTGCCTCCTGCTCGTTTTCTTGCCGGCATGTGGACGGCCTCCATGGCATCGCTGCACTCCTGGGCAAGTCATCGAAGAGGTTTAATGCAGGCTGCATTAAAAATCCCCATCGTCTTTATGCACAGCCATGAACTAATCAAGGAAAGCTGAGCTCTTGGTAAAAATCCTGAGCTGGATTGCTTTAGACTTCAGGCTTTAATTTTTATCAGATCATCTGATTTTTAGCAGATGAATCAGGCTTTAACTTTTATCAGAAAGGAGCTGCTGGTGAAAGCTTGATGCACTGATCACAGGTGGGTGCCAGTGAGGATGGTGGGACTGAGCTGCTGAGGTTTCCCGTGGGGACATGACCGTGGTCGACGTGGTGTGTGGGGGTGCGTGGGTGCTCCTGCACCCACACGGCTGAGCTCGGTGCCTTGCCTGGGCATCTGTGAGCTGAGAGCGGGTCCCTGGCGGGTCTCTCATTTGGTTCCCTGGCTCAGACAAGCTGCTGTTGGTCTACGGCCTGGTCTGGTGCAAGTGTCCTGAACCAGAAGCCTGTTGGGAGGAGAAGGGGTTATGGGAAAACAACTTTCAATGAAACCTTTCCGTGCTTGGTATAAATGTCGGGAAGAGATGCTGAATATTTCTTGCTCCCCTGGAAATGTCAAAAGAGGCTTTCGAGCATGGAGCTGAGAATGAGCAAACTGGCCGGAGAATTGGATGTTGCCCAGAAGTGGACATTGCCCAGAAGTGGACATTGCCCCCCGGGGCAGGGCAGAACCATGCACTCCTGCCCGGACAAAATGCCAGTGGCTGTGCTGACCCTCCATAAGGGCTCGATGGGGTTCTCTGGGGCAGCTCTGCTTGGAGCCCTCCTCACCCGGCTGCAGTTGGCAGGAGGGGGGCTGCATCCACCGTCTTGTGGTTTCCACTTACAGAGGGGTGATTGCGAGGGGATGTTAGAAAGCAGATTAATGAGCAAGACATTAAGACTTAAACTAATAAAAATCTGCACGGTAAGTAGAGCTGCTATCAAATGGTGTTCCCGAGGGAGATAATACCCCTTCCCCCTTAATTTCTTAGTAAATCCATTATGATTAATGTTATTACAGAGGAAACACTATTATTACAAACACATTGATGATGGCAGAGCTGCAGAATTAATAACACTGGGTATTACTTAATTAGCTGCTGTTTTCAATAGGACTGTTATCCAGATGCATTAAACTGAGCCTTACATTGCATTGTCCTCTGGACTGTCTTTGCTGCAAGGAGATGAAACGAGAAGCATCTCCTTCTTTTTGGCCAAAAGCCATCTCCCTGTGGTGCCATCATTCAGCTGAGCTGCCCACTGGTTGGTGGCACCTGTGGAATCATAGAATCATAGAATAGTTTGGGTTGGAAGGGACCTCTAAAGGCCATCTAGTCCAACCTCCCTGCCCTGGGCAGGGACATCTTCAACTAGAGCAGGTTGCTCAGAGCCCCGTCCAACCTGACCTGGAATGTTTCCAGGGATGGGGCATCCACCACCTCTCTGGGCAACCTGTGCCAGTGCCTCACCACCTTCAGTGTAAAAAATTTCTTCCTTATATCTACTCTAAATCTACCCCCTTTAGTTTAAAGCCATTCCCCCTTGTCCTGTCGCAACAGGCCCTGCTA
>NW_008824286.1:1003488-1005438 GCF_000699105.1 Pygoscelis adeliae | reverse complement strand
TGGCTCATGTCCAGCTTTTCATCCACCAGTACCCCCAAGTCCTTCTCAGCAGGGCTGCTCTCAGTCCCTTCATCCCCCAGCCTGTATTGATACCGGGGGTTGCCCCGACCCAGGTGCAGGACCTTACACTTGGCCTTGTTAAACCTCATGAGGTTCACACGGGCCCACTTCTCCAGCTTGTCCAGGTCCCTCTGGGTGGCATCCCGTCCCTCTGGTGTGTTGACCGCACCACTCAGCTTGGTGTCATCTGCAAACTTGCTGAGGGTGCACTCGATCCCACTGTCTATGTCACTGACGAAGACATTAAACAGTGCCGGTTTACATACGGACTGCTGAGGGACACCACAGATCTCCATCTGGATATTGAGCCATTGACCACTACCCTCTGGATGCAACCATCCAACCAATTTCTCATCCACCGGACAGTCCACCCATCAAATCCATACCTCTCCAGTTGAGAGAGAAGGATGTTGTGGGACATTGTGTCAAAGGCCTCACAGAAGTCCAGATAGACGACATTCCCGGGAAGCCCCAGGAAGCTGGTGGTGGAGAGTCTTGTGGTGTCAGAGACCAGCAGCAACCGAAGGAGGAAGTGGAACCAGGACCTGGCATCTCCCGCTGGTCCTCAGCCCTCCAGGGCTGCCCATGCAGGGGACCCGAGAGGCCACTGCAGCCCATGGGGACCTGGGCCAGCCTGGGAACGTGCTCACTCCTCCTTGCAGCCTCATGGCTTCAGAGGTCCTCTGAAGGATTTTCCAACACCTTTTTTTGTTGCTTTTCCCACCTACTGCAGAAATGCCATTAGCAGGAGACCTCCTTAGCTGGGGTTTGCTTTGCCCGTTGCTTGTTGGCACTTCCACACTGGGAAATCCTGATAACTGGCTGCGTATCGAGCTTCACCAAGAGCGTGGTACCTGCTTAGTGGACAAACTGGGTTTGAACAGGAGCTGGAAGGAGACAGGTGGGTTGAAAGTGCTCAAAACATGGAAGCTGCACAGGTCACCAGGATGTTGGGGACCCTCATCTCACCCTAGGAAAGCCACAGGATCTTGGGGACGCTTTTCTCACCTTAGGAAAGCCATGTCCTGTTGTCAGGTAGGCCTGGGAGCTGTGGGCAGCCTTGGTAGTTATTCAGCACGTCCCATTTCAAATCAGAGCAAAGACCGGGGGGGGTGAGGTAGTCACCTGCCGTAGCTGGGAGGGTCTCACCCAGTCCATGCCACTGTCACATCAACGGTCATGTCCTGCTCAGCATCATCAGGTAACTTCTTGGCAATTGCTGCGTAATGGCCTGGAGCTGGGCTGGCCACGTACCGCCCCTGCCAGCACTGCCCCTGCTCCCCAGGGACCAGGTCCCTCCTCTGCACAAGCGTTGCTGTCCCCAGGTGATGGAGCGGGCTCTTCCCCTCCTCCATCCCCCATCTCCATCCCCTGCTCCTCCTGACACAAACGGATCCTGACGCCGCTGGAGGGCTCCTTTCAGTGCCTTCAAATTAACACCTACTTAAAATTCAAATGCAAATAAATTTTTAATTTCCTTAATTAAAATTATTTCCTCGTTAGATCTGAATAATGGGATTTGAAGAATAGAAGTAATGGGACGTGACTGGCTGTGTCGGAGGGGACCGAGGCGCAGGCGAGCAGAGCAAGAGCCCAGGAGCGGTGGGACCATGCCCCACGTGTTTGGGGAGCCAGAGCAAGCTGGAGCTCAGCATCCCTCGCACTTCCAGTACATAAAACCCACTGAAGTGGCAGCTTAAAATGATATCACAGCAGCCCCTGCTTTTGCAGTTTAAAGGTGATGGATTGCTCCCACGACCTCCCCTACAGCCCAAAGCAAGGTCCAAAGGGGCTGCTGGGGGGTTGGAGCCAATAAGGGGGCTGATCCGCTCTCACTTGCACTGCGGGGGACCACGGGAGCTGGGCCTGGGGTGCTGAGTTGTGGGCGAA
>NW_008824286.1:1003069-1003457 GCF_000699105.1 Pygoscelis adeliae | reverse complement strand
CAGCCTGATGACAGATGGGGTGAGCTCCCTCCCTGTGTGCCAGTCTGCCCTGAAATGCCTCTGCCCCAAAATAACTCTGGTTTTCTGGTTTGCTGGCTGGTTTTCTCAGCTTGGCTATTGTGCTGGTGAGATGCAGGAGACCCGTGTACCAGGCCTCTGGTGTACATGTGGCTATGAAAAAAAGGGGAAAATATATGACGATGATATAAATGCATTTAATCAGCTCTTGCTGCCCAGTGCCTGGACTCGTAGATGGGAGGTGCTGTAGTAAAGACAGATTATATCCACTCTAAGCTGACTGAAAGACTATTGAGTGAAAGCACAGATGTTCGGACTCTGAATCTCTGAAATGTCCCTGCTGCTCTGTCTGTGTGTCTCCTATCTGCTC
>NW_008824286.1:979595-1003048 GCF_000699105.1 Pygoscelis adeliae | reverse complement strand
TGCATTTCCCCATTAAAATGCAGCAGATCAATGAGTTATTCTTGAACGAGGTGAAGAGCCCCGCATATATGGCTTCGGAGAATTTATTAGCTCGTGTATTTGCACCTCTTGCAGCATACTTGTTAGATGCTGTACATGAAATGATTTATACAGATCACTGCCACTTGTACCAATCCAGCCTAGAATAATTCAAAAGCAATTGCATAAATCATTTATTAATTATTACTGAAGTATTTATGCAGCAAAGGGGTGCCTTCATTTGAACTGTCGGCCGTTTTTTACCAGCCTTTGCTGCATTGACAAAAAATTTTTGAGTGTCTAATGCATCCTGCTAACAGGATGAGCTGACTGCAGGAGTGGCCAAATCTTTGCAGCCCCTCCCTGCCTGGCTGAGGTTTGGGCATACAGCCCCTCACTGCAGCCCCCGGCTTGACCACAGCGTGTCTACGCGCTCCCTCAAATAACGAGCGGGTATCCTAATTAATCCTCATTTCCAGCAGCAGCTGAAATGAGCTCCACGATGAGCACAATGCCATTTGATGCAGATGAACTGTGCTTTGGTGGGAATTCAATTACACAATTTTTCCTCACTGAACATAATGCATTTTGACGATACAGTAGTTTCAGTGCTAATGAGATGCATTTTAACTGCTGTGAAGACTGTATTTCCCCCTGCACTTAGTACACAGGATCCACATTAATTACAGTTTCAGAGGAGAAAAACCCACAGAGTTACTACCTGCATTTTACTTCTGGTAATAGCAGTTTCCTTGCATTGCCGGGAACATTATGGATTCACTTTTAAGCCATATTTTATACCAAATGACTTGATTGTGATAGCAGGGAGAAAACAACCCTGCTTTCCTTTGACTACTCAGTCTGTGTTGTAAAAGGGTCATTTATAGCAAGGTGATGAATCAGATGCATTCGAGTCAGAACATCCTTGGAATAAAAGCATTTATGGAAGTTTTAAGAGGGTTTTGTAAGACATACGGGACTCAAGGCCAAATTAAAACAGCGTCTCATGGGCCTACACAAAGATGCGCTCATCCTTTGCCCCTGTGATTGGGGGCTGTGGCCAGCTGGAGCACATCCCCGCAGGGCAGCACCCGGCCCCAGAGCCAGCGTGCAAAATCACAGTTGTTTTATTCCAAGGAAGAGGCATGGTTGCTCTCTGATGTCTTCTTGAGAGTTTTTGAACTCTCAAGCCCGGCAGCGTGGAGTTTCCCTGGTATTTCTCCTGCAGGAGCTGTGCATCGCGGGAGGTGCTACTGCCTGCCGTAAGTCACAGCAAAACCCCCACGTTTTGGCCACAGGTTTTGTCTCCTCAGTTAAACCACGGTGTTTGCCTGCATTTCTGGTGCGTGGTCCTGGCGTGGCAGGAGAGCAGGCAGGCAGCAGAGCAGGCAGCGGCTCCTGCGGGGTGGGACTATCGGGCTGCAGCAGCACCAGGGAGCTGGGCTGCATCCAGCCAGGGAGTGTAGAACGGCCCTGGGGCTGCTCTAATGCTCTGAAGCATTTGCCTTGGGAATTTATAACCAATTTCTTTACAGCCTTTTCCCTTTCTCTACACAGGGGTTCAGGCTGAGAGACTGAAGCAGACAGCTTGGAAAAGTCGAGCGGTTGTAAGCTGCATGAAGCACGTGTTTGATGAGGTGTTAGCAGTCAAAAACACTGCAGAGATCTTTAATAAAAGATTGATCAAATGCATTGTATCATGTTGTATAAATCACTCTGTGACCTTCATTTAACGCTGACGCCTCATCTGTTAATAGCTGGAAATCATTTGTAGCCTTCTATAATGCATCTCAGCAATTGTAGTGGAAAAAATAAAACCAATTATTTCTGTTAATCATTCATGTCTTTATTTAAGTATTTATACATCTCCCTTCATTTAAAGTTCCCCTCCCTCTCAGCAGAGGGGAGAGCCCAAGCCCACCCGTGCCGCTGAACTGGGGAGTGCTGCAGCCGAGCTGTGAACTGGCACTAAGGCAGGTGACAAATAAACAAGTTGTTCGTCAGCCCAGCGAGGCAATTAGGCTCTCGCTCCTGTGGCTGGAGGAAACGGCTGAAGAGACAAAGATGTATCTGCTGTTGAAACCCTTTGAATATTGGGTATGGTCAAAAATGTAATATCATGCACAAAGTCTTACTTAGCTTCCCCGAGGAGCAGCCGTGCGGGAGGAGGGGGAGATGCTGGGGTCCATGGCTGGTGTGGTGGGCAATGGACAGCAGAGGGTCTTTTGAAAATGGGTTTGCACGGAGCACTGGGGAGAGAGATACTCTACGCCAAGTGGAGTGCGTTTTAGGAAAAAGCAGTAAGAAGGATCTCATCCTGCTTTTTCCTTCATTCCTTCTGAAATGAATGCTGCTCTTTTTCCAAAAAAGCTTCTTTTTTCTACCCCCCCCCACCCCTTTGATACTGATGGTTAAAGCAAAACCAGGAACTCACAGCTCTGTTGTGCTCATGGTGTAGGCTCCCTGTTTGCTGACAGCTCACGGCAAGAAGTTGTTTAAGGGGAAACCGTCTTTTCCTAGAGTCCCCAGCACCTCTGGTGTGGTGGATGCTTTTGAAGACAATCAGGCAGGTGCTGGGACCTTGAAAATCCGAATCCTTTTGAAAAATCAGGGCTGTGTTTCAGGCAGCCATGCCCTGACGCCTGGCTCTGCTCTGCACTTCCAGAGGCAGAGGTTGCAGGGCCAGTGAGCAGCACAGGCTTTCGCAGTGCGGCCACCCACGAGTGCTTTCAAGTGGAAAACTAACCAGAGGATTTAAAAAAATAGAGACTCACTGTCTTTTTACTTTCTCTCTGGTTGTGAATGCACCTGAATTGTGTTTTTATGGTGTCCTTTGCAGCGTCAACAGCTGAAAATATACCAAATTTGAAAATTGTAAAGCACGAGTCCCTGGGAATCCCGGGACTCCAGGAGCCAGGGCCTCCCAAAATGCGGGGACAGAGATAAAACCTGGGTGCTGGCCATGCCACGGGTGCAGTGCACTAAATGGAGCCACAGGATAGCTGTCTGCCCCTGGCTGCCCACCCACTCGCTCGCAACCCAACGGAGGAAGGTGGCTGGACACAGGAAGCTGACGTGGGTGACCTGCATGGGGACATTGGTGGCCACCTTGTCCACCCCAGGAAAGCCCCCAGGATGCCTTTGGTTGTTCTCATTTGATGCCTTCTTGCTGGTTTTGCTCCCTGCAAAGAAAAATTTCAAAAACGTGGAAATAATTTTGCAGGTACTCTAAGGCAACTACCTTTTTTTTCACTTTAACAAGAATCAGTGGAGGATGTGAAGACGTTTAACTCATCTGGATTTATCTGGCCTCTGAGCCTGCTTTTCTGGGAAAGTACGACCATTCTCGCTTGGCCAGCTGGGACTCAGCAAGGTCAGTGTTCGCTCTTTGCACTCGCAGCGGGTGAGGCTGGGACAGTGCCTGTGCTGCAAGAGCACTCGCTGCCCACCTGCACCGCTCTTATCTTATCCTACTGTCTGGGTGAAATATTGCTGGATGAGTCAAGGACCATTTTCTGGGCCAGAAATGCTATCTAAAATACCAGGTCCTCCTTCCCTCTTCCACCAATGACCGTCTCTTTGGTCAGCCCCATGTCAGAGGCAGGAGCGTGCCGTCCTCCTTGGTCTCGGGGCAGTGAAGTGCTGGTAGATCTTGCCCTCAGCTCACCTGCTGCTGGCATCGGCTGCGTCTTTGCAAAGGGGATGTCTGTCTGTCCAAGCAAAATGGGCACGGGAGCAGTCATGGCTGCTGAAGAGGTTATGCAGATCATAAATTAAAATTGAATGAAGGGGAGCTCACTTCAGATATAAAAATATGGAAATACCTAGAAGTAGTGGGGAAAAAGCAGTAAAAAATTAATCTGGAGGAATTTGCTTGAGGGTAGAGATTTCACTGTTTCTTTAAATAAAGGTTCAGGTAGTTAAAATTCTCCTTAAATCTCTGTCTTGGTAGACACCTGTGAAGGTTTAATGATAGCTAATAGGAAATACTGGGCCTGTTAATTAAGGGGAAAGGAATGAAAACGCATCAGGTGAGCGGTCATGGTGGAGATTTTCAACAGTTCTGAAGTTCTTTGGTACTCAGCGAGATCCTGCTTTCCAGGCAGGCATGTCTGTGGGAAGGGTTTTACTTAAAAATCCATTTATAAATGGTACTAGAGCCTCTAGAAAGACCCCAAAAAAGAGGCTGCTTCTTCCTGAATGGGGGAGATGACTCTGTTGGTGAGGCTCTGGCTGGATCTCTGTGCTTGTGTGGTTGAGCCTGTGTGTTGATGTACTAAGCTTAGTTGTGGAGCTGTGTTTGTGTGGCCTTCGCTTGTGTCTCAGCCCAGGCTCTGCTTCCAGGTAAGGCTCAGTGTCAGAACTTTCCAGCTGTTTTGCTATTTTTTTGCATGAAACATTGCTAATTTTGTGACCATTGTTGTGGGCCACTAAAAAGTTTCATGGAAATGTGTCAGCTGGTGAAACCCTTAATGGGGGACATGCCCTGGCCAAGAATGGGGGAGGAGGGAGCCGCTTCTTAGCGTGAAGGCTGACTACTGTCTAATGCCTAGCTCTGAGCAGGGTTGGGGACAGTCCCACTGTGTGATCTCCCTTTGGATGCTGGTGGGTAGAAGCCAGCAGGTTTTTTAGTCTGGGCAAACAGCTGGTTGCTTGTGGCTGGGTTGAGAGTTTGGCTGAGGTCCTGCTGCTCAGATCTGCCCTGCTGCAGGTGGAGAGAAGGGTGAAGAGCAGTTTCTCATCTGTGGACACTTCTGCTTTTAGTGACTATTGAGCTTTTGCAGGGAAGTGGATGTGAAGGTCTGTGAGGTCAAGTCCAGCCCTGTGTCCTAAGTCCTAATCCCAGGCTGCTCTACTCCCTTCCACCTTTCTCCCCCTCAAACACAGATCTACTTCAGGGTCTTTGTTGCAAAGAAATGGCAGCCATCTGTTCAGCCTGCATGAACTTTTATTTTAATTCTCATTTCCACGTCCTCTGCAATAATGATCTCAGTTGGGAAGAGAGAGTACCTTGCAAATGCCATATGCCCAGAGTTGTTCTCATCGTAGTTCCCCAGAAGCACTAAAATCTCATAAGCAACCTGGTTTAACATGATTACCAGCTCAGTTTCATTCACCAGAGGGGAATGGATAGTTTGCATCTATTTCAGAGAAGCAGTGGTGATTTTGATAGTTTTTGTGAGATTAATTGAACCGTGACAAGTTTTCTGGTTCATCAGCTCCAGAGGTCTGGCTGTAGAAATTCTTCCTCTTCTGCTACTTGCAAGCAGATGGCAATTTATTCTGTAGTCATGTTGGAATAATGTGTGTTTCTATGCCTCTGTATATGGGTGGTCAATAGGGAGCAGTCCATCTTCATGTAATTTTAAATATCTTAGAGGATCCAAATGCACAACCCTGCACTTGGGGGCTTCATGTAGATTTGTGACCCTCTTTAGAGGAACTGAGGTCATAAAATAGTGACTGGAATTCAGGGGGACATAAATATCATATTTTCATCTGTGGCAGCCATAACCTTGCTTGAATATTGTTCGTGTTATTTAGAGGGAATATGGACCCATTTGGCTTATTTAATCAATCTGAAAGTTGCAAGACAGGATGGAGGCAGTAGTTCTGATAATGGAATAAGCTGTACACAAGATTTGGAAAGGCAGCTGAATGTCCTCTGACAGCAAAAATGTTATATTTAGGCCTTTCTAGAGGTTTATTTATGGAGGAATGCGTGCTCCTGCACTCTTTGGAACAGAACAGGGCTGGTGGGAAGAGCCATCTTCTTGCCTTCATCAGAAAGCAGCATGCCACATTTTATTGGCTTTTAGTTGGGATGAGCTGGAAGCCCCTCTGAAGCACCAGGGAGCAATGGTCTCTACAGACAGGAGAGTAACTGTGGCGCTTGGGAGGTCTCTAAGCGGGAGTGCAGATCTGGAGAACCTCAGCTGTGCTGCTAACTGACAAAGTGCCTGGTCTCAGAGGGACGTTTGGGGACTACAGGCTCAGGCTAGGCCTCCAAGCATGGCCATATGGTATGTGACTATCCAATGCTGGGGTTGTCTTGTGAGTGAAGGTCCTGTTTTCCATAGTCCAGAGCTACCCCAGGGGTGGTAGGTACAAGGTAGGCCTAAGATAAGTGCAACACTAACACTTCTTCCCCCTCTCCAAGGTCAGCTATCTATTTTGGGGTTTTAGGGAGTCAAATAATATTTATGAATAACTTATTGTACAAAGGTTTAAACTGTCAACAGAGTGATTTGTGAATAAATGTTTTCATTACCTGGCTGGCTCTATGGATGGATGAATAATATCCATCAAATAAATTATTCATCTTTTTCTCTCCTTGCCATCATCAGATAAATTCTTTGTGATTTATATTTGTTCATTATTCATCTGGCTGCGAGAAACAGACGTATTAGAGATGGGTTAAGGGCTAAATCTGCTTTATTGAAACCAATGACAAAGTTCTGGCTGATATTGGAGGCTGTACCAACACAAATCTCATCCCGTGTAGTTCAAGTGCCCTCTGAGCAGTGATGCTTAGAGCGGCTCCGTGGGTAGCAAGAGTCTCCAAGTGATGTGGGCAGAGCCACGTTCTCCTGCTCTGATACCTGATCCCCAACTTCTTAACTTCCTCTGACATGTTGGGGCTGCCTTGGGCTACTTCTTGCCAGAAACTATGGGTTAGAGATGCCACCCTGGATGGCTGATGAGTTGTGTCCTTTGGCCAGGTCATGGCTACAGAAAATAAACACGTGTGCTTTTTGGAGAGTGCAATTCCTCAAAGGCATCTGGTGTTGGAGTCCAGGGACAGTGAAGAGGGGGACTATTGGTCTTTATAGCAGCTTTTGCAGTGTTTTACATAACACAGGTCTGAGGCTGTGGTCCTTCCCTTCCCAGGTTCCCACTTTGCAGCTTCCTCAGGCTGCTTTTGCCCCTGACAAAGCTGTGCCAGCACGCTTTTTGGTGTGGTGTTGGTGGGATGCCATGAGCAATGGGCTACCAAGACCAGGGTGTCAGGCCTGCAGGGGTCAAGTGTGGCAAACTCTATAGGGGTAGACCTTCAGTAACTTCCCTTTTAGCCCCATCACCTTTTAAAACAGGCCAGTCAGTAGTAGAGGGAAGGCAGATGGTTTTGTTTTTCCTTCAACTTTCTGATTGAAGGGCTGGTGCTTGACAGGCTCAGGACTTTGCTGCTTCCTAGCAGCCTCCTCTTCAAAACACTCCAGCAACAGGGATACGGAAAGACTTTCCAGTGATGCCAGCGGAGGGAGGGACAGAGAGAGGTCTTCATTTGGCTCCTCTAGAAAAAGAAGCTAAGAAAACCATCACACACAGCTGACTGAAGGGACAGACACAGCAGATATCTGCTGCTCCTGCTCGGAAGTGACCTTTCATTTGTTCATCTGATTTACAAGCATTATGTTGTTCCACAGCCTGGTGACTGAACCAGTTTCAAGTTTCAAAGTTTTGCTTTATACCAGTTCTGAAAAGTGTGTCTATGGTAATTTTTGTTTTAAACCACTGGGAAAAGCATCTTTCAATTGTTCTCCAAGGACTCAAAAAATGACAAAATGTTATTCAAACACTTTTCTCTCTCAAAAAGTTCAGGCAGACAGAAAATATAGAAAGTTTTACCTTTAAACAGTGAATAGCTGGGAAAGTTACCTGTACGCAAAAAGCGGAGGTAATAATGGAGCTTGTTTTGTAATCTAAGCTTGAATATGCTGTGCCAGGCACCTGCTTGTAATAACAGGCTGATCTACGTGAGGTGTTTGCAGACAGCCCTGGGGCACAAGAAACACTTTGATTTTTTCATTCACAGCATCTAACATGACACTCTCAGCTGAGTGATCAAATACAGACATAAGCGTCAAGATTCAGCTGGAGAGCAGAAATGACAACTGAAGGAAAAACCCCGTGACTGAGCAGATGAAAGGAGATGCATCCTCTGCAGGCAGGGAGGAGGCAGGTGGCACTGGCAGGGATTTGTTTAGCGCTTCCCAGCCCACCTCGGTCTGGTGCTGGCTTTGCTCCCGAGCCGTGCTGCTCAGCTGGACCCTGTTGGAGGGGCTGCAGAGACCTGCTCTGTGATGCTGGCTGCGTGAGCCCGCGGCTCCTGTCCCTGCCAGGGTACCCCACAGCAAGGCCCTGCACGGGCTTTGTGGCTGTCACGGGCAGGGTCCTCTTAAATGCACTCTCAGCTGCTGTAATCCACGCGTACCCTAAAGAAAGCAAATATGGCAGCAAGCAGGGGACCTTCATGCCTGAAGGACGTATTGGAGTATAATTTGTGGAGTGATTGATATGCTTTATTTTTATAATTTGTTCCCCTCTTGCCGGATGTCTGGTCCAGGGGACACATCAATCTTTGAGCCCTTTCAAACTCAGAAATGTGTTTCGGCAGGAATTGTTTGTCTTGCCTGCCCGTGTGGGACGGGTGGGTGCAGGAAGGGAAAGGCGCAGGGGTTTGCTCTGCAGAGCAGTGCTGGAGGGAGGTATCCTCTGCTTGTTTTTCTGTTTGCCTCTGGTCTGGCACCCAGGGTACCTCCTGCTCTCCTGGGTGTGCAGCAGCCCTCACCCAGTCCAAGAGCTGATCCATTAAAAGCTGGTACTTTAGAGGCTGTGAGAGCCTTTTGCACAAAATTAAGCCTATTTCAGTCTCCTTTTCAAAGCTCAACAGGTCTTGGGAGCAATCATGGGGGACAAGGGTGTCCTGAGCCTCAGCCAGGGAGCTCACCTCTTGCTTGCCACCTCCTCAGGTTGGCTTTTCTGATGTGGATGAGGAAAGTGTTTGGTTGGGGTTTTTTGGGGGGTGTGTGTGTGTTTTGTTGTTGTTTTTTTTTTTTTTTTTTAGCTTTTCCTCCCTCTAGCAACAGCAAGGAAAGATCTTCGACATCAGCAACTTGATGTTCTGTGTAGGATTGATAGGTGAGGGGCATCAGGCTGGCGTGTGATAAGGAGGGACCATCCCACCAGCTGGAGACAAGGCAGAGCTGGGTGCGAGTGGCTGGGCTTTTGGGTCTGTTCAGGCTGCCTCTGTGGTGCCCAAGATCGATTTAGCACCCATGATTTGCTGAAGTTTAGACACATCCCTGATCTTCCCTGAGGTCTACAGAGAGGTGTGTTGGGAGGGATGGCGAGTGCAGGTGAAACCAATGCTGGGTCAGGTTTCAAGTACCCAATGCAAGAGGAGGCTGACTGCAGCTTGGTAAAGGGCTGTAGCCTCCTTGGGAGCATCTCTGCCAGGGGAGCTTCTGGGCAGGACTGGTGCACCCTTTCCTGCTGTCCTTCTCTGTACACTGTCACTGAGACATTTATGTCTCAGGCAGACATAAATGAATGTGTATGTGTGTTGGCTTAATCTGTCCTGATTAGTTTCCCTTCAGCATTTGCATTGGGCAAAGGATGCAAACGTGTGCAGGGGAGCAGAGCTGTCAGTATCTGCTGAGCTGCAAAGGTTGTGTTGCCTCATGGCTTTGCACTCCCTGAGTGCTGGGTTTCATCAAGTCTCAGTTGGCTCCTGTGAGATGTAGCTGTTGAGCTGGGGGGAATGGGGTCAGCACACAGACCAGGAGCTACAGAGGCAGCTGCCAGCCTGAGTCCTATTAAAGCAATCCTATTAAAGAAAAGATGATGAGACATCTCTCAGACCTGTGTAACCAAGGAGTCTTTTCCTTCAGGCCAGGCTACCAGCATCTCAGGAGATGATAAGCTGATGATGGCTGGGACCCACCTGTGCATGGGAACATAGGCAAATAGCTGCCATCTCTGTAACAAACCAAACTTGTTCTGCAGAGCTGTTTTTTGGGGATATGGAGTTCTCAAGGTTGTTGTTCTTTGGTAAGAGCTGTTAGTCTGTCAGAAAACATGGAAGTGCTGTGAGAGGGCAGCACTCATCTGACTTCCACAATACGGCTGTCATGTCAGCTGTCCTGAATGTTAGCCTGAGGTTGTCTCTGTGGCCAACATTGGGAACTGCCTCTTCAAGATGTTCCCTGCACTAAGCATGTTCATTGGGTTACTTGGCCTCTTGGGACATAGAGGTGATATTGAAAAGTTTTGGGCCAAGAAATTTACCATCTGCTTATCCTGCTCAAGGCTCCCTGCAGTCTCAGTTTATTACTGGAATTTGCTGGGATATATTTTGATGAAGATTCTATTAGTCACCTCAAATTAACCAGCAGACAGTTACATTGCTCTATTATTAGCCGATGTGTCTCCTGTAAATGTTGGAAATAAGTGCCACAAATGCAGGCTGGGAGGTGGCTGGCTGGGGAATATGAAGATTGGTGGGTCAAATTGTGTGTATGTCCCTACTGATGAAGATTTGCAGACGTCTCTCTACCAGAGAGCTGTGAGAGGTGCAGAAAAGTTCCTGAGAGATGTGCCCACAATCATGTTGGGGCTGGTGTTCAACAGGATGGTGTCTATGGAAAAGCAGTAGTGGACAGAAGTAGACACTTACTGCTTCCAGAGTCCTTTCATCTGTGAGTGCTTTGTAGAAGTGTCGCCTCCCCACTGTCAGAATAAAGGGGATTATTCATATATTCTCCACAGCTGAGAGGGCAACTGGTGTCTGGATGGACTATACGGCCAGGTGACCTGGCAAACTGCTGAAGGAGGGCACCCAGACCCTCAGCTACAACTGCTGGCCCATACTTCATGAATTGCCTTTGCACGACTCTGTGTATATGTGGAGGTCCTTGGTTCAATTTTATGGAGATTTACTTGAAGCCCTGGGCTTGACTCTAGTCTCTGAGGAGAGCTCTCAGGGAAGGCCCATTATCACCTCACTGATGATGCAGACCCAGAGCTTCACTCAACCATGGTTCTGATATTGGGAAATTGGAAAACCAGGTTGCTTCATCATTCCTGTCTCCTCTGTTTTACCAGCTCCTACCTGTTCATTGGTGCCCTCCTGGGGAGGAATTCCCCACCCTCCTGGTTAGAGAGGTTTTGGGTGGCTGGGGCAGCACCGCCATGAGGGGTTGTGATTGGCACCTTTCTGCTGTTGAGCCAGAGGGTGGATGGGCAGCCCATGGAGATGCTTCTCACGAAGCTTTGAGCAGCACAGGGCAGTGGCCTCTCTGCAGGGGTTGCTGGAGCTAACCTGCCCCAGCCACCTTGAGGGCTGCTTGCTCTGTCTCTGGAGTGGATTAGAAGATTTTTAGACCTCCCCCCTGCCCAGCTCCTGCTGGGCAAGTGGCATGGGCTGGACATGCTATTGCACTTGGGGATGTTATGGGGCAGCTTTCCCGCAGGCAGACCCCAGGGCTGCTCATGAAAAAACATGATTTCCTTTCAGCTATGAAGAAACCTTTCCACACAGGGCCACCATGGGTGCGGGGACAGTTTTACCAGAGATGCTTTTTAACTTTTCTTCTGGTAACAGGAACTCCAGGAGGCTTCTGCTGAGACTTCCCACCTCATGCGCAGCCCAGGTGCCTCTAGCTCAGCTGCTGGAGCTTCCAGCTTACCAGTAACGGTTTTTAACACTCTTATTTTATCCAGAATATTCTGTAGCTCACTTAAAATTAAAAATGTTAGAGCTGGGTAAAATAAATTGTAGAATCATAGAATCATTAAGGTTGGAAAAGACCTCTAAGATCATCGAGTCCAACTGTCAACCCAACACCACCATGCCCACTAAACCATGTCCCCAAGCGCCTCATCTACATGTCTTTTAAATACCTCCAGGGATGGTGACTCCACCACTTCCCTGGGCAGCCTGTTCCAATGTTTAACCACTCTTTCAGTAAAGAAACTTTTCCTCATGTCCAATCTAAACCTCCCCCGGCGCGACTTGAGGCCATTTCCTCTCATCCTATTGCTTGTTACTTGGGAGAAGGTAGTCACAGGTAGATATAAAGTTGGCTGTTGGAAGACAGCCTGACAGAGATGAGATGATAAGCAGCCTTATAAAGGGGAAAGAAAGACGAAAAACCGTATTTCTTGGAAACCAAGCAGGAACTCTTGCAGTTCCTGTGAGCAGGGCAAGTGGTTGGCCAAGCAGATAATCTTTCATCTTCAGCCAGTTATTGTCAGCACTGCTTTTTAAGTGAAGACCAGGTGGATGGATTCCCCAGGCTCTCTCCCTTTCTGCTCTTTGAGGTGGTGTCCCTAAGAAGTGTTGCCTTGGAGGCTCCAGTGGCCCTTAGTCCCAAGAGGACATCCTGTCTCCCTTGGCTCTGAGGTCATGAGATGAGCCTCAGCCCTGGCCCTGCTTCTCAGTCGCTCTCTATTTTCTGAGCCTCCTTCATCCACCAAGTATCCCTGAAGAGCTACCTATAAGGGGCAATTTTACTGAAGAGCCCAAGCTAAGCCTCCTGCAAGTATCGCAGCCAAACTACACAGTGTGCAATCACCAAATCCACTGCTTTAGCCTATGGTTGGTGTTGGGAAGCTGAGGAGCTGTGAGGCTGGGCTGCACTGTGTCCCAGCTTCACTGCACACTGCTGAGTTTCCTGCCTTGGTGCCTCCAGCTACCCCCTTGCTGGGGTGACCCTGCTCTGCTCCTGGCCCTGCCAGTTGTCCCAGCTCCAGAAGCAATGGCAGATGTTTTCAAAATCATTTTGCTTTATTGAGCCAGAACCACCATGACTTCAAGGCCAGGAAGGGCTGTTGCAGTGTCCTGAGCAGACCTCCCCATGCCCAGGATATCCTTCCACTACCTCCAGTTCAGTGTTTTGTCTTTGCATGACCTTCCGGACGCTGGACAGTCTTGACCTGAAGACCTTGGATGTAGGGAGGTCTCCATACCCATAGGGAGGGTCTTCTAATGCCAATTTCTGGTGAAAATGGGGTTGGCTGCCGACCATTTCTCTGCAATGTTGGAGAGTGCTTCTATTTTGGGCAGGAAGAGATGAGTTGTGACTTCCACGCGGGCAAAGTCATGGGCTGATTTAGGTCCAGAACAGGTAATGTTTGGACCATCCCATGTGAGCTGGTAAAGCTGCATCCTGTCCTTGGTTGACAGTGTCCCCTACACCAGGAAAGGAGTCTCCTGCCAGCTTGTCTCCTGCAGGGCACGAGAGCTGTTAGACAGTAGGTCTTTGAGCTGTGTTGGCCAGGGTCATGTCTCAGCCAGGCTCTGAGGCTCCCTCAAGCTGCACAGAGTGGGCAGGGGACAGCCCCAGGGCCCACTTGCACAGAGCTGAGCCTGCTCCCCTGCGAGAGTGCAGCTCAGCTTTGCTGTGGGTTTTCTCCGGCTGTGGGTACCTAGGTGTCACTCTGGAGAAAAGCAGATAGGTAAGTGCAAGTGTCTACCTTTTGGGAAATGTTGGGCAACTTAGACAGCTGAATTCTTGTATGACTTTCCAAGCTGATGCAGGGGGTGTTTTGCTCTGTGCTTTGTCACGTGGCATTAGGCTTTCCCCGAAGTGTCTGAGATGTGGGGGGATGTAATGCTGCTGGACAGGACGTACTCCAGAAAGAGCCCTTCAGCTGAAGGGATTGGTAAGAGGCAAGCCCACGAGTCTGGGTAGAAAAGCAAACTTCACTGCTCCCCCCTATAAAGCACTTCACATATGGCTGGTTGGTCTCGGGAAAGACAGGCAGGCTGCTCAGGTGGGTTTGGGCAGACTGAGGTTGGTGCCTCCTGCTGCTACATCTTTCCTGCAGCTGGGAAGCACCTCCCCAGGTGAGCAGCTGGGCTCCAACCCTGCTGCAGCTGTGCAGCAAACCCTGCTTGCCTGTGTTAAACTGCGCCAGGAGCCTTCCTGCACCATGTAGCATGTTTCAGTGCTGGAGCTGTGATCTCCTACTGATGGGTGGTAATTAGCAGCTCCTGGGAAGAGTTGGGGCACTCATTCCTGAACCTGATCAGATGTGATCTGCAGATGCCCATCTGTTCAATCCCTTAATTAATATCCCACTGTGTGTCTCATGAGTACTTGACAAACCTTAGAAGTTAACCAGAAGTGGCTCATGGCCCTGTTTGGATGGGTCTCTAAAGCTTAGGCACCGTTAGATATGTATTAAGGGATTCAGTGAGCAAAGTATTGTCAGAGTCCTCTAGACAGTACTGAATGTGACAAGCTAAGACTCCATTTTCATGGCTCAATTATCCCTTTCATATCCTTTTTCTTGTTCCCAGTTGTTCTTAATACTCTTATGTTCTACTTTCAATTGTGGATCTTGTTCTAGGGATATAGAGGAAAAAATGTGGGGGTTTTTTGGTGCGTGGGGTTTTTCTTTTAATGTTTAATTGAAATAACCTTGTCTGACTGAGTACATGGCACCATGGTCACTTGCATCAATCCAACCGAAGGGTCAGTTAACTGGGAAAATGAGAGCAGGGACTGCATCAGTCTCCAAAGAGCCCATTTGTGTTGACCTTGCTTTGCACCCACACATTTCCCATGCACGGGCTGAACTTGAGTGTGGTCTGTTCAGAGCAATTCAACATATTCCACCTAAGGTCCTGGGTGGACACCTAGCCTGCAATCACACCAGCTCCTGCTGGGTGCCACGTGTCAGGACTACCAGAAGGCAGATGGTCTCTCTCAGGCTCGCAAAGAGGGCAAGGTTGTAAAGAAGAATGGAAAACCAGCTGTGACCTGCTTGGAGGTACAGGGTGAGAAGCAAGAACAAGAATGAATACTCCATGGCAGCAAAGCACAGGGTAAGGGGATGTGTTGGGATTAAAAGCAGAAGTAAGCAGGCTGGGTGAGCTGGGGCAGTGACTTGCACCCTCTACTCCTGTTCCTCCTCAAGGCTGGACAGGCATCTGGGAGGTGAGCACTGGGGTGGTTGTGGTGATAGCAAGGAGGTGTGGAAGTAACCTTCAAAACACATCTCCACTCCATGCACAAGACCGTAACTCATCAGAGCTACAGTTATCCTGTTAGACCAATTCACATCTAACATTGGTTAGAACCAATTCACATGATGTGAAGGTCTGTTTTGCTGCTGCTTCACAGAAAAGTCTATGAAGGTCTATTTTTGCTGCTGACCCCATCCCATAGGACAAATATTTCTGTTTTCAGGGTCTGTTTAATTTATATTTTTCATGGAGGTTTCAGCAGTAAAAGACCATGGTTCTGGGTGCAGTGGAGTGCTTGAAAGTCAGAAATGCCAGTGTTGTATATGTTAAGGCACTTTCCCTAATCGCTACCTTCCTTTACTACTGCTGCAGACTCCTCTGCCCCTCTATAATCACATAAAAAGCATCTTCCAACAGCCTTGAAGAGCAAACAAGAATTAAGTTGTGCTTTGACTTTCTTTATTTGCAGACAGAGCCTGGTGCTCCCTCCTCCTTTCAACCACTGTGAGTGGCAGAGAAAGGCCTGATGAAAGCCCTGGAGCCATCTCTGCCATAGGAGAAGCAGCAGTGTTGAGTCTCTTTTCTAATGCCTTCCTCAATGTATTGATCCATGAGCTACGAAGTGTTTGTAGGAGCAGGATTTGGATGTAATCCTTATTTAACCCCCCAGCAATGCTAACAGTAAACTACTTCTTGTTGAGGGTTTTACTGATGCTAGCATCTTTGACATAGGCCATCAAACTGAGGTTGCATCCTGTCCATGCCCACTACCAGCTTGTTCCAGGCTGCAAACTTAACTGGGAATCTTTGCCTTGGACTTGGGCCCTCGTTGCCCTCAGCTAATGAATCCCTCTGTGTGCTGGATTCAGCTCACCACTATCAACCATCTGAAGTTGAGGCATCTCATTAGAGCAAATTTTTCTTTTTTTTTTTTTTTTTTTTTTACTTTTGGCCAAGGCAGTGGAGAGAGGTGGTCACCCTAGAGGGCAGCTGATCTAATTCGGAGCTTGGTAGCTAAAGATAGCTAGGCTGGGTAGCTCTTGGGGGACATTGTCTCCACAGCCCCTAGAAGCTCATGGTGACTAGGTGAGATTGGACACAGAGGGGAGATCCGCCTCATCCAACTTTATACATTTCCAGTGCAAACAGCTGTGTCTGAGCAAGTTATACAGGCTTCCCTTGGAGCTGAGAGAGAGAAGTAAATTTTTCTGGAGTGCCATTCACCTCCCTGGATTTAGATATCTGAAATGAGTGAAAATATGTGTCCTCAAGAATTTTTTTTTATTTAAATGAAACCTTCTTAAGGAGTCTGAGTGGCTAGTTTGGATGGAGACATAGAGTGGTTAATATCTAAATTTGGACAAATGTGTTTCTTCCCTAATTTTAACTCAACTTCCACCCTCCAGCAGTAAGTGAGCTACATCCACCTAGCTAAAGCAGACCCAAGTTCTCTGTTCTTTCTACCCCTCTTCCCCCCCACCCCCCCAATGTGATGTGAAACACAGTTTTAAAATGTTTTACTCTGTAAAACAACATATTGCACTGTTCTCTATTCACTTTCAATTTTATGCAACTTTCTTCATTGGAATAATCTCAATGATCTCAGGAAATAATTGGTGAGCTTGTTAGACTAATGGGATTTTTATTTCCAAGGCTATAGATCAAACAAGTATGCCTGAAAATTCATTATACATGCAGTGTGCACTAAATAATTATTCCTGCCCATGAAAGTGCTGGAGGAGAGACTACGACAAGGTATAGCTTTAAAAAAAGCTGCTTGATTTATCATTTATAAAGCAAAGTTCATATTAGATGCACTAGTTAAATATTCAGTGAATAGTAAGTCAGTTGACTAGCCAGGGTGCAGGAGTAAAGCCTGGCAAGAATGGTGCCTTTTCTTGCTTGACTTTAGTTTTGGTCCGGAACTGAATGAAGTGCCTCTCCCTGAGTTCACCTCCGCTTTGTTAGCAGAGGTAGCCCTTGATGTTGCTGGAAACAGCAGAAGTTTGTGTTGCTTCCAGGTGGTGAAAGGGGATGGTCCCCTACCGCCCTCTTCTCCAGGGCTTTGATCTTCATCCTTCTTCCCCTCTGCTCTCACTTACACCCGGGGAAGCAAGAGCAAACGTCAGTGTGCAGCCAGGAGGGAAGCGTTTTGCCCAGCCCTGCTGTTGTGGTTTAACCCCAGTCGGCAACTCAGCCCCCCACAGCCGCTCGCTCACTCTCCCCCCCTGCAGTGGGATGGCGGAGAGAATCGGAAGGGTAAAAGTGAGAAAGAAACTCGTGGGTGGAGATAAAGACAGTTTAATAGGGAAAGCAAAAGCCGCGCACACAAGCAAAGCAAACCAAGGAATTCCTTCACTCCTTCCCATGGGCAGGCAGGTGTTCAGCCATCCCCAGGACAGCAGGGCTCCATCATGCCTAACGGTGACTTGGGAAGACAAACACCACCGCTCCGAACGTCCCCCCCTTCCCCCTTCTTCCCCCAGCTCTATATGGTGAGCACGACGCCATATGGTGTGGGATATCCCTTGGGTCAGTTGGGGTCAGCTGTCCTGGCCGTGTCCCCTCCCAGCTTCTTGTGCCCCCCCAGCCTGCTCGCTGGTGGGGTGGGGTGAGAGGCAGAAAAGGCCTTGACTCTGTGTCAGCACTGCTCAGCAGTAACAAAAACAGAGCTCAAGCCTGACTGTATATGTACTCCACAAATAACTTGAGGAGGGTGGTTGTTACCCTGGGACCTGGCCTCTGTCTCACAAGCTAGGTTTAATAACTTTGCTTTTTGGCATGGCTGGATACAGGAAAGATTTTTCTTATTGCAGTTGTTCTTGCACTTGTTCCTAACTTTTTTTTGAGAAGTGGGATAGTGGGTGAATTTTACCTTCAGTGTATTTGCAAATTGCAACTTATTTTTGCAGCTTTGTTTGCAAACTAAGCTGTTTTAAGGATGATATTTTGTGTGTCTGTGTTGGAGTTGTCCACTCATTGCTACTCTTCTATCAAGTATTTAGTATTTTCCACTTGTAGAGCTGGTCAAAGAATTGTTCACTGAAAATTTCCATAGAAAAACCTTTTAAAAAAATCACAAGTGGATACTGTATTTGTGGGGAAAATTGAGGAATGTTTGGGATATGACAGGAGAACAAAAAAATGAAGAAATACAAAGGAAAGTCATAAAAAGGATCAAAAGCATGAGCTATGACATCTCTCAAATGAAAATGCTTCTTATACCCTGGAAAAACTTGAAAACAAATCTCCAACATTACTTAAAAAATAGTTATTCTCATTTTGCAGGCACAGAGACTAATTTGAAGTGATGTCATTTAAGAATGTCACTTCCAGTCTGTTTCATTCACCTGGTATTTGTCTTCTGGGTCACCCATCGTGTGCCTGGGTGGGATCACCCTGTGAACAGGCGGGAGGAGGAATTTAGTTACCCCTCTTTGGAGGCTGGTCTAGATGCCCGGGCTCTCTCTGGGCGAGCAGTTCCTGACCCCCACGGGGTTGCACACACAAGTGCAAAGCAAGGACTTGAACTTGGGTTTTCTAAGCTGAGGGTCTGAACCATTAAACTATTTTCCACATGTGCTATTAATTTAATAATTTAATAAATGATTTAATCACTATTCAGCTCCTGATAAGAAAAACAGTGCTCTTGAGAGCTGTGCTCTTGCCAGTGGCCACCTGGAAGCAGTCCATGCCTAGCCTGGACGCTTTGCTTGGAGCAGGGAGGGTTGCAGGCTCTTACGCTGGTGGTGCGGCTCCTCGTAGTGAAATGACCCTTGGCTGCACTGTCTGATGGGACGTCTCCTGGCTGCAGGCGATGTCACCATGAACATCCTGACCTAGGATGAATCTTCTTGCTGATTAATCTAGCATTCAGGGTACTGCAGTTCATCAATCATGTTAACCGTGTGCTGAGAGAGGGAAAGGGAGTGGATTTGAATGATGAGTTGCACATCGTGGTACACTAAGTGGATAACTAATAGGTAAGTGGCGCAGTTTTGGCTGGAGAGTGCCTGCTGGGAGGAGGGGAGCGGCTGCATCCATCCATTCGGGAAACGCACTCAGCATCTCATGATGGACGCCTTTAGGCACACGTTGCTGCTAAATGTTTGCAACTGTTTGCAAGCAGCTTGCTGCACAAATCATCCAGGACGGTTTTTCAAAAGACCACATCAGCACCTTTTAGAAATCCACCCTGCAGAGCGCAGTTTTTAACAAGATGCGCACAATTACTCTGTATGTATATGAGAAACAAGCAGTCGAGCATGCTAACAACCAGCAACATTAATTACTGGCCATTTCCTTCAGCTGCTTCTAACCTCTGGTCACAGCTGCAAAACCAGTTCACATTGTGCAGCAACTGCATTTAGAGGCCCAGAACATCCCCATTCTTTTGTTTACTGTGTAGAAGTGGGATGATAATAGGTAGCTCCACAGGGAAACTGTAAAGCTTAACTAATTAATCTACAAGTGACTGTGAAATTCTCAGCTGCGATGTGCTATGCAAGTGAGCTGCTTATAATACTTTAAGATGGGTGCTGGTTTTATACATGGTGCTTCATAAAGGAGTCTGGTCTCACATAGTTCCCTCTGAAGGTCCAATAACGAAAAGTATCTCCGTACCTCTGGTTGTTGAATTTCAACCCTGGAAGCCACAAACAAAACCCAGAAGAAATGCAGCTCCTAATCAAGCTGGCCAGGAGGAACACTTCCTCTCCTGCTGCCAATTATTGGGGAAGTATTACAATGCAACATGTTAGTAGAATTAAATATCTATTTGAACTTAGCTTCTCATGTACTTATGGGTGACAAATTGATTTTAATATTATTTATTCTGTGACTTTCAATAATTCATCGGGATGTTTTCATACCAGTAATTAGAACATGTAAAGTAAGAAACAGAGCTCACATAAATTATTCCATGGCATTCATTATTTATTTGATCATTTATAGCTGGGCAAAATTTACTGAGAAAATATGTACATTAATTAACATCTACATTACAATTTCATTAGTCCTACTACACTTTTTCAATACTAAAGATACTTAGATTTGGGTGTGTGAACAATTAGAAGGGTTTTGCTTGTGTCTCTTAAATTATTTAAATTTAACAAGGAGCTCTGTGATTGAGACGCTTGTGGGCAGCCTTTCTGCCGGCCCATGCAAAAAATGGGAAAGATGTTTTATCAAAAGCTGCTGCGACTCCTGAGCCAAAGTAAGATACAGGTGTTTGGCCACGTTGTACAATCACAGACATTTCAGCTAGAGCAATGAATAAGAGAAAATCCAATACTTAAGACCCTCTGCTTTAGTTTCCTGTAGTGGAGGGGACTATAGGGGAGTGCAATTGGCATGGTGGTCCCATTGCGTTTACTTGGCTCATGCATGCCTGGTGGCTGAGGCCCAGGACAAGGCCCTGGAGAAGACTGTCAGAGGGGTCCTGGGGCCACCACTGACTCCTTCTACCAGCCCCACAGACCTCGCTCGATGCTGCTTTGAAGTCACTCCAGTTCCAATAAGGTGTCCCTGAGAAAAGGCATGTGCGTCAGCACTGATATACAGCTCAAACAATGAGGAATTTGTTTATGCCAAGTGAATTAAAGAAACCAGCCAAACAACCCACAAATTCTTTTGTAGTCTGGAAGGGAAGAGAAACATTTTTAATCAATGCCATACCACTGATGCCCGCTTACCTTTTTTTTACATCATTAATGAGTCCACTGGAGGATGCACAAGGAAATTTCCACATGAGTAAATTCCACCCAGTGTAAAAAGGCTTAGATCCACCTCTGTAATTTAATGGTTCAGCTCACACATGAAAGCTGTTATTTGGGTTTTAATTATTAAGCACAAATTGAATTTCAGCTTTTGGAGCAAAGAGCTCCCTCCCTCTGCAGATTCCAGCTGAGGACTTCCTTGCTGGGGAATACAGAAGAGGATTTTGGTATGTCCACTTAAAATAACAGCCACAGAGACGCATGTCCCATGGGAGCCGCACAGCTAGGAGTATATTCAGAAAGCACTGTGGCTTGGATAGAGATAATGAACTATTCATGAGGCATAATTCATCTCGGGAATCCCAGGTGTATGTTTTTCTGGTTATGAATTACTAACAAAACTCATGGTGAAAGCTGGCTATTAACTTTCTCGTGGTTACTGCTGGTCAAGAAGCCTGTGAAGTTTCCTGGTCAATGAGTAGCTGGTTGTGGGCTGGAAGTAAAGAAATGCTCCACCTCTCTGTTGTGATGATTCTCCTTCCGCTGGCGGGAGCTCTGGCTGGCTGTGACTTGTAATAGGCAATGGTGGTGTTGCTGTGTGGAGAAGACTCGTCCAGGTTGGCCACCAGCAGGTAGATAAAGAAAGGCTTGTGAGAACAAAGACCCTTCCAAAACTCACTCTATCTATCTAACCAAACCCAGCCCCACAAAAAATGCTTGTGTGCTTTCATAGTTCTTAAATTAACAGCCACAAAACACTTTGAGGAATTTGGGTCTGGCTATGCGTGCACTTAGTGGGTGGAGCACAGGAAGGGATACCAAGGGTTTTGGGAAGCAGAGTAGGAGAAACCAACCATCTGCTTCCTGGAAGGCCTGTCACGTGAAGGTCTTCAAAGGAAAGCTGCCTGATCTCCTCCTGCCTC
The DNA here is from genome assembly GCF_000699105.1 of Pygoscelis adeliae. NCBI lineage: Eukaryota > Metazoa > Chordata > Aves > Sphenisciformes > Spheniscidae > Pygoscelis > Pygoscelis adeliae. The sequence continues at coordinate 981,632 of NW_008824286.1, read as the reverse complement.
TCATGGAGGCTGGCTGAGAGCCATGGGGCTCTCAGGCACCTTTCCCTGGACTGCCTGGGGTTGGGAACTCCATGGCTCTGTCCTACAGAGAGGCAAAAACCAGAATCCTCATAGCTTTCCCCAAATGCCTGTATTCAGGGGTCTTAGGAGCTTATCTCCCAACAAAGACCAAGGCAGGGCTGCAGTCTGGGAATTTGGTTGTTTTGTCTTTGCAGCTCATCTGTCAAGATGCAAAAAATAAATTGGTTTGGATCAACACAAAATACGTTTCTTCTCACCGCAGTGAAACTCCGAACAAATTCCCATTTGACTCAACCATCTGTTCTCCTGCAAGTGTGTGATGCTAAATGGAGCCAAAGGTGAGAATCACAAGGCTGCCAGGAAGGGGCTCTCCTCTTCCTCCTTGTCCTCTTCATCATTGTCCTCCCAGGTAACTTGGAGGTTAGGGCACTTCATTAGGTGGATGAAACCTAGACTTGCTTCTGCCTGCTTTTGCAGCCAAATGCTGGGGCTGGGCATTATCCTCCTGTGGCAGGCTGTCATTTTTATAAATGCTTCATGGGTGCAGCTATTACACTCTCATCGTGTCTCACTTTCAAGTCTATGTCTCAGCTACTGAGTTAGAAAACAGACCACTCCCCACTTCTCTTAAATATCAGTGATGCTAACGTTGTGGAGAGATACATCCCAGAGGAGCCTGTTGCTTCATGGCAGATGGTGGAGGAGGGTGAAAGCCCTCTTGAGGAAAGAGGAGGAGAAACAGGGTCTGCCTTGCTGGTGTCCTCAGAGAAAAACTTTAGACAACATTATTCTGTGTATTCTGAAGTTCATGTCCAGAGTTGAGCCTGGTTTTGAAAAATGTGTATTTAGTTCTTTTATAGAGGGGAGTTTATTTTTCACGGCAGAGGGACTCTCTTGAGTATCATGCTTGAGACAGTGTTTGAAAAATATGGTGCCTTGTCTTTCGAAAATGTTCTGAGGAGCTATTGCATGGTTTCAGATGAGGGCCACGATTATGCTCTGGAGGTTGTCATGGGGAAGGATGCTCCTCAGTCTTTCTCTTTTCTTTTACTGGAGCTGGCATGAAAATGGATTATTCTAAACCATCTCTCTGTCTTGCTGTCCCATTTGTCAGGTTCCTGCAGTCACATTCCCTGTTTGAAGTTTTCATAAACTGCGCTCCTTTTCCACGGTTTCTGGTGATTAATTGTAATGACAGGTGGAAATATTCCAAAATAAATCTGTTCTCAGGGTCCTCTGCAAAGTCCACTCTGAGAACCCTCTGCAGATTTAACAATTCAGGACGAGGTGGGAAAGCACAAGATTCACATCAGAGCAGCTATCCCGTGGTGTCCCTTAACGCTGCAGTTATTTCTGTAGGGACTGTATTTTCCCCTAAGGGGCAAATAATTACCATTCAGCCCAGGAAACTAAAGGAAACTAGGCAGAAGTCCTGCTTGTCAGGGGCCCCATGGACATGCAGAGGCCAGCAGCAGCTCCAAAGCTGAGCACTGGGAGAGCAGAGATGAGGCCAAATCCACAACTGCTTGAGGTAATTGTTTGCAATGACTTCCCCACATTCATGTTTTCCTTTTAAAAATATTTCCAGTACAAAGACTGTTCTTTTGTCTGGAAATGAGCCTTTCCAGTCCTGAAACTGCCTCTCCGCTGAAGACAGTCCCATCGTGCAGACCATCCCTTTGCCATCGGTAGTGCCCTTCTTGCACATCATGCATGTGGCACGGATGAAGCCCATGGCCCCTCGGTTTGGGTTTCTGTGGCTCAGTCACCATCCAAGAGAAGCTCTGCCAACACCTCCTGCTCTGCCTGCATCCTTGCACACTGTGTCTGATGATCTTAAGGGACTTTTCCATCCTAAATGATTCTATGATCCCAGAGGAGCATGAAACCCTGCTCCTGACAAGGGCCATCTGCAGACAACTTCATCTCCATCGGCTTGGTGTAGGTGGGATGTTTGGCAGAGGGGGTCATGGCAATAGTGAAGCACAAATAACGCCCTGGCGATGCGCTGGGGCT
>NW_008824286.1:945449-979579 GCF_000699105.1 Pygoscelis adeliae | reverse complement strand
TTAGTTCCCACAGCAGCAATCAGCCCCAAGCGGTTTTGGTTTTACCGTGCAGCCTGATTTGCAGTGAGCAGAGGAAAAGAAGAAAATGAACTCTAAAGATGGCTTTTTCCTGCAGGAAGATACAGATGGGCAGGTCCTTCTGTTGAGATGCCCTTCAGCCTGGTGCCTGAGACACCGCCGCTGAGCTGGGATGATTTTTATTTTCTCTCTCCAAGTAAAAGAAAGGATATAAACTAAGATGAAACAACAAAGAGGAAGCGACAAAAAGGGAGAGACTAGATTTGAATTGATATAAAACCCAGGAACTGGCGTGCAGCTCAGTAAATATTGGAATGACATTACCTGAGCGTAAAAAAAAAAATTGACAAATTGTTAGACTTAATTTATATCTGTAGTAGAACTGGGGAGCAAACACCAGGGAAATACTGTTATTTCTTTTAATCATTTTCTTTGGTAACAGAATCAGAAGGAAAAAGCTCCGGAGAGACTCTTATTATATTTTCCCTCCCCCTGTCTTTTCTTTCTGATTCCCTCCATTGTTCCCAGCTCTGTGAAGATTGTGACAAACTTAATTACCAGCAAACAATAGGAAATCCAGATGACATATCACTTTTTTTTTCTTCTTTTGACTTCATAAAAGCTTTGTAGTCTTTAATCTAGAGTGAATAAGGACAAGGGCCAGATGGTGCTGGTGTCTGATATCAGTGGCAGCATCTCCTTGAGATCTTCAGTGTCAAAAAGCCAAAGACGAGGATAACAAAACCTCCAGGGGATGTGTTTCAGGGCTGGGGTTTCAGAAAACAGCATCATGCATGGTCAGATTTGCAGAGTATCCCCACTCCCGTTTGTGGGGGTGTCACCTGCCAACCTGTTCTTGAAAATCTGGACTAATTGCACTAGTTGCAGGAGTGCTTACAGGAGCAACTGCAGAGCCCAGGGCTCTTGCCCCAAGCTCCTGGCACCAGGGTAAGGCACATTTGTGGCTCCTGCATCGTCAAAGCCTGATGCTTGGTTGACTATAAAACAAGAGCTGGATGAAATGTTCTCATGAACAGGGTGTTTGCCCCAAAATCATGTTTCTGGGGGTCTGAAACGACTCAGGGTGAGGTTCAGTGAATAGGTTTTGAATGAGAAAAAAGAATTAAAAGAAAAATACCATAAAATACTTTGAGCATTTTTAAGTGAGGTTTTTCCCTTTGAGCTTTTCAAAGGAAGTTTTTCTGGCTTGCTCTTCCAAAGACATTTTTGGCTTTAAAATTGAGTCCAACTCAAAAAAGAAATAAGTGAAAGGGAAATGAAAAATGGAAAAGGGTTAAAAAAGAGACCTAAAGTGCCAAATGACCTGAAATAGAGATGGTTTTTGCACTCCTGAGGACTAGAAAATTTATTTACTTCCTTTTAATGAATTCCAGGGGAGCTGGGACACAGCAAGTGCCGTGAAGCTGTGGTGAGGTCCAGCTACCATGGAGAAGCTGAGATTTGTGCTCCAGTGAATTGTGGCTTTGCAGTGTTCACCCAGCCCCATGTGCAGCAGCTCAGCTGGGTTTCCTTACTCTCCCTTTCCCTGTGAAAGAAGAAAATCATCCATCCATAGAGGGTTTGTCCCTCAACAGCTTTGACAGGGGCTCTGGCAGCCTTAGCCAGAGGTTCAGGGTTTCCTGGTGGCTTCTCTGCTGTCCTGCTGTGGGAGTCCCACCTTTCCCCCTAAGGTGTAAGGTAGAGGGATCTCCCAAAAGCCAAAATGCTGCTGCTTTTTTTCTCAAGGGGGAACAGACAGGAAAGAGCATTTCATTCCCAGCCTTGAAGCAATTTTCTCTTTTCCTCCTTCCTTCTCTAAATAACTAATGAAGTGGAGCTGCTCAGATAAAGCCATTTCTCTCAGATGTAAACCAGACCACAGAGAAAGCACTAAACATCTTACTTACCTGTCAGAGTCAAACAAAAAGCTGAGTGTGGTGCTAATTGCTCTCCGTACGCCAGTTACAATGGTGCCTTTCCTGGCACAGGTGCTCCTGAACAACTCACCAAATCTGGAGACTTGCTGGAGGGGCGTCAGAACTTTTCCATCCAACTGGCTTGTTTTGTGTGTGTGTGTGTGTGGGGGGATGCAGCCGCCTGCTGCTTAACGGTGTCTTAGGGGTGTGCGAGCAGATGTGTGCTGTTCAGCATTGATAAGAGCTAAGTGGATGTTTAGCTTTGAGGAGATGGCTGGGGGGAATAAGCCAAGTGACTCCTGAGGGACCGCTGGGGGAGAGAGGAGAGATTGCTGTAGCCTTGGAAGACCCAAAGGTACTTGAGTTACCATGAGTAGAGCAGGTCTGAGCTGGCTGGAGTCCTTGCTTGGAGAAAAGGATGGGAGAGGTTTCATCTCTGTGCTTCAGGAGGTGAGGAAGGGCTCAGTAGCTGCTCAACTTCAGCCCACATATTGCCGTGGTGGGCAATGGTGCTGCCCAAAAGCCAGCCAGACCCCTTTCCAGGGGCACCTTCCCTGTGAAACACAAAGGCAGTTAAGTTTGCAGCTCTGCAAAGGTCATTTTCATCAACTCATCGCTTGCCACATGGCAGTGTAGAGGCCAGAAGCCTAAAAGTGGCTTAAAATTTACAAGATTTATTTCTGAAAGGTGAAATCTGTTGGGTGTCCAACTAAGCGCAGGGTCTGGATGCCTTTGTGAACACTGGTGTTTTACTCCTCCTTTGCTTTCATCGTTGGTCTAGATGGAGCTTTGGAAACCCAAGTCTAGAGGGAGAAAGACCAGCTGAGTGTACGTCTTGATTGCCTTTCAAAGGGAGTTTCTGGGAACACTTCTGGGGAAGAGGTGTGTATGTTTTTTCTTGTTATTGTTAAATTTTACTATTTTGAATAAAAATATTTACTGCGGCCAAAGGGAAAAACACAAGGAGCTGCAGCACCAAGGGTCCAAACACTGCATGTGTCTGTAGGGGTCTGTGAGCACCGGGGTGGTGGTGCTTTTCAGAGTCCATACCAGTTCTCCAAGTTCAAGCAAGCCCCAGGCAACCCAAGTTTTGGGGACCTGTGCTCCCATTTCTGCAGAAGCAGGGAACCCTTGCCTCCACCCTGCCTGCTGTCCCGCTGACTTACACCAGCCACAGATCATCCTGCCCAGGCCATGCTGCGCATCACTGATACTTTGCACATCTTCATCCAAAACAGCCTGGAATTTTCTTCCTTTTACCAATGAAGACAAAGCTAACGATAGAGCACAGCACTCTCAAGTCAGTGTCAATGAGTTAAGGGTAGTGTCATGCATTTGGGTTTCCTGTCTATTTACAAAGAGCCTAATGAACAAAGAACCTGATGAACCTGGTAGCGATGACCAGCCTGTAGCTGGGAGCCAAGAGATGTGTTGGCCATGAGGGTCTTCTCTTTGGTGGTGATGGAGTGGGGCTGCGAACGTGCGTGTCCCAATAGCACAGCCCGCGCTCTCCACTCTGCAATGAGATGCAGTCTGAAACAACTCAGTTTTCCTGCGTTGCACCATCAATTCTGGAGGCTGTTGCCACAGCAGTCATGTACGCAGGGAGCCATGGAGAGCTTTACAGGTGGGAAATGTGTCCTTGCTCACTGCTGGTGGTAGGTTAAGAGTGTTCCCGTGGGATTAGCTGCACATCAGAGGTTGGGCTCGGAAATCATAAACAGGGCCTCAAAAGTGTTTAAGCACAGGGGTGCCAGGAAGCTGAGGGGTTTGCGGGTTGTTCACAGGTCTCCAAGCTGCCCGTAGCCTGTATTGTCCCACCTGAAATGCAGGTAGAGGAGCAACTGGCAGCCACAGCACTTGGTTGGATTTATTGTTAATTGGCTTGTTTTCCTGCCTGCAAAGTGGGGTTAGATTAATGAAGTTTTCTGTTAAAAATTTACACTGTTTTCCCCCTGTTTTCAAGCTGCTTCTTGCCAGGACAATGCTCTTGTAAATGAAGTGATGCATGTCCAGGTGTGGCCTGCTGAGCGGCTGTACTAGCTCACAGCCAACGCACGGCATTGTTATTATTATTATTTTAATAATACAGCCCAGGCAATCCATTGCTGTGCAGGAAATGTCAAGATTTGCCATACAGACACCTCTTTCCCCCATGCTTCCTCTCATGGGAGATGGACAGTGGTCATGGGGCAGAGCCATCCAACTCTCTGCAGGTGGCTACAAGCACTTGAACTGTGCCACAAGCCACCCTACCAATGCAAGGGTTTGCAAGCATATACTACGCAGTGGAGGGTTTGTAGAAAAAAACAAACAACTCCTCCCACCTCCAAAACCCCTCTGAACAACTACACTCCCTCCTGCAATATTTTCCCAAACCCAGTGTCTCCATGGCTCCAGCCTTGCAGAGCAGCTTTTGGCTTTGAAACTTATGGGCCAGCTTCTTTCTCCTCCAGGAAATATATTTTCTGCCAGTATTTGTTTTTCTGGGCACTGCCGAAGCTCGGAGCATGGTTAGGGCCTCATGCCAGCTGTGCTTCAGTAAATCATTACTCTGAGCACGATGCAGCAAAGAGTTAGGACAAAGAGACCATGGACAATTTTGGCTTTGGGCTGTTGATCACAGAAGTGTCTCAACTGAATCCAAACCATTAAAATCAGTTCAATTGAAATCTTGGACTCCTGGCAGATGAAGAAGCTCACCTGAGGGTGAATGCTTAGCAGGACTTAGGGTGTGTTTCACTGCCCATTAGTTTGGACACTGGAACATCTGGTAAAAAATAAATTGTAGAGATGTTTGGCATGGCTGGGGCATGTGCCACACCTCTAGGCTTCATAAACCCACCCCACATTTTGTTACTTATAATTAATGAAATGAGGCAGCAGATGTGCTAAAGAAGAACCCAAATCTAAAATTCTCTAAGCAAAAAAGTTACATCATCTTATGACTTTATAAAATCCTCTTTTTTTTTTTAATCTCACCAGACTCCCCTCTGGCTAGTTACCTATTCACCTCCCTACCTCTCTGTCCCACCCTGGCTGTTCATGGCACAGCCAGAGGCCGAACCTGGCCTTCTGCAAATGAGGAGACTGCCTCTCCTGCTTCCTTAACTTTTAAACAAGGTCTCTACGTGCAGCAACAGGATGGGCATTTCAGGAACCATTTTTTCTTGAAGTTTGGGATGCTGGTTTGCAGAATGAGCTGAAGGCAAGTTTACTTTTCCGTGGTGTTTTCTACAGCGCCGTGCATTATGTTTTGCTCATTGAGGCTGATGGAAAAATTTCTCTGTATTTTGAGGCATTGTTGAGAATGAAGCTGGAAGGTGTCCAGCCCCCTGCTCCGGAGCACGAGCATCTGTACAATCTATCTAACAGAAAATTTCTATCTTGTGCTTCAAGGTCTCACAGATCAACAGGTTGTTGATCTTCTCTCCTCTAAACTAAGCAATCTTCCAAGCTCCCCTTGTAGGTCACGCTCCTGAGGACTCTTGCTGCTGCATGCTGGATTTTTACACAGCCGGTAACTTTCTTGAGCAAGTATTAGGGGTTGTTTTCAGAAGAAGTCACCTGACTTCTGCCTGTCTATTAACCCAGAAGAGCTGGAGCCTGTCCATCCTCTGGGGTGCTCACAGGTGGCCTGGGAAGGAGGGAGATGCTCCAGCACTGCCAGCAGCGGCTGCACGTGACAGAGCAGCCCCCGAGTGGGATGCCCTGACGTGGGACATCAGGCAGGGCAGGCAGACATTTGCACTGGGGTGGGTGGAACACTTTAGGGACGATCAGGGAGATGGTGCTTGCAGGGGGCCAACGAGGAGCTCAGGGGCAGCAGGGATTTGATTTCCAGCAAGTTTGGACGGGTGGGGCCAGCAAGCCTTAACAATACATGTGAAGCTTAAATATGGCAGGTTTGGGAGCATGCTGGTGGATATGCTTGTGCCAAGATAATCACTTCTATGCTAATTTAGTTCTATACAGGAGGTATAGAACTAACTAAGTCTCTAACAGGAGTTCTATAAATTATGTGGGGCTTCACGTGTGTTAAGAGCTGTGCAGCTCTAGCAGTCCTTTCAGCACATACAGTCAGATGGACCCTTCTATCCCTGGCACATCTAAAGAGAATGAGAAGGTCGCAGGAGGAGGTGGTGGAAACATCTACTCCCCTGGACTTGTTGAGTGCAACATTTATTCTTGCTTTTAGATACGACCTCAGGGAGGGCCAGGCCAGGCTCACCAAGGTACCTGGTCTGAGAGAGGAAGAGACCATTTGCAAGTGGTATCTTTCAGCAGAATTCCCAAGTGTTACACGTTCCCATCATTTCCTCCTTTGTTCCATCCCCAAAAACTGAGTTATAAGGTTCTTAAAACAGGGTGATAAATGAGAAAGTAAGAAATGGCTCTAGGCTGTGCCTGATCAATAGCAAGCATTACCTGGTGGTAGTGATTCTTGGAAACTTGGAGGAAAGGCCTCATGACGTTCCTGCTCTTTGGGGAACAATTTGTCCGTGGCTAGCCTGGTTTTCTTACACAGAAAACATATTCCTTTTAAAAGGTTGTATTGCTACTCAGTTTTTCCTGTTGGGCCCATGGGGCTTTCCACTTACTACAGACATGTTGTGGTTTAACCTTAGCCAGCAACCGAGCACCACCCTCGCTCACTGCCCTGCCCTGGTGGGATGGGGGAGAGAATTGGAAGGGTAAAAGTGAGAAAACTCGTGGGTTGAGATAAGAACAGTTTAATAATTGAAATAAAATAAAGTAAAATAGTAATAATAATAATAGAAGAATACACAAAGCAAGTGATGCACAATGCGATTGCTCACCACCCGCTGACCGATGCCCAGCCAGTCCCCGAGCAGCGATGGCTGCCCCCGGGCAACTCCCCCAGCTTATATACTGAGCATGACATCCCATGGTATGGAATGTCCCTTTGGGCAGTTTGGGTCAGCTGTCCTGGCTGTGCCCCCTCCCAGCTTCTTGTGCACCTCTTCGTTGGCAGAATATGGGGACCTGAAAAGTCCTTGACTTAGTACAAACGCTGCTTAGCAACAACTAAAACATCGGTGTGTTATCACATTATTCTCATGCTAAATCCAAAACACAGCACTGTACCAGCTACTAGGAAGAAAATTAACTCTGTCCCAGCCAAAACCAGGACAAGACAGAGGTGGGAATCATTTAAATGAGCAGCTCTTGAGTCAGGGGGGCTCTGGGGAGGTGGTGGTGAGGGATGGCTTTGCTAACACCTTCTGAGGGAAAGTTCAGTATTTTGGTAAAAAATAAAAAAGTTGCATGCCTTTCCTGGCTATAATTACTGTAATGAGGGCGGCTTTATTTGCTTTGCTACTCTAGAGTCAACATATGCAAACCATCCTGAACTCGTGTCCTTCCAGGGCATTTCCCAGGCTGTCAGTCACCATTTCACCTTCACTGTCAGCTCCCCCTGCACCTCTCACAGCTCACTGACGAGATGTGATGCTGTCCCCAGCTTGACAACTCAGCTTGGCTGGGACGTTGCAAAGCCCCCTGCCATGCACTGGCAACTCTGACTAGTTTTATTAGCAACTTCTCATGGTTTTCTGACATTCTGCCCTTTGCTGGTCCCCCTGCCCTGGCTGGAACGTTTTTGCAGCTGTCTCACTTCTTGCTTTGGATTGTGCATGAGCACTGCACACCATGGCCCCAACTCTTAGTTAGACTTCAATACCATAAATACAGATTTCATGAATTAAATAATATAACAGAAATGGCTTATGAGAGCCACTCCATGAATCCTTGGCTGCTCTCTCCACCCCCAGCGCAGCTGAAACGCAGCTGGGCTGCGCAGTGGCATCAAGAAAAGATACAGCCAAAACAAAAAGGGTTGTAAGAAATTGAAGAAACAAGCAGAGCATGAGAAATGTAAACAGTGGCAGCTGAGCACGATTCATTCCAGCATTCCTCAGTAGCTGGATACGTTTTTCTAAACTGCTAGTTAATTTTTCATATCACTGTTCAGTGACTCTATTATTGTACTTGGATTTTTCACCCTGGTGTATGACAAGACCCTCTTTCTGAATTCTTGTGGAAATACAGTGAAGAGATCCATCTCTACCCAGACCTCACTACACCATATATCACTTTCTACTGACAGCCAGAATCTGATGGAAGTCGCTCCATTTCTTCTCCTGAAGGAGATCCACTTTATGAAGCAACTAATATATGTTCCCATGCTGGCTTGGCTGGATCCACAGCTTGGTGCTGTTCTCCTCTGGAAGTCAGTTATATTTGTCAGATACGTTATTTTTCCATTACAGGAAACCTATAAGATTTATAGGGAGCTGCTTTCCCCCTTTCAGTGCATACTGTTTGCTTCTGTCCCTTATTAGACTGTCAAACCAGCATAAAGTCCATAATGTTTCTTCTGCTTTTCTTCCATGTCAACAGTAAGAGAAAGTACATCAATTGGAAATTAAAGAAATTTAGTTAGAAAACTTGTAGGAAAACATCAACAGGAAAGATCACATAAAGCAGAGAACAAAGATGCCAGAAATAAAATTGTCTGACAAACATTACAATTTATATTAAAAGGGGAGAAAAGGAATACAAAAGCCTCAAACCCCCCTGAAACTGTGTAAAAAGCAATGCCTGACTTCAGAAATGAAAAATGCAAGGACCATAACAAATGATTTCAGATCCGATCCTATCAGAAAGAAATCTGATTTTAAAAAAAAGAAAGAAAGAAGCAGCTATGGAGACACTTTTATAAAAGGGTGTACAATAAAAGATTTGAAAATTGTATCCTCCAAACTACTTTAAAGAATGGCAAAAGAAAGGGATACATATTAAAATACACTAACGCTGCAACATCTAATACAAAATGTTCTGTCAGTGAAAAAAAAAGTATTTTGACAGGTGTATCAAGATTTACCACCAATCTCAGTGACCCCATCAAAAAAAAAAAAAAAAAGCAGCTCTGAAAGAATAATTTTAAAATAGCTATAACAACTGACTAGGAAGATCGTGGAAGCAAACAGCTCACAAATATCTCTACGGTTGGAAAGAGATCAAACCTTATTTCTGTGCTATTTTTACGAGAGGCAAAGTAGGACAGTCATATCGCACTGCTCCAGATAATAATGCAAACAAAGGCTACTTGAGAGCACACAGTTGAATAAAACACCAGCAAGTTGTGAGTTATGAACTGAGCCGCAGCATGTCTCCCTGAAATTCAGAGATTTCTGGAAAAGTCTGCCACAAGGAACAGCAATCCCATAGAAGCAGGGAGAGGAGCTCCTGGCTGTGGCTCACCATGACCATCACTGGAGCAATAAGCCTCCACAGATGGCTCAGAAAGGGGGAGGAAAATGCACCTTCTCCTCCCAGAGGCAGAGCCGAGCCAGATGTCCTCGAGGTCGCTGGTGCAGGGATGGCCACAAAGTCGCGGCAGCATGGACATTGGCTCTGAAATGGGGCTGCTGGAAAATGCACTGCTGTTAATAGTTGAGGGCATCAGTTTAAAGGTAGGCAACCCCGTGGTGTAGACACACACGTTTGTCTTGTAATGTCTTTAAAATTAACTATCCCAATCAAAAAAAAAAAAAAAAAAACCAGAAAAAAAAAGCTGTTGGCAGATGGGGAAAACAATACGTGAATGTTACAGTCAAGTTACCTTTGATTGCATCAGTGTTATCCCATAACATTTCTACATTTATGAGTGATCTTGATTGCCTGGCATCATGTAGCCACATAAGACTGGATCTTTTTTTGCAAAACCAAGCAAAAACTATTTTGCCCCTCAGGCCACCAGTTCTGAAATTCAGATGCAAAATAATTGGGACAGTCCATAGGCTGCTGTCTGCATACCAGTGATATTCCTAAAACATTTGTGAAATTCAGTGAATAATACCCTGCGCCGCAGCCAAAGCTGGAGGCCAGATGAAATGGCTGTAATCCATTCTAATCTTGATGCCATTAAACTGCAAATTGAACCACAGTGGAATTAATCTACCAACTGCACTTAAACGGTGGCAACACTTTGCAAATACTATACAAAAGTCTAAAGCCTCAGCGTTTGTGTTTGGCGGCTAGAATTCAACTGGCCGTGGACAACCTTCATTCAGACCCATCTACACACTTAATAACACCCGCCCTGCAGTCTCCCTGCTAAGAAGTATGACACAGATTCTGCTCTATAAAATGAAGTTTCCAGACCTCGAGGACTGGATATTGCATCATCAGTCTCCCATGAAAGCCTCAAGCCATGCTATGTGGAAAAAAGGCATCTGTTTGGGACCAGTCAATGGTACAGTAGGAACACAATTTGAAGAAGGACACTAAAGGTCAGGTGCTTTCCAAAAAGTACAATATATGGGAGGATTCCAAACACCAAATTGCCCCAACCAGTCATTCTTATCAATCTCAGCCTGCAGTTACTGGGAGTCTTTTCTACCAGAAAGAAAAAGCTCGCACTGTCCATGGCCTATGATGGATCGATGTGAGGAACAGGTTGTTCCCCACCATCCCCTGAGATGGTGGCCATGGGTGAAGGGAACAGGGACCTTATGGGGGTTTATCACGACTTGTGCCAGGGGAATAAGCAAGATCAGACCCAAAGCTTAGACACAGAGCAGTGCAGTGGAAGCAACACAGGTGGAAGGTGAAGGTGTCCTGAAGAAGATCATTACACTTGAGTTGCCCACTTACCTCTATGGCAAAGCCCAGGAGTTCAGGTACAACTTTAATGATTAAGAGATTAAATATCCACACACAAAAGTTTAAATTTATTTAATTGCATGCTTTCTGGTTTCTGACCTTTTAGTGCTTGTTTGAATTTCATTTTTTACTCTGTAGACACACTGAAAAGGTTGTGAACTGAGTTGTGAGCCGAGTGTTGCTCTGCCCGGTGTGGGGTCCCTGGCAGGTCTTGAGGGGGAACATCTACCAGGTGGTGCCAGGTACTTCAGGCAGTTCAAAGAAAAAAGAGGGGACGTACAAGATTAGAACAAATTTCTCAAAATTACATCAGTTAACATATAGGGAAAAATTGTAAGTGCTGTGGATAAATTAAACTCAAATGAATGATATATTATTTCACATTGCAGTGTAACTATCTCCTTTGGGTTTTTAAATTGTCCCTACACTGTAGTTTCTGAGTCCATTGGCTAAATTTCAATCAGACCTTGCAGAGCAGGGGAGAGGTTTCAAAGGTAATTAAATTCTTACAAAATGTGAAAAAATAGGCAACTGAATAAGAAAAAGGTAGTGTAAGTATCCTAACTGAGGGAAAGATCATTGTGTGAGCTCAAAGTCTAGCAGGCACCAGAGAATCGGATGGGGAGCATACAAATTCCAGATAAAGCTCAGCCAGGATCTGCGATTAGTCACGAGACGTAGACCTGCTTCATCAGCCCCAACGCTTGGGGACCGCGTGTGGTCAGGGGACACACATGCTCGTGTTTCTCCTTATGCAGGCTTGGGTGAGTCTTCTCTCATCCACCAACATAGATGGAGTAGCTCTAACTACCCCACCCTGAAACAGCATATGCAACGAGCTGGATTGAACAGGAGGGAGCACCTGCAAGGGAGGAGGAGCAGAAGAGGAGGCCACCACCCAACTTAAGTATTCTACAGACCAATGGAGGCCCAAACCTTGATGCTGGAGAGCTGTTGGCCTTAGCCTACTTCCTGCAAGAGCCCTGGGGGAGCCTGGATGTTCACTACCTCTCTCAGGGACACCAGTCTACTTTGCAGACCAGTGAAACATGCAGGTATGTGCCGATTCCCTTACTACGCTTCTCCATGCTTAATACTAATACCTCCTCCTGGGATCCCAGAGAGCACTCAGCTGTGCTAATGAGAAGGTATCACAGCTCAGCAAGTGCCTGACTTGCTAAGGCAAACAAAATATTGGCTGGAACTAATGCAGAAAAAGATGGCCCTGGTGTCCTTTCTATTTTTTTTTTTTTTCCAGCCAAGCTGTCTGTACTACAGGTTTTGGATTCCTTCAGCTGCGTAGAAGGGCATGTGATTTATTGAAATTGGAAAGCTTGCAGACAAAAAGGCTGTGAAATTATTTTGTATATGACACAATCATTAGTAGTATTATTTCTTCTGGAGCTGGGAAGGACACTTATAAAACAACTAACAAGCTGCTAAAGAAATTGCCTAAAGCACTGATTTTCAAAATGTGCTGCTAGAGCCTATTCTTCTGTGCTCTGTACATATTTCAAGCTCCAGTTTCTTTTTATGGAGGGGACTTCAAATGATATTTATGAAGGGTGTTTCTGACAGTTTAGTGGGCACCCTCTTCAAATATTGGGCCTAGGTTACCTGCTGATCGCATGATATAGAGATGATTGAAAGAGGTCAGTACAAGCTAAGCAAGTGTGCTGTAGAGCAGAGGGGCATCCAGACCTCCTATTTTACTTTGTTGAAGAGCAATAACCCCCTCTGTCCACGTGCATCATGCAAGTCCTCCAGATCCATTTTCCACACTGAAACCAAGCACAATTAGCCAGGCGTCAGTCTCTGAGCTAAGGGTGCTGTTGGAGGGGTTTGGATGGTCTCCTATGGGTAACCCACTATTGCCTGCTTCAGCTAGGAGTTTACCTGTGGTCCAGCCTGCCTGGAAGTCCTGGTCCAGCTAAAACAGATGGTGGAAGGCAGCTGGTGACACTTTCTCAGGGGACAGGCAACTATTTCATACAGTCACTGTCTCAATTCACCCAGGTCTCAGGAGAAGGAACAAGATTTGACAGGCAGCGAAGCCCAGCTTGTCCTCCTGACAGCTCTTCTTACATGCTCAAGTCGAGCTCCTGCATAAGCACATCCCCACGTCAGAGACTGAAGCGCCTCCTCCTCTGGAAGGGAAGCAAATCCAAGGGCTTGGAAACTGGTGCTGGCCAGATCTGCAGAGACAAACTCTATTTCTCTGGTTAAGGGGAGTGTGGCTTGACTTGAGCAGGAACTGCCTTTCTAATGGTAAGTGTGGAGTTTATTATCTGTAATCCCTAGCTCTCATCTGGCACTTTTCATCAGCAGATCACAAAGCATGTTGTGGAAAAAGGTCAAAATCATGATCACCATTTTAAAGATGGAGAAGCTGAAACACAGAGCCCACCAGCCTCAGAGAAAGTCACCCTGCAGGCAGCTGGCAGAACTGAGGACAGTCCCACAGTCCCCAAGCCCAGCCCAGTGCTCCGGCCTCCCTATTCCCCATCATTAGCACTGGGAAGACTACCTCTAATTGGTGTCAAATGATTGAAAGTGGAAGGAGCTGTTGTCATGGATACAGCATCTGCAGGCTCTCCTCTGCCTTGGTTGGAGCGCCCTTCTCTTCCACAATAGCTCTGTGGTCTTCAAACGTCAGTGCAATAATGAGCACGGAAACGGCAATTCATTTGCAACCGGTGCAAATGCTTGCCATGTAATACAAAGACAGAATAAACTGTTAGCTGTGACCCTCTTAGATTAACCGAGCTGGTTGATTCACTGATTTCTCTAGCACCAGCTGGAGCGGGCTGTCAGGACCTGTTGGATCAGTTACCTCCCGTGACTTCTGTACAGGATTTACACTCAACCTGTGCCCTTCACAGCACAGCAGCACCTGCATTCTCCCTGTCCCCACCTTGGGTAGTGTCTTTCCTTTACAACAGGCGGTCTCAGCAGTGAATAGGAAGAAAGACCCCCTCCAGCCATACACAAACATGCATCCCCCAAGAAGGTTTTAGCTGCAGAGAGGCACAGATGAGCACCCACCTACAGTGCTGAGAACTTGGCTGCCAATTCATTGCCAGACAAACCTGACCTGTCATCCCTGCCTGTGCAGGGACACTCAGCTCACCGGAGCACCATGCCATCTCCTTCTCAGAGGTGCTGGCTTTCCTATCTGAGCTCAATACAGCTCTCAGATCCTCCAAACCCACTTCTCTTCCCAACAAGAGGCTCTGCCACACTTTCAGAGCCAATAGACAGAATAACCCTGACAGCACACCTGAGGACAGGCATATTTTTCTTACCTTGTGCAGGAAGGGGCTCTGATGCAGTGCTTCACAGAGGCCTCCTTATCCACTGTGACCTCTAACCCATCAGCAGAACCATTACCAGGAACAGGCCCACCTGGTGCAGAGTTTGGCCAGGTGTGAAGAACAGAGCCAGACTGATCCAGCAGCATTAGAAAGATGCTCATTTCTAGCTTAGCTGTTGTAATGCAGTGTGGTTTTCTTCCTTGTCCAGTGTGGTTAAGATGAGTTTCACCAGGAAAAGAAAAAAAACGCATCATCTTTCATGCCTTGGAAAAGTTGAAATGGCCAGGCAGCCTGCCCAAGCAAGGCTCAGCTCTCTGTCCTCCAGCTAGTCTCTTTGAAATTGTAGTTATACCAGCCCTTGCAACATACTCAACAGGTCCAAGGTAAAGCAGATGGGAAGGTGGTCTCTATTTTTTGGATCTCTGTTGTATTAATGTTGCCGTGTTGACCTGTCCTACCCCAGATTGGGACAGTTCATAGTACCTATTGATGATGGATGATGCTCAGTTCTGAAGACCAAATATTGCTCAACCACTTTGGCATTTGGCCAACACCACCCATGATGTCGTTAAAAAAATGCTAATCTCCTCCTGAGAGCAGCATGCTTGGTGTTGTCCAGTCCTTCAGAGCCAGTCTGCCTCCAGGGGAACCATTCTCAAGACTGCTGACTATTTTAGCAGCCTGCCACTGAGTTGGATGCAGTCTCTGTAGCACTGATTCCAGCCAGAGGGATTGGCACAGGTTTTCCCATTGACCATCAGTGATCAGGCAGCAAAGGATCGTCTGCTTCAGTTCACCACCATCAGCTTTCCTAGCCCCTGTGTTAATTGTGTTGACTATGGGCAAAAGGTACAGCCAATGCCCATTCTGGCTACCTCTTCCCGTCCCCCTTTACTTCCTCTCTCCTTCACCCCTGCTAAAAGAGGGGATAAAAATGTTACCTGTTAAACCACAATAAGTTTGGCATGGGCAATCCCAGGCATCAGAAACTCCCCCCTTTGATTTTTCCAGTGTCTCCCTTTGTTTTTAACTGTTCGTCTTCATCTTCCTTACAAACACAGGTGCTATGCAGCTTCAGCCAAGGCAATGGGGGTAGTTACCACCATAACTACCCAGCCTTGAAACCTGGCTGTACAGCAATTATGCTAAACTCCGCAGCAGGCTGACAGCTATCACACTCATTACATCTTCCTGAGACAGAAAGGCTCAGTCAATACTACAAAGGATCTGAACAGCAATTTCCAGGTAGAAAGTCTCTGTTCCGCCTGCCCCCCCCCGTGACACAAAGCACTAGGACATGCCTTTTGGTGACTAACAGCAGCAGACCCATAACATGAAATTGCTTGCTCTTTTCTACCTCTGTGTGAGCTTTTTTCTGCCAAGGGGGCTTAGCAAAACATTCTGCTTTCAAAAAGAGCTGTGAAAAACCAGTGGTAAAGAGAGGGTGCAAGAGAGGATAGGAGCAGTTCCTTGGAAGTGAGTATGTTTTTGAAAGGTTTTCTGCAGGAGTTCAGGTGCTGTCAGTCCAATGCATCTGTCTCTCTGTAACTGGTACTTCTTTCCTCTGATGGTAGCTAAAGGGAGCTAAAAGGGAGATCTAACTGCTTGACTTGCCTCAAGTTGCGCCAGGGGAGGTTTAGATTGGATGTAAGGAAAAATTTCTTTACTGAAAGAGTGGTTAAACATTGGAACAGGCTGCCCAGGGAAGTGGTTGAGTCCCCATCCCTGGAAGTATTTAAAAGACGTGTAGATGAGGCGCTTAGGGACATGGTTTAGTGGGCATGGTGGTGTTGGGTTGACGGTTGGACTCGATGATCTTCGAGGTCTCTTCCAACCTTAATGATTCTATGATTCTATGATTCTATGACTTTCTACTGCACGGCAGCTCAAGCTCAGCACAGGAACAGATACATTAGTATCTCTTTTTATTTTCTGGGAAACCTGCAGGGTTTTAGAATTGATCCTTCACTGCCTTGGTGCACCTGATGGGTGTGGGACAGCAGGAGCAGCCCTCCTCCTGAGAGAGTCCGGGGTCCTCTGAATGCTTGTGCTATACTGATGAGACAGGTGAAGCTCATCTTCTGGAAGATGGTTGGAAGCAGTGGTAGCTCCCATTTCCACAGGTTCAAAGTTCAATTTCTCATGTAAACATCCCCAGGAGACTCACTTCAGGCAGAGAAGACTGCATGAACAGCTCAAGACACCAAGGGCCTTCCTGTGCCTGTACGAGGTGACAAACCATTATGAAGCTGATCATCCAAAGCCTTATCAGGAGCTCTGTCAAGTGGAGGACCTACTCACCCTAACTCCTCTACTCAACACCTTAAGACCCAGCACGGGCTCTAGCCCTGATATACTGCCTCTGCTGCACATGCGGCATTCGTAGCTGAGGATGTGAGGAGCAATGAGAGGCGAGTGGTGGGAGCCACTGCATGGCTCCTTGTGCAGGAAGATGATGTGTTTCAGGGATGCTGCTGTCACAGTCCAAAACAGAATGTGAAAGATAGCCCTCAAGGCAAACAACACAAACACTGCTCCTTCCCCAAGGCCTTCTGGGATGATGGATCCTCTGACGTGACATTTACCACTGCTTCAGGGCTTGTCTGGAGGACAGTTCGTACTTGGAGGATTTTTTTCCTCTTTTGCAGAAAAGACACAAGGGAGCATACAGAGGGACTTAGACTCTGATTGCTCTCATGTTCTCTATTATGGTGATAGCGAGCTCTGACGAGAGACGATATGTCAGAACCTCCGGATTTACTGCATTAGCCTCCAGCATCATGCTTGCCAGCAGTTTCATGGCCATTACAACAGGCTTATTTTGCAGCCTCACAATCACCCAAGCTCATCATCCAGAAAACTGCATGACGCTGTGATCTTTGTGCAGCCAGGGCCATTCAAAAGTGGTTTTTTTTTCTTTTTCTAACACTGAGTTTACCATTAACTGCGCCTGAGAAACCACAGCTAATGCCTAATATTTAGTGTAAAAATTAGGATCTTTGGTACTTAGTGTCCATCATCAGAGCAACTGAATTACTCGTAATGTTCAGAATCCGGGGACATAAGGAGATCTGTAGATATCTGGTACAGAGACACACAGAACCTGGTCTGTGAAGGACTGTGGCACCTCAGACAAACTTAGAAATGAAGTGCCCCTTAAATAACTGTCGTGCTTTAACCTCAGTCGGCAACTGAGCACCACACAGCCGCTCGCTCGCTCCCCGCCCCCCCCGGAGGGATGGGGGAGAGAATTGGAAGAGTAGAAGTGAGAAGAACTCATGGGTTGAGATAAAAACTGTTTAATAATTGAAATAAAATAATGATAACAACAACAACAATAATAAAAATGATGTAATAATAATAATAATAATAATATATAAAGCAAGTTATGCACAATGCAATTGCTCACCACCCGCCAACCGATCCCCAGCCAGTTCCCAAGCAGCGGTCACCGCCCCCTGGCCAACTCCCCCCAGTTTATACACTGAGCATGACGTCCCATGGTATGGAATGTCCCTTTGGGCAGTTGGGGTCAGCTGTCCTGGCTGTGCCCCCTCCCAGCTTCTTGTGCCCCTCCAGCCTGCTCAGTCGGTAGAGCATGGGAAGCTGAAAAGTCCTCGACTAGTGTAAACACTACCTAGCAACAACTAAAACATCGGTGTGTTATCAACATTGTTCTCATCCTAAATCCAAAACACAGCACTGTACCAGCTGCTAGGAAGGAAATTAACTCTATCCCTGCTGAAACCAAGGCAATAACCCAAAATCTTATTGCTTATCAATAATGTTATCTAGGAACATGAAACTGCTTTTACACATGCCCATAGCTATTGCTGATGAAACGGAAGCAACCAAATCAGTGTCTGTTTGGGATCATCCAGTCAAACACTTTTTTTCTAGGTATCTTTAAGGTTTTGTTTGGCAGATATTCAGCACATATTTATTCCTCTCAAAACCCAGTAGCCATGCTATCCTCAAGCAAAATACAAGCGGTGATAATGTGCTGATGTTAAAGAATTAATCCAGGTTATAGGAGAGCTGAATTCAATGCCTTCTGCAGGCCAAGGAGGTCTTCACCTGCCAGGCAAATAGTGAGGTGGGGGCCATCGCTTGCACCCGGTCTGCCCGGAGCCGCCCCCTGTGCCCCTGTGGTTAAGACATCCCGCACCCATACACAACCCCTGCACCGCCTGCCCGCTCTCTGCCACCACGCTGTGCATTAGGAGTGCGGGTGGCCTCAGGACAAGCTCAGGACTGCCTGGGTTCCCTTTATAGCCAAAGGAGAAAAGATATAGAAATTCAATTTTATCTCATTAGGAAGGATTTTCTTTTATTTCTGTTTCATTCGAGTTGTTTGGATTTAGCAGGGTAGCTGTTTTGTGTTTATGAAGGACTTGCTAAAGTCTGTTTTCCTCCCTGGTTTAGCTTTTCCGGCTCCCCACTATTCTGCCACGTAAAGATCTGCCATCTTCTTCTTTTTCTGGCTCCGGCAGCAGGAGTCCTGCACGGCATCCTGCTGAGGACAGGGCTGAAAGGAACCGTGTTTTGTAACCAGCTGTGTGAGCATCGTTTCCAGCAACGCTTGCTGCTCCATACCACGTTAGTCTGGTTTCCATCAACTGGGTGTGCAACGGCAGACACTGCCACCACCATGGGCGAACACGGCTGCTGCGGCCTTTCCCACAGCAGTCAGATCATTGAAGTTGGCTCCTAGTGCCAGGACTAGCTCTAGGAGGGACCTAGTGCAAATGTTAGACACTGGTTAAAGCCTATGAAGCCCCAGCTGAGATCTGAGGCTCTTCTCAGTGTGCCACACAGCTGCTTGGCATGGGTCCCCCCCGACACCCACGGCAGGCGGCTGTGCTCCACGTGGGGACCTGTAGCCCTGGCACCCACTGACCTGTCTCCTTGCTGCACTTCCAGCACAGCTATTCACACAGCTGGAGACACCAACCCTTCCCTCAGATGGCAGTTTTGGGCACTCCCAAATGCATGGTTTGACTCTGAAGTCTGCTACGTCACATACTTAGTCCCACCTGTACTGTCAGGTGCAAAGACGAAGGTGGTGTGTGCTCCTCAGGGCTGTCAGGGCTTCGACTGGGCTGGTCCCTCCTCTAGACACATGATGAGGGACCAGAAGCCCACATCTGCAGCTACCCCAGAGCAGGGATGAGATGTGAGCCATGGGCACGCAGGACCCTCAGGTGTGCAGATGTGTCCAGAGCTTGGTGAACACTGCCTTCCAAGAGATCAGACATTGTGCAGGACAAGCCCAATTTAGCCTGTCTATTTGCATTTCTATAAGTACAAAGACACTCAGGCTCTGTAGCAAAAGAGAGGGACTTGCTTAGTAAATAGTTAAACCAACCACAGTCTAAGGGACTTCCAGACTCTTGTGATTTACCGTTTCTGGCCTCACTCCTGGTGGACCTCCCTTCTATGGCTCTGGGGGGCAAAGGCAGTTTGACACTTGTCCATACACTTTTCCAGGGCCTGATACCTTACTTGCGACACTTTTGACTCATGCTTTGTAAAAATGGTGAGATATGCAACCATCCTGCCTTTGGACACCTCTGTTCCAACAGCCACCAGCCTCCTCCTCAAGGTAGCACAACATGGTGTGACCACCACATCTTCCATAGTAAGCTGTGCAGAGCCACTTCTGTCTGCATGTGGTCTCGAGGTGACTAAGCCAAAAAATGCCTGTGGTCATGCCCAGAGAAGTCCTGGGTGAACCTGGGAGAGTCCCATGAGCTGGAATGAGGCTTCTCACCTCATCAAGCGAAGGTCTCAGCAGGCCACTCTGAGGAAGAAGATGGCTCAGAGACAGCATTGTCTTGTCTTAAGCTGCTTCACCTGAACCATCCATAAGCTTTGAACCATCTCTTGTAGAAAGTGCATCTTCACTGTCAAGCTGGTCAACTTCTTGTTTTGCTGCTGGGACCCCAGCACTGACGCTGAGTGCTTGTGAGGGCTTCCTCTGTGCAAACAGTGGATTGCCTCTTGGGCAGTGCCTGGGGCAGGTTGTTGGGGCTCTTCACTCCCAGGCGTGCTTGCAGGGAGTGTGGAGGCAGCACGTGTAACCCAGCACCTTCTGCCCAGAGCATGAGCCCAGCAAAACGGCAGCCTCTAGGTCTCTGCAGCCCAGATGCCATCATGTGAGGTGGGATGTTTGGGGAGCCAGCATGTGGGTTATATCTGGACATTGCCCAGGGCTAACGTTTCCTTTGTTTTCCTTGCCAGATGCATATGAAGGGAAGACATCCAACATATTCTCTGTGGCTATTTCACAATACATAACTGGTTTTGGAGGGCTGTGCTGTTTGTTCATATGGAAGGTCTTCTGGGGCTCTGCACATTGTCCCCCACCGTGCACATGAGGGACAGGGGTTGCACGGGATGGTGTGGGACACAGGCTGCCTTGGGGTGTCTGCTCTGCTGCAGGAGCAGGGAACAGGCTGCTCCCTGCACGGGGAAACTGGCTGTTAACATAAAGCTCTGTAGCTGCTGTGGTATCCTGATGGATGCTGGATGGGACTGAGCTCATGAATACTGGAAAGGGAGGAAGGTAATTTAGTTCACATCATGTGTGGGTGGGTGCCAGTCCTGTCTGCTCTGCCACCGGGATCCAGATTCCTCTGGCAGGTAACAGCAGAGCACATCCAAGCTGACATGACACTGGTGCCACCTACTCATAGTTTTTTCTTCTGATTTTCTCTTTAAGTGAAGGCAATGACAGGCACTGTATTTGAGGACCTGGGGCTTTGGATGGAGGCTATAACACAAACACCTCATGTGTTCTCCTGCAAGCAAAACAAAATCACATCAACCCTGATCCTGCAAAGCTTCAGTGTTGAACTCCCACTCAACAACAGGCTTGCTGAAACGTTGGACAATGCATGCATAGAAGTAAAGCAGTGACCCTTAGCGGGGTCAGGGTACTAAGAGGATACCTGAAACAACCCACTCCCACTCAAAGCTTTCCAATGAGACTGCACGCAACTGCCTGAATCATCGACCGTACAGACAGTGCTGCCTTCCCAGGCTGGCTGCCCTGGGAGTGTACAGCGAATTTAACTTTTTCTTTTTTGCAAGATCTCACCAAATTGTGATGACATGAAAACTGGGCCATGTGCAGTGTTTTGGAGAGATAGTGTTGCTCTTTTGCAACAGTCCTTTCCACTGCTATCAAATGAATGTCAGCGATTTGTCCTTGATTGGCTGTTGTGTCCCCATCACTGTGTCCTTATTTCTCTTTATCCTGATGTGTCAAAAAGAGCCATGTTCTGTGTGCATTCATGTGACTCGGTTTTCCCTTCCCTCATATAATATATGAACTGCTCATTGATTTCAGGTTTAACAGAACATCAAGGGCCTCAAGATCCCAATAAAATCAGGTGAAGAGGTGGCCCAGGAGGAGAGGGGTCCATGGCAATGCCTCCTCTGAAGAGAAGGACACGGTGTGACTCACTCTCCATTAATCATCAGAGAAGCTGGAGAAAGGCAGCCCCAAGACATGGATCTGTGGGAAACCCCCTGCTCCTGGGATGTATTGTTCATTATAATTGATCCTCTGTAAATTAAACAAAAGCCATTTCCAAGACTTCTGTATTTTAAAGTCACTAGATTGCACACAGGGAGAGTCCTGACAGGACCCAGACACTGTTGGCTTCCCTATTCCTGCTAATGGTGCCCACCACCACAAGGCAGGTCCCTGCACGGTCTGAGACCCAGTGAATCAGAAGGGTCTTTCTGCAACAAGGTGAAGCTCTAGGACCATGGCTGGTCCTCCCCCAGGCTGCCGGGTGTCCAAATTCCACCCCCAGCACAGGGATGAATGGAAGCTGCAATTCCCAAAATGCATGCAAAGATCAGCAGGCTGTTGTGCAATTGTGTTTGAAGGAAAGTGGATTGTCTGAGGTGGATGGCACGAGTCAGATCAGCCCTGAAAGTACACGCTGAACCCAAGCAGAAGAGGGCTAACCTGGCTACTACTCAGTCTTATGCACAGGATGCTCACCCTGCAGGTCTTTGGGGAAGATGCAGAGAGACCAGGCTCTCTGGGGACTTCAAGATGAGAAACTTGAGTTCCAGTGCTTCTAAGATTAGGCAGCAGCTGAGCAGCTACTTCTGTCATTAAACATTAAGCACTAGCAGATAAAAGCATTAGGAATCCCACATTAGGTGTGAAGTCCTTCTCTGGATTTGTTTTACTATATTTGCTTTTCTTTTCTCATTATTGCTTCCCGTCAAAAAGAGAAACAAAACTAATTGCCATGTCCAGATGGTACGTGATCTGAGGCAAGGTGATAGAGGGTGCATGGTCCATGCCAGCAATGCCTCTCTCATTTTGCAGGAGCACTGGCCTCTGAAGGGAGCTCCTCTACACAGGGCAAGGTGTACCTTCCTGATTACAGAGTAATTAACGAGCCACAGCAGGGCCCATCTCTGCCCCATTCCACCTCTAATTGGCTAGGACAGAGACTGGCTCCTTTCTGCTGCTTCCCAGAGCTGTCAATCACTGAGGGTCCCTCCTTACACCCCTTCCCCAGCCAGTATAAAAAGGCAGAGTGGGGGTGATGGGGTATGGTGTGGTGTCTGGTTCTTCCTTGCTGGTGTTCTGCTCACCTCTAACAGGACAAAAAGGTACTGTTATCAAATTTTCAGGGGAAACTTTGGGATGTTAAGGCTGTAATTGTTCTATGAACTCCTGGTTTGTGTTTAGATGTTTATTACTTGGCTTAATTACAGAATGGAATTACTCTTAGTTAACATAAGGTTGCTTTGTAGTCCTGCCTGAAAGGTTAGGTACAGCCTGTGCTGGTTTTGAGTGAAATGTTAGTTCAGGTTGGGCTGTGCTAACAATAGTAGAGCAACTTCTTGAACTGCTTTTTTTTTCTACTTCTGCTGTTATTAGCTCTTTTAATGCAAGACTTCTTTTAAACCTTTGTGGGAAGAAAGGGGGTAACTCTTCTAAACATATTGATGATAAGCCCTATGGTCTGTCTGACAAGAGCTTTCTTGGGTGAGGAAGGACTCTCTCATCATTCCTCTGATGCCATAAACTATGTGAAACTTAAATACTAGGTGGCTTTACAAGAATCACAGTTGCCTTCCTTCTGTAAGGCAAAGAGGCTCATTTTTGGGATCTTCCCTTAATGGGTACTAAAGGAACTGCTCCCTTTAATGAAGTTGGAGGGAAGGCTCACCAGCTGCTTTGTCTATTTTTTCTCTTCCTAAACCATGGTACTACTTGCATTTCAGCTGCAATGGCCTCTGCTATGCCTGACAAAGAGGAAGCTGCCAAGAGCTTCCTGGAGGTGAAGGAAGAGGAGCAGCAGGTAGGTGCTCCGTGTGAGATGCAGTGAGTGGCAGCTCCTGGGTGTAGGTATGAGGCGGTGGCCCTGCTGTGGCTGGGGGGAGCTGAGCCCCCACAAAAGGAGGAGTGTTTCCTCTGCTCAGGCTGTACCTTGCAGCTTCTCTGGAAATGTGGGTGGCAGCACAACCAAAAAAGTAGGCCTGAAGACCCTGTAAGTAACCTCCTAGGCTAAGCAAAATAGTCTGGTTCTTGGCTAGGAGATGTGTTTCTCTAACTCTGAGGTCAAGATCCTGGCTTGCTGCATACAGTGCTTCTGTGGAAAGGCTCCTATGTTTCAGCAGTCCTGAAACCTGCTGCACTTGCTTTACTTCCATGACCAGCAGCATGCTTCTTGCAGACTAGCGTAATGTCTGTCGACTCAAAACCAGCCTGGTCCTATTCTGATGAAGCTTTTCCTGAAGGACTAGGTTGTTAAATAGCTATGCCAAACCAATTAGAGCTGGATATGGGTCCAGAAGCACTGAGGTTGTCCACAAATTCAGCTGTTCCTTGTGTAGCATTGCACTAGAGGAAGACCTTGCTACAATGGACCAACCATAAGTGTCAATGCCCCACAGCTTGTTTCTCAATTGAGTTGCAGATTTTTAAAGCAATTCTTCAAGAAGGGCAAGCCTTGCTTCCTCAGTCAGACTAGGTGACCTGAACAGGCAAACATGAGAGGAAGTTCTGGGGCAGCACTGCATAGGAAGTTCAGTGTCATGTATGCAAGCTTCATAGCTTTTTTCTCTTCTAGGATGAAGTAAATCAGGTGGCTAACCTGACCTTGGTCAGCTCTGCCTGTGACATGGTTTCTACAGCTTATGCCTCCGCTAAGGATAGCCACCCCTACGTTAGATCTGTGTGTGATGCAGCAGAAGCAGGAGTGAAGAGTGTGACCGAAGCCACAGCCAGCTGTGTGCAGCCAGTTCTGACCACACTGGAGCCTCATGGTAATCCCCTGTGGAAGGGCAGGCTTGCACCTGCCTGTGAGGGACCCTCTGGCTCCTTCTAGTTCTGGAAGGAGCGCTAGGATGTGGAAATGTGCCTCTCCATCACCATAGTAAAAGGACTCCTGGCTTACAAGTAAGGCTAAAAAGCTGAGTCCTAGTCCAAGTAGTGTGATCGAGTGTTGCTCCCTGGAGGACCAGGACTTGACTCTGTTGACTACCCTAAGGCTGATCTTGCAATGTCCAAAGTATTAGGTGGCAGTTGCTTACAGTTGGATTCTTACAAGCTTGTGGTTGTGATGGGAAGAAGCCTCCTCTTGGACTCTTACATCTAAAGGTCCCATCTGCCATGGCCCTTAAAGAACATGGCATCTGAGAAGAAGCTCTAAGTTTCTGGAGGGAGAGGGGCTATTCCTAATGGCAAGTGTCTGCCAAAACAGTCCATGTGGTAGGCCTGCATTCACTTGAAGTCCAGAGTAGGCATTCCCCTACTGTCAGTTACTATGTGATCCTGGATCCTCAGGATATGGAGGCTTGGGCAGAAATGAGGGTTATGCATCTCTTTACTCAAGAGCTCAAGAAGCTGCAAGAGTGGGTCCCGTGTAGGTGGCTATATCCATACAAGTAGAAATTGGTTGCTGTCAAATTGAACAGATCTATGAGGAGACTAAGACAAGTTGCTCTACAAATTCAGCTTACAACAACACACCTGGCCTGGTGATCTGGATGGAGACTTTCATCTAGGCTCCCTGCAGAGCAACATGCTCAGGAAGGTAGGACTTGTGAGATGGAATTGCAGGAAAAACAAGTTTTGACACTTTTTTTTCCCCCCAGTTGCTGCAGCAAGTGAGTATGCCTCCAAGGGTTTGGATAAACTAGGAGAAACGCTCCCACTCCTTCAAAAGCCAGTGGACCAGGTAAGAATCAAAGGCTGTGCTGTTCCTTGCTGGCAGAGGGACCTGGTCCTTGCAGGGTTTCTAACCTTGGGAGTGAAGTAGGCTTTCATATGAGTGACAAACTACCCCTGGGTGCATAGTGCAAGCTCCTACAGGAGCAAATACTTAGCAGACATTGCTAATTGTCCTCTTGGTGCAACTTAGAATTGTAGTGCACTACCTGACCCAATCCCTTATCTGACATAAGTCTCCCCTTCCACAGATTATCTCTGACACAAAAGAGCTGGTGTCATCCAGAGTGGCTGATGCAAAGGATGCTGTGAGCAGCAAGGTGATGGAGGTGATAGATGTAACTAAGGAGACTCTTCAGAGCAGTGTGGAGGCTGCCAGATCTGCAGTGACCAGCAATGTGGGGATGGTTATGGACTCCAGAGTGGACCAGATGGCTATAAGCAGAGCAGAAGCTGTGCTAGGGAGAACAGAAGACAACTCTCTCCCCATCGGAAATGAGGAACTAGGTAAGGAAACAGTATATGTGACTGCTTGTAATGGGAACTGTTATGCTGGAGATGGTCAGCCCCACTCCTCACCCCACTACTCTGGAATGGGGCTAATGGGTGCCATGCTGGAGGCTACCCAGCTCCTAGTCCAAGATCTCCTGGTACTTGTTTACTCTGAGTGGTAAACATCTCTGGTCAGCCACTTGCAGATACTGTCTCTTTCCTCAGCCAAGCTGGCAGCATCTGAGGAGGGTGCAGACATAATGTCTGTGGAGCAGCAGCAGGAGAAGAGGAGGTACTTTGTGCGGTTGGGGTCTCTCTCTGATGAACTTCGCCTGTTTGCCTACCTGCACTCAACAGACAAAATTAAGCAGGTCTGGCAGGGCATGCAGGAGGCCCTTGCACAGCTTCACTGCATCATTAAACTGGTAGGTAGACCCTGGTCTTCTGGCAGGAGGGAGACCAAACTGTTGGCTTGGTCTCAACTTCATTGCTATGATAAAGAGCTGTGCTGTTCACCAGCAGATCTGTCTGTCTTGATACTCTGATCTTCCCCTGCCACAGATTGAAGCATTTAAGCAAGGCTTTAATCAAAAGCTTCAGGAGGGGCAGGAGAAACTACACCAGATGTGGCTGGACTTGAGTAGGAAGTCTTCCAAAGAGAGTGGAGATGAAAGCTCTGCAGAGCCAGAGGTACTTCATGGGGCGAGAAGAAAAGGGCTCTGGGTATCCCCCTGACTTTCTTTTTTACAAGTCTCTTTTGGAGGTAGCTCACTTGTCTGATATTGTCTTTCCTGCCTCCTCCTAGGAGATGGAGTCTCTGGCCCTGCTTATGGCACGCAGTATCACACAGCAACTGCAAATCACCTGCTGTAAAATAGTGTCTGCTATCCAGGGCCTTCCCTCAAGCCTTCAGGTTAAGGTGAAACAATCTCTTAGTACCATAGAGGAGCTTCATGCTTCTTTCTCAGCAGCAAACTCCTTCCAGGACTTGTCCAGCAGTGTCTTGACCCAGAGCCAGAGGAAGCTGGCTGTGATCCAGGAGTACATGGAGGAGCTTCTGGACTACCTGAAGAACAACAAGCCTCTGTCCTGGCTGGTGGGACCCTTCTCCCCCAGGGAGGAGGAGGTGGAAACCGCACCGGAGGAGGAACCCTTGCAGGAGAAGGAAGCAGAGACAGCAGGAGTAGGGGATCATGAAGCTTCCACCACCCTCATGTAAGGGATAAGGCCATGAGCACAGGCCTGCCTGGTATGACTGACAGCTTGGTCTTAGCTTATGTAAATCCTCTCTCCAGCTGAGGATGGAGCTGTCACATCTTGGATGATTATTGGGCACTAGTAAACAAATCCATAGGAGCTTCTAAGGAAGGTGGTGGAAGTAGCAGGGCCGCTCTTAAGTGCTTGTAGCTGCCTTTAGGAATGGTGGCTGAGGTCTGGGCCAGGAGGAGAACAGAGCTGAAGCTCTGCAGTGCTCCCACCTCCCTAGCAAGCTGTCCATGGTATGGTTTTTCATCAGTGTATCCAGGCAGGCGCTGCCAATATTCAATACAATGGTTGCTGTTGGTCTTAAACCCTCAGCTAGCATTAAATATGAAAAAATTCTCTTCCTAGAAGTTGCTTGTACTGGTCATAACTGTTTAAAATAAAACTACTGCATGCAAAAATACTTATTGTCTCTAGTCTCTTTTGGAGAGAGACTGCAAGAGTGAGTATTGTTCAACATGTGAACTGTACTCTTATCTATTACCTAGTCCTTGATGTGGCATGGTGCAGTCAGGAATGCACGAACTGGTGAGCAGTAAGGATTGCAGCTGGTAAGACCTGGTACTGTCCTGGGAAGTACCAAGTTGTAATTCCTTCTCACTCCCAAGCCTGGAGGCATGCATGTGCCCTCCTGGCACTTTCCCATGCTTGGAGAAGCTGTAGGGAGCTGTCAGGGTCCTGGCATCCCTTGTCATTGGTCCTCCTAGGTCTAATTCTCCTCCTGTAGTTGTCTGCTGCTACCTGGTGAAGACTCCAGTCTGTGGTGGGGTAGTAGGCTGCAGGAGTGGCTGCCTGGGAGAGATGCGGACTCCTTGATGGAGAGTTGTTAGGGTGTAGGTGATGGATACTTACTATCAGCACTGACCTCTCCTGGCCAGGAGATGTTTCAGTTGAGCTAAGAGCTTTTCAGCTGCCATGTATGACCCTCTTCCAAAGAACTGGAACAGCCCAGTGCTTTCAGACTTGCTAGACAGTGATGTAGCTGAGGCTGACAGACCAAATGCCTATTGAACTTCTAAATGAAAAGCTCTGCTTTCTGCTTCTTGTCCTTCCACCTTCAAGGAAAGAAGTAGAATCTGCTCCCAACGTGAGTACTGCTTCTTCTAGAATTAATTGTTTAAAAAGATTGTTAAAATTGTTTCTGGCAGGTCAGAAACAGAGACTAGGGGAGAGGGTTTTCTTGGGGAGAGCAAGTATAGATGTGAAGAGGTGGAACATCCCCCCAGAAGTGAATGCTGTTCCAACAACACCCAATCCTACATTACTATGTGTAATGGCTTAGTGCTGTACTGTGGCAGGACCATGTGGTCCTTGGGTTTTGGCATCGGTTATTCCACTGATGTAGTAAAGCTTTGGATCCAACTTCACTGAGCTCAGCATGTCAGAAAGGCTATCAGACAACTGTCTAACCTGTGTTCCTCATGTAGCAACTAGCTTGTGTTGAAGGCAAAATAATAAGCCAATCTAAGTTGCCAGGCCAAGCTATTGTTGAGATCTGAGAGATAAATTGCAGTGGTCATCTATCCACTGCATGCTCTCTGATTACTGCCAAGCAACATCTCTCTGGCAAAGAGCTTAAGGAGAGGCAGATCCAGTCTGCCTAATGTAATTACAGCTGAACTTGTTGGGTGGGAAATGAGGCAGTAACTGCAAGTGGCATTAGAGCTAGTCCTGCTGCTTGGTAGGAAATAGGCTATATGTTGCCTTCTCAATAGCAAAACTGCACCTCGCTACCTAGGAGTGCCTGAATCCTGCTTTTAAACTTGTCTGATTAAAGATGCTTTTTAGATAGCCAGACATTCCTGTGCTGCACTGACAGATCAATATTAGGTATATCTGATCTATATTAATACAGTGCTTATCCTAGCAAATCATGCTGCTTCTGCCTATGGATCACTGGGCATAATCATCTTGCTTGTTGATTAAATCTATTTCCTGCAAACACTACTGGTTGCTCTTACCTTGGAGGTCTGGTGCACAACCCATGGGGCCCTCTGTGGTTGCAGCCGGGAACGTAAATGCTGCATGTGGCTGGGGTCTCCCTGGTTCCCTGTGCTGGAGCTCATGCAGGACAGCCCAGCACCTGTAAGGCTTTTGTGGGTCTTCTGCTGCTACAGTCCCCATGGCCTACAACAGGCTAAAATGACCTTCTCATGGCAGCTCCTAAAGCTCCACTTGAGAAGAAAACCTCTGCATGTGTTTTACCTCTTGCTTAACCTCCAAAGACTCAGGGAACCATTGAGATGTGTTAGGCCAAGCAAGAAGGGCAAAACTCTTGCCAAGACTAGCCATGGCTAGGAATAGTTTGACTTTCTTCTTATTTGCTCTTACCCTTGTGGTCTCATCCATGCTGCAGAGACAGCAGGATAAAAGTGGAAAGAAACTGGGAGTGACAAATGGACTGGCTTTCTGCAATGTTTAAGATGGAAAGTTATCTGAGCTCTGGGAAAGTATCCAGATTGTTCTCCATTTTATTCAAGCCTGTTTGTCTGAACATCAACACTTATTTTTGAGTCATTTTTGGACAGAAATAAGAAATGCATTGGTAATGTGACAACCCTAGACAAACACCTCAGCAGGGAAGACATGTTTTGAAGTGTCTCTTCTGGCTATCAGCAGCCTTTGGGAATGATGTAATGTTCCTTGATTCTGATAATTATAGCGCAAGTGATTATATCTTACCCTCCCCTATTGCTGTTCCTCCCTGCTTATGCTGTGGTCACATGTGATAGCTCAGTTAGAGGCTGATTTGAATTTTAAATGTAATCACAAGGGCACTTGCTCCTTGTTTCCTTCTTGGTAGATGCCACCTCATCTCCCTCTGCCAGTTTGTTTAATATTTTAATTATTTAATTCTCATGTTCATGTACTTCTGCCTTTCTTTATTCAGTCCCTGCTGTTCATTGTTCAAATATCTGACTTCTAGGTCAGGGAATGTGCTGGCAATTGGTGATGGCTACCTTGGGCATCACTCCAAAAGGCTGTCATTTTTCATGAGCCGTTAGGAGGCATTAGCCAACATGTTACTAGACCTTTAACTGGCAAGGGTAACTGCTTAAGGAGGGTTTCCCAAGCAGCTTTGTCACAAAGGCAATAGATTGGGAAACTGAAGTTCTTAGCAAGTGCTGAAAGGCAAAAGCTCTCTAGTTGCTTGCAAGGAGCTTAATTTCCCCTTTTCACTTCCATGTTTCTTGACACGCTTGGATGCTCTCATCCCTTCTGCAAAAGCTGCACTGTTGCCTGCTGTAAAATAACACTATGCTTAAAGTTTGTGACCTCCCTGAAGGGCTGCTTGGGTAGCTGAGGCCCTGCTCAGGTGTGAGCTGTCTGGGTTCCAATTCTTGTATGACCTTAAGTCCCTGTGGTTGGGGAACTTTAAGACCTTCAAAGCTTATTGGAATTAACTTGCAGTGGAAACCAGATGAAACTTCAGTCCTTAGTGCTGAAAAATGAGGATGCTGTGACTGGCCAATGTGGGAGCGGAATCAGATTGTGGGACCTACTCTGCTAAGTCTTCCTCCTGCTGCTGTCTACTGTGGGCAAGCAGGAATTCTATTTTGCCGGTTAGCACTTGGCCCTGTGCTTTCTTATTGTAGGTCTCCCCATCCCCACCTCTTTCTTATTGCACCTCCTTTCCTTGCATTAGAGGAGGAAGCCAAGTGCTCCAGTGCATGGGAGAGAAACCTGGAGGGACTTCACTGTGCTCTTAGTTGGATCATGCCAACCTGAAATGATCAGGTGAGACCAGCATGGGTTTAGGAGCCCCTGAGAATATACATTTGTCTGCTGGAGAAGGACATAGGTGCTTTTAGTAACAGCACTTTGCAGTGACCTGTACTCCCAGTTGGAGCGCATTGATGCTTTTCCAGCTAAAATCTTTGCTGGTGTCAGTATTCAACTCTCCCTTCTTTCAGAGGCTCCTGCCCAGGGCCTCTTCTGGCAAGACTTTTTGCTGGACAGCTTTCCTTCCCTCTGTACCCTGCAGATGGCGGAGGAGGGAAGGGGGTCAATAAATCTGCTTCAAATTGCCTTACAAACCAAGTGTGAACTTGTGACAATTCCAATATGGTCTTTGTGTGGCTTGTTAAAACCCCTGATGCCTCCAGGAGCGACAGGCGTCTGACCTGATCGATAGCTCAGCTGCCCTTTACTGCTGCAAACAAGGCAAAGTACCTTCTGTGAATACAGAGCACTGCCAGCAAATAATTACCCTTGTTGTGCTTTCTGGACACTGGCGTCTGCCCCTATGGTAATGAAAATCCATTTGCAGAAGCAGTTAGTTTACAGTATTGACTTCCCGGTCTCCCTCTGATTCTCGTATTTATTTAGATTCAGCAATGGCTTGAGGTTGTCCAGCAGTGAATTTGGAGGGGAGGCGATCCAGAGGATAATTAACAAGCTGAATGCTGACAT
Source organism: Pygoscelis adeliae (assembly GCF_000699105.1). NCBI lineage: Eukaryota > Metazoa > Chordata > Aves > Sphenisciformes > Spheniscidae > Pygoscelis > Pygoscelis adeliae. Next base: position 948,260 of record NW_008824286.1, on the reverse strand, counting down.
GGTTGGATTTTATGCCATCCTCAGTACTGATGCTTTCCTTTTGTCTGTTTGTGCTAAGCTTGCTTTGTAAACTCTGATGGGAGCTCAGTGCAGGAGGCAGGCTGGTAGGCAGGCAGATTCCTGCCTGTTTCTCCCCACGTGCCCTGTCCTACCTCCCTAGAGGGGAAGGCATGGTGGCATGGGAGTTGTTAAAAGCTGTTATCTGGGAAAGCTAAGTGAGGGCAAGAAACAGCAAGCAAGGGAAGGGTGTGGAGGAGTTAGAGGCTGAGGCTGGGGAGAGGTGGAAGGGGAAAGCATGAGAGGGGTGGGAGAGAGCTGGAGGAGGAGATATCAGGAGGGCTGGGACAAGTAGAGAGCAGGTGAGGCTGGATGGAAAAATAGTGGATTGGGATTAAAGGTGAGAATTATGGGGGAGGAGGGGTAAACTGAGCATCTGGAAGATTGGAGCAGAAAAACAGGGGAGTGCTGTACAGAGAGGGGTTCAGTCGGGGCAGGACTCTGCAGCTTTGTGCACACTGTCCTCACTAAAGCGCCGCTCTGCCTGCATTGGCTGATTCTGGAGGAACATCTGGCTGGCATGTTCACAGGTACCTCTTGCCTGGGGAATGCTGTGCTGCCTCCCCTCCCTGCTCCACCTCTCCTGTGGGATGGTTATTGCAGCTGTAAGCTGAAGGTCACTTTAAATGTCATCTTCATTTAGCTGCCTTGATGGGGTAATTATAGCTGAAAATACGAGGTTTACCAAACAAATTACAAACCAAGTGCAGTGTTTACCCTGTAAGAAACTGATTGAAAACACCTGCCATTTTGTGGAACAGAGAAAAGCAATTTTAGGGCTTTGAAATTTTTTTTTTTTTGCTTGTAATGTGTCCTGTTGCATGTGTCTTGCTCTGTCCCCTCCTGCTGATCCTCAGCAGATCAGGGCATGACACGCAGTTTATGTGATGTTGTGGTTGGTTGGTCCCCACTGGTGTGTCCTGGTCTGGATCCCCTCAACCTCCTAGCAAGGCTGAACCATGACACCAAGGAAGGCAAGTGAGCCTCAGCTGCAGACCACATGAAAGCTTTTATGCTTCACTGATGGTTCAGCCACTGGAGGAGTGGTTGTAAAGCAGGGAAGATCAGATCTTAGGTGGTCCTGAGCATTTCTGAGCTCTCTTGGTTGCCAGCACTCCCTGGTCATCCTCCAGGGATGGCTCAGCTTGGTGCTAGGCAGAGCTGGGTTAAGGAGGAGAGGATCTCTTAGGTTTTGTCCGTGGCGGAGTAGTTCAAGCAGTACAACCTGATGAGCACAGGTGAAAACACAGTAAAATGCACAGGTACAACGGGTGTTGACAGAGCTTTTCCGGGATGAAAGGCAGTGGCGGTATGAGCAGGTGAACAGGCTCATGTGCAGTGGATGAATTGGAAGTTCATTAGCTTCTCTGTGGAAATGGGAGGACAAGATGATGTTCAGGAGCTGAGGGGCTGCAAATTTGTGTTCCCTGTGCCGATGTCCTCATGTACGTGTTACTTACACCGTGCTGGGGTAGGGTTGTGCTCCTCCAGGGACTGCACTGGCTGATGTGGGCAACAAAGCTTGTGAAGGGTCTGGAGAACAAGTCTTCTAAGGAGCCGCTGAGGGAACTGGGGTTGTTTAGCCTGGAGGAAAGGAGGCTGAGGGGAGACCTCATTGCTCTCTACAACTACCTGAAAGGAGGCTGTAGCGAGGTGGGTGTTGGTCTCTTCTCCCAAGTAACTGGCGATAGGACAAGAGGAAATGGCCTCAAGTTGCGCCAGGGGAGGTTTAGATTGGATGTAAGGAAAAATTTCTTTACTGAAAGAGTGGTTAAACATTGGAACAGGCTGCCCAGGGAAGTGGTTGAGTCACCATCCCTGGAATTATTTAAAAGACGTGTAGATGGGGCGCTTAGGGACATGGTTTAGTGGGCATGGTGGTGTTGGGTTGACGGTTGGACTCGATGATCTTGGAGGTCTCTTCCAACCTAGAAGGTTCTATGATTCTATGATAAATTACAAAAAACTCACTGTCTGCACAGAAGATCTGTATCATCATAGAAGCCATGTTGGAGCACATGTGAGGCTTATCTCATGCTTACTGAATACTGCTCACCTGCTCCAGGCCCAGGCTGTGGAAGTTAGGCTGAAGAAGCAAGGGGCCTTATTTTTGTGTTACTTGCATTTTAAACCAAGAAGCAAGAACAAGTAATAGAGACCATTAAAAAAACCCAGGCTTTCAATGCAATCTTTGACCTCCATGTTTTCCATTTTACTTTATTCAAATTCCTATGTGAGGCTAAACAAACTTTTATATTGTGAAACTCAGGATCACAGGGGCTTTCCTTATTCTGACTCTGATTTACAGTCACAACTGGAGAATCTCGACCACAGGTAATAAAATCTGGTGTACTTCTACATCTCAGGTTTAAAAGCTGTAGAATGAAACAACACAGAAGAAAGGGAGAGCCCTTTCCAGGCAACATGTATCATAGAACCATTTAGGTTGGAAAAGACCTTTAAGGTCATCAAGTCCAACCAATATCCTAGCACTGCCAAGTCCACCGCTAAACCGTGTCCCCAAGTGCCACATCTACCCCTCTTTTAAATACCTCCAGGGATGGTGACACAACCGCTAGGCAGCTTTTTCCAATGTTTGATAAGCCTTTTGGTGAAAAAATTTTTCCTAATATCCAATCTAAAACTGCCCTGGTGCAACTTGAGGCCATTTCCTCTCGTCCTATCGCTTGTTACTTGGGAGAAGAGACCGACCCCCACCTCGCTACAGCCTCCTTTCAGGTAGTTGTAGAGAGC
>NW_008824286.1:907814-944365 GCF_000699105.1 Pygoscelis adeliae | reverse complement strand
GGCGTGTCCAAGTGGTGTGGCAGGTCGCTAACCACTTCCCCTTGAATTATGGGGGCTTTATTCTGCTCCCCGTCCCTGTCTCCCAGCTCAGGGGGATGGCTACCTGGAGAACAACTGGACTAGTTTTCCTGCTGCACAATGGCTTCCAACTCCTCCTGTTTGTTGCCCGCGCTGTGTGCATTGGTGTAGATGCGCTTCAGTTGGGCTATTGATCCTGCCACTTTTTTTGGGGGAGAAGCCCTAATTCCTACGTGACCATTCTCAGGTGCCTTTGTGGTTTCTAACACATCCATAACCCTTGCGTCTTTGCTGCCACATGGCTCTCCATCCCCTACTTCCACTGAGATGGCAGACTGAAGGACCTTGCTATCACACCATCCCTCAAACACTGGCATGCTGCCTCCAGGCATATCTCTAGTGAGCCTGGTTTTATCCCTTTATCCCTTTACCCCTTCAAATCTAGTTTAAAGCTCTTTCAATGATCCCTGCTAACTCCTGTGCAAAGATCCTTTTCCCCCTTTGTGACAGGTGTACCCCATCTGTCGCCAACAGGCCTGGTGTTGTGTAGACTGACCCATGATCAAAAAACCCCAAATTTTGTCGGTATCACTTTCAAGTCTGGTGGTTTTGCAGAACCTGGCTTAGGGTTTTCCAGCCTTCCTGTTGTCAATATTGCTGTGAAGAGTTTGGCTCAAATGAGAGACCGCAGCAAACTCTACAGAATAAAGGAAGTAAAGGACGGCCATGATCAAAAAACCCCAAATTTTGTCGGTATCACTTTCAAGTCTGGTGGTTTTGCAGAACCTGGCTTAGGGTTTTCCAGCCTTCCTGTTGTCAATATTGCTGTGAAGAGTTTGGCTCAAATGAGAGACCGCAGCAAACTCTACAGAATAAAGGAAGTAAAGGACGGAGGCACCAATAGAGTGGTTTCATTCCCCCGTGGTTGAGCTGGCTGTTTCCATTTTCTCCCAAGAAACCCATTCCCCAGAGTCTCTATGCAAAAAAAATTGGAACAGAGAAAGCAAATTCCAAGATATGATTTATTTGGGTTCTTTGGTTGATAGCCAGATTGCAAAATCATCATGCCTTGTGACTGTCCGTGAGGTATTGCTACTGGGAAAAGCCTGCTGTTTGGCCAGCTCCTGAACATTAAAACAATGATCGGGGGAAAAAAAAACCCATGAAACCTATTTGTAAGTGATCAACCACCACAGCCCAGTGAGGACTGCTCTTTTCGGAAGTTACCATCAATAATTGTTTTGTCCTTTGAACCAAAGCCCTAGATTTACAACTTAAAATACCTTCCTTAGAAAGTGGTGGAGCTGAACATTGCTCCTGTGTGCTGGCTCCTGCAGAGCACGCAGCTCCAGCTGCAGTGCTGGGAGGAAGGAGGGTATGTTAGCCCCATCGCATAATCCCCTGTGCAAAACATTGATTATTTACCCCTGTTGCCTGGTTGTCAGTGTTGTATTTCAGCCAGGTTGTTTTTATATAAAAGTGATGGTCTTAAAGGTTTATCTGCTTTTAGGTGCAGGAAACAGTGGGATCTGATTGATTGTGTAATGGCATCCCTTCTCATGCACTTCCCCAGAGCTTCAGCAAACCACAGCCCCACGCTGATGTCAGCATCCCTGTGCAGTTTGAGTGCTGCCTGCGGATAACGGACATGAAATTTGGAAACCTGGTGGCTGAAATTTCTCTGATGCTTCTTGTGAGCACTCTGCTCCCTGTGGAAATTCTTTGTTTCACTGCCTTTGTGGGAATGGTGGGGCTTTGAAGACTCAGTTGCGGTTATTAGCATCAAAAGCTAGAGAGCAATAAAGGAAACACTGTTCCAGACTGGTTGCTCTTCCTGCAGAAAAAAACCCAAACCAAAATGCATTCATTTCAAGTGCTGCAGGAACATCTCTGTTACAGATAGGAGTTGGCTGAATCAGCTTTGCCTCTTGTGAGATGGGCTGGGGAAACCAGCAGGTACAAACCCAGGTGCAGCTCAGTAGACTCCCCACATGCAGAGCCCGTAAGCAGTGATGTTGCTTCCAGTTGCACTTTCTCATGCTACTGCTGACTGGTGGAGTGGGTGGGTGAGGGACACAGGGCACTGGCAAGGCCACCAGGCTGGGGGATCTGCTCATCTGCTAGTCTTGTTTTGCCTTGCATGTTGTGTCCCCTTTTCTCTAGTGTTGGCAGCCAGACCTCCCAGCCATGCCCCAGCAAGAAGCCTGTGGTACTGAATGATGAGCACACATTAATGGCTTGCAGCCCAAAGACAGCACAGTCTAGACAACTGTTACAGTTTTGTTCTGTATGAATTTTCTGCCTCTGGACCCAGTTTTATTCTCTGCCAGTTGGGTGTTTTGCTTAGTTAGATCTATTTGACTTTTTACCCAGTGCAATGCACGTGCCCTGGGACAGAGGTTAGATGTCAGTGTGGTGAAGAGAAGCAGTCTTGTTTCAGGCAGCCCCAAAATCTGGATGCAGGTACCTGTTGCATCCTTCAGCTGAAGTCCCAGCAGGAAGTCGCTGGTCTCTGGATGTGCATTTCAGATCAGAGCAATTCAGAAAGTGAGTTACTACCGCAGGTGGATGATCCCATTGTGCTTTTCCTAAGAAAGGGTATATAAGGGCTCACATCTCAGCTAAATTATTCCCATCTCTCTTTTTGTACATGCTGGATTTTGAATGGACTACCTCTCTTATTGTAGACACACCAGCAACTGCAAGGGTTGCAAGGTCTTGCTGCAAAACCTAATAGCACTTGTAACCTAAATGACACGAGCTCAGTGACGGACAGAATGTTCTCTGTCCATCCTAGGCAGGAGCATGGCTGCTGCCTTTGGCAGAGCCCAGAGATCTTTCACCTGGTGCAAGCTCTACTCTTGCAGCTGCAGGGGACCCTGAAGTGAAAAGCTTGATTTTTATTTTTTTTAAATTTCTTTTTCTTTACCACTCATACATAAATAGGCCCAGAGAAAACCTGCTGTTGGGTAATCTATAATGCAGTGTTTGAACACAGCAGGACACAGCAGGATCAACACCCGAAATGATATTCTCCTGTGGGATTGGCTAGGCTTTGAAGGATGAGTGGTATATAACAATCTTAAGTTTACTGGAGGGTCTCCAGGCACGGGTGGTTAGGACAAGGAGTTGAAGCCCTGACTGGAGTCAAATAAATACGAATTTGGAGGGAGAAGGCAGGCAATTCTGGTGAGCTGGGAATGGAATACCCAGCGGGTGACCCCCCTTCCCTCACGACTTGGGTGTCTGGGTTTAACCAGGTCCCTGCTGCTGCCATCACATGGAGAAGATGTGTCCCTTGTGCCTGGCAAAGTGATGGCAGAGGAAGCCTTGCAGGACCACGGAATGGCTTCCCCTCTCTGATCCTTGCAGCAGGTCAGCCTGAGCCCTTCTCGTCCCGTTTGTCCACCTTTACACAGGGCTGGTCTTTTTCTTCAAGGAGGGGACTTGATGGTTGGGTTTGTGGGGTGGAAAGGGGCAGTGAGGGTCCTGGGAGAGAAGGAAGATTGCTGTGATGGGTGGAGGGGGACACGCTCATCAAGATGAACTGGATCTGCTAATAGTCTGCCTACACGTTTCTTCCTTCTCCCAGACAACCCACCTGCTCAGGAAAAACTGAAAGGCCCTAATTTATTTTGTCATGGCCTGTGGATTTAGCTTGAAAATGTGGCAGACCAGAGAGAAACTCCCTGGTTCCCAGGGGAGCCTTTCTGCCTGCTTTATCAAAGACACGTGTGCAAGTACAGAAACGTTTAGTGTCACCTCACTGGAACACACCTCAGTTCAGAGAGAAACCACAAAGCTGGTTTTTTTTCTTTTTTTTTTTTGAACTCCCTCTGTTTGGATGTTTTGGGGAGGGAGGCAGGAGATACCTGAGCAGGAAAATGAAACCGCTGATTTTGGTAATGACTGCTGGCTTTGCAGGGAGACCGACTGCTGCAATTTCTCAGTGATTTCAGGAGGTGCTAGGTAGCAGTTACGGGAAATCTCCTAGTTTGTTTCTTCACCCTAATTAGGGGTTAAGCTCCAGGAGCCTGCTGGCAGATAATGACTAGGAGGAGCCAGCATTCATTAAAGAGCTCAGAAAAGAGAGCTCCTTATAGATGGAGGAAAATGCAAAAGGCAGAGATGGCATGGACATTTACTGTCCGGGAGGTGGGGAGGTCCTCCTCCCTGCGGGGTGCTGGACTCCCCTGGATGAGGGGACCTTGCCCTGCCTAGGAGTGGAGGGGCTGCAGCTGCTGCCCTGGGCAGAAAGACCTGCCACCACCTCCTTGTGGTGCTCCTCCTGCTCCCAGGGAATGGGGGTGCAGGGGAGGCCGCCAGGACCCCCATAAAGGATGGCATCCAAGGTGCTGGGATGCTCATCCACATTAGGGCCTGCAGGGCTGCTGGAGGGGGCCAAGAATCACATGCACCAGTAAACCTGATGGGAGCAGGCTGGTGTGCACGTGTTGTCTATCTTTTTCCCTGTACTTCTCAGTTTGGGTACAATACACTGCTCACAAGCTACTTCTTGGTGTTAGGTGTCCTAACTGGTGTTATCTGGACCCCCACGTGGCTCCTCTTTTTGATGGATATGGGCAGGCACTGCAGCATCCAACCCTGCCCCCAGCACCTCAGAGAGGTGGAGGGGTTCAGCCTTTCCCACAATGCCTCTGGTTATCCCTAAATGTAGCTGGATCTCTCTGAGCTCCTTTCTTTGGGAAACTCTTACAGTGACATCCAGAGATCAGGATTTGCGTAAGAAAACTGTTCTAACAATTTCATTTTTTCCATCCTGCTTTCTCTGAAATTTATGAAGAATGCTGCTGGAAATACACCTTGGTGAAGCTTACAGAAAAGCTGTTTCTGTTTGCTCTTTCTCATTTGATTGCAGACTCTTTGATTCGGGAAGTCACTGTTGGAAGCAGGAAGGAAATTCTCGGGCTGCTTCTCTGCTTGAACCGGATCAGAGAGTCCCTTTCTAGTTAGGTGCCCACAAGCAGTCTCATCCGTGGGGAAAAAAAATGCAAGTGGAGCCTCCAGGGCTGTGAACATCTTCCTGAGAGAATGCACCAAAGCGTTCAGCTACCTAATGCGGTCCCTCAGGCCACAGCTGTGATGAGGATAAGTGGTTTCTCAACATCCTGCTTTTAATTAGGGGAGAGCTTGCAAAAGGGCAGTCTGGATAGTTGTCATTTGTCATTCATGTTCCCAGAACTGGCAGAGCTGGAGGAGGTTTCAGTGTTTCCCAGGGGTTGCAGAAAACTCTTCTGGCTTCTGGAAAACCCCACCTCTGGACGGAGGTTTGAGATCAGGTCTTCAAGTTGTTGTAGTCTGTGCCATTTCTGTCTCTGCAGCATCTGCAAGGACGGCCTCAGCATGGAGCCACACATCTGGACATCTTCATGTGCTGCTTCTTCCACACCCAGCCATGTGCCTCTACTCCCAGGTGACCTCCATGCAAGATGCCTTTCAGCATGAGAGGTGGAAGAAATGTCTAACCCCTGAAAGGATAAGACCTGCCCTAAAGTATTGATAATCACGATAATATTTTCTTAGGTCCAACCTGCCTCTTAACACTTTCAAGCATCCCTTCTTTAATTATTTTGAATGAAACAAAGTCAATGATTTATTCTTCATCCAGGCTGTAATTGCCATTACTTTCTATCCTAGCTTTCCACGCACCTTTGCTTCCCCGTTGAAGAGGAGTGTGCCGGCAGTGCCGACTGCAGCCCCAGCTCTGCCTTGCAAAGTATGACAAATGGATGAGCTCAGAGGAAGATGATTTCTGAAATGAGAATGGATTTTTCAAATTGAAAAATCTTTGCCACGAGTCCATCGGTCATTGTTAGGGAGGCACTGGGAAAACAGTGGCTTAAACAATAGTGAGACGATGCCTTGTGGGTGCTCGTTTGTGCTTCCAGTGCTGGGTTCAGGAGGATGAATCAAACATCCTCGTTGCTCCCGGAGCAACCACTCCTGGAGTTAGCACAGCCCCAGCAAATAAGCCCTCCTGAAAGGGGCTGTGTGAGCTGTGCCGGCAGGTCTGCAGCAGAGTCGGTGCCCATCTGTGTATTCCTTCTGATCTCTCTCTGGTAGAGAGTGGTCGTGGAGCAGAGAGAGCAAAGCGTGGTCCTATACTTAACAACTTCCAGGTCACACTGGGGTGTTGCTACATAAATGCTTGCAGCAGCACATGGATGGCTTGGTGACTTTCCCCACTCAAACAATTTCTGAGGTCCGTTTCCTATTTCCACTGATTTTGTTGTGCCACTCCACACCACTGCAGTCTAAAAGGGCACGTGCATGGGGGAGTACCTGACTTGCAGGGGTTGCTTGTCTGTTTTAAGACGGGAAGAAAACCATTCTCACCCGCTCCCTGACATGGCGATAAAGGCTTCACAGTGATGCCTGTGAAGTCCCTTGGAAGGCATCAGATGATACATGCTAAACGCAGCAGCCCTGTAGGCTCCAGCATGACTCGGAGTTACACAGCTGCACCCGGCCGTGGTGCTGCTCCTGGGACTCACGAGGCTGCTGAATGGTTTCTCTCTAGGAGCAGGGAAGACAGACTGGAGGTCAGTCTGGCGGTGGTGGCTCCTAGAGAAGTATGGCACAGACATCTATCAAAGCTGAGAAGCGTCATCCACTGCTTTCACGGGATTCCCAAGTCGACTTGACAGCACTGACACAATTTGTGACCCCGACCTCCTCCTTGCAACCCAGCAAATACGGGTCCCACGAACCTAAAGGAGGTGCAGAAGAGCATGAATACTTTTGGAATAAAGCGAGGATCCTTACTGTTTCACCTAAGGCCTTTCTGGTGGTCTGAATAGCTCTTTCAATCTTCCTGTAACTCTTTGAGAGATTTGTGTGCTTATATGAGTAGATTTTAGTGTTTCTCTGAAAATCCACAGTAGTAATTTGGTAAATAGAGAATAACCAGGACCTGAAGTATTCTGGACCCGGCCAGCTGTAATTTGCTATGGGTAATCACTATTCCGCTGCTTCTCTCTGCTAGGTCTGAAAGTGCTATGAATTTAGAGTAGGAATCAATTAAACAGCAGATAGGTTTCTTTGTCAAAATCAATTAAGTCTTCCTCCCAGCCAGCGCAATGGTCTCCCTGGAATTTCATATTCTGCTTGGCTGCCATTTCTACAACAGCTTTTGCTGGATAATGTTGATGTTTTATAGCTTGATTTAAATCATATGGATCAATACATATGCATACCTTATTTGGATTTTCAATTACAACCACATATTTAGCCTAAATGAATTATCCAGGTTATAGTTGCAGCTACACGGAGAATTTTTCATAATGCCCAATTCAATTTTTACTTTCTCTGTAAGCATAAATGATTTCTTTGGAGAGTAGGATCGTTACAGTGGTTTTGCCCTTCTTGCTGTAATATTAGTCTTCCAAATGGGCTGGACCAGAAGTTTTCAAACATCTTCAACCTGTGGATTCTGCTTTTGCTTTGGATAGAGATGCAAACACTTTGGAGGTCAGTGCTGTGGATTGCGCTATGGTGTGGATGAAAGTAATTTTCTAAGTCACTTCTTATAGACTCCTTTGAACTGGCTTACAGCCCCCTTGCTCGCTCTCCCCTACCTACAGCTCTCAGATCACAGGTTGAAATCTCTGACCCGTATCTGTACTCTTTCAGACCTATTGCATCTGGATTAAAAAAAGATCCTTTTCCCTGACTACTACGCATCTGACTAACCTGAGTCTATCTGCAGCTCTAAACCCCAAAATACCTTTAAGAATCTGGCCCCTGGCATGCCTGAGTTTCTATGTCACTGCTGAAAGCAGGACTTTGGTTCCTAAATCTCCAAAGTGTCTTTGTTAGTTTTCCATATAGCTCTCCACAGATAATATATCCCCAGTCCTTCTCTGGGAGAGCGAAACAGTTCTGAATTTTAAGCCAAGCTGTGGCTTGTCTTTAAATCAGAAGATATAAGTCTAGCATTTATTTATTTTCTTGGGTGTGCTCTATTCTCAACAATGGTGTTAAAGAGTTTTCTTTGGTAATTTGTGATATGTTCCAGCTCAGCTGTTCTTGCTGTCAAGTAGCAGATTCCTGTGCCGACAAAGATGCGTTCCCTTGTGCGTTTCAAATTTAGCTGAATTCTTATTGTTACCTGTGTGAACTACTTCTGAAAGTTAGCATTTCTTTTGAGGCTACTTTTGAGATGTTTCATGACCATCAGATTGTGGGTACAAAACCCATCAACCACTCATTGCTTATTTAATTCTTAAAAATAAATGATTACTGTAGGTAAATGACATGTTCACTGTTGTGATCCAGGGGAGCTCTGTGTGCAGACCAGACCTTGCCAGCAGTGAAAAAAAAGCTGCAAAAATGGGAAACTTCACTTGTATTTTATAGTGTTGGAAATTATTAGATACTAAGGGGTCCAGAATAACAAAACAGCTATCTTGGATTTGCTTTAACTCCAGGGTTCCAATTTTGATAAATTAAATCTGAAAAGGGTGTAATTGCTAAAATGGTGTGAACAATTGATTTATTTTTCCATGTGGCAGCCAAACCAAAACTTTTTCAAAAAACTGTTGAGCTTTGGAGAGCTGAAGCAACATTACATTCTCCATCTTCCACAAAATGAAAATCTTAAACACTTCATGTGGTTCGATGCACAGTTTTCCATTTAATGCAAAACTTTTCATGCTGAAAATGGAGGCCTGGGGTTACAAGCTACTCAAGAAGTGTGTGTCATCTGAATTTTCTTTCTGCTTGAGGGGATTTAAGGGATCAGTCATCTGCCCAGGAAAGTGCTCTGACCACTGGCAGTCCAAGGAGACAGCCTGGATGCCTGTATGGTAAATCTCACTTTTTCAGCACTGTGAAACTTTGTATAAACAATTAACTGTTCCCTGAAGCAAACCTACTTCCCAAGCGACTGTTCTTACCTCCAGGCTGATAAGCTTTTCTCAAGTTTTTGCTCCTGGATTTAATAACGACCTAAAAAAATCTTTGCAGCCGAGAAAAATGCCAACAGCGAGGAGTGAAGAGTCCCTTTCCTGGAGGGGACAGGGCTCAGCTGAGGATCAAAATCATATTCAATCTCTTCCATGTCCAGAGCAGGGACAGGTATTGTGTCTCACTTGTCACAGGGCTCTTCCAGTCACCCCTTCCCAGGAGGTTTTAATCCACCTAGTCTCATCAGGGGTATTGTGCTGCTTAGCAGATTTCAAGAGCCGTATAGAGGGTGTGATGGTTCACCAGCATTGCAGTCTTTGCTCCACTGAAATTTAATCCCTTAAGCAAGGGGAACAGTTTAAGGAAGAACGATGCAAAGTGCTCACTTCCACGCTGTGCTTTGGAGCAGGTTGTTGTGGAGGTCCAGAATATGAACCAAACAGGAGGTGCAGAATACGACCAGGATCCCTCCAGGACAGGAGGGAGGTGGACCTGGGCTTCCTGTGTCTCAGGTGAGCCTTCCCAGCCTCTGAGATGGTGGGCAAAAAGGTGGTATATTATCCTATTTTGTGAGTAAGCCTTCCTTGGTTCCCCTGTTTCCCCCCATTATTTTTCCCCTAGCAGATTTGCTGCTAGTTGGGGAACAAGGAAAATCACCTTTTGGGGACTATTTTACTATTAACTGGGGGAGTGGGAGAAATGCGCAGATTTTTCATCACCATGTGAGTTACTCCGTTATTGCTACTGTGAGATCAGCGCATCGGTTTCATCTCCTGAATTCCCACGTGCCAGTGATTGAGAGGGGTACTCAGATTCATGCCTGCATTACCATATGATTTTCCCTTTGTCACTTGTGTGCTGCTAGGATCCATTTTCAGAGCTCTGAGCAGTCTCTGCCATCTGTTAATTTAATAATTGCCTAATGTAATACATACATGCTTTAATTTAACTGTTTCCCAGTTCCCATCATAGAATCTATTTAACCTATCAATATTTCCTTATAATGCCTATTTTTTCAGGTCCTTTTAAAAACAGTGGCATGATTACAATAACTTCAGTTAAGCCTGGCACTTCATCAGGCTGGCTTTTGAGGTGCTGCACAGTAAATATTATAAAACCCCCATACGGCTGAAACAATTTTGACAGTTTTTAAATATTAAAGTAGTACATCCTCATTCTTACAAGGTGGCAGGCTTGGTGGTGCAATTATCTAGTCTATTAGTTATTATCTGGCCTACTTAGAATGTGAAAACTATTCTTCAGATGGTATGAACTGATGCAAATATAAATTAAGAAAGGTCAGGTTTATTTTATGTCCATTGCCACTTTGGGGAAAAAAAAAACCCCAAACCACTAGACCAGTATGCCAGATGTAGGGGATATTAGATGAAAAATGGATTTATTTCAGCACAATGCCATCTGTGCTCACACTGCTCTTCCTGGTCTGTACACTTATGTGAATCTCACCTTAGAGTCAGATAAACAAATAAATAAAAACATGAATCCTTCTTGTTCCTTACAGGCATGCAGAATATATTTATTGTATGGGGAATACATGCCTCAATTTTACTTCAGAGCCTCAGCTTTATTTAGATTTTTAATGAAATTTCTCCCAACTATAGGTTGCATTGGCTAGGAAAGGCCAGTAATAAGAGTGACAACCTCATTAAAGCCTCTTGCAGTAGGTCATTCCTATTTCCTTGTGAAGGTTTTGCCTTTGGATAACTCTGGAGCTTTGCAAAATGATCACATAAAGTTTCTCATAAACACACCAGGAGCCATTAATGAACCACGAAGATTAAGCCATATTTTTAACCATCAGTGCCACTGAACCGTGGTTCATCCTTGGCTGTCATCCTTCTGCTTCCTTCCTCCCTGGCTCTCTGGTGGGTGCCTGCACCCTCCTGAAAATATTCACGGCTAATTATCATCACTGTTGTTACTATTATCATCACCACTTGCCTTTTACTACTAAAAACCAAAGTGCCCATAGCTCTGAATCAATTGCTGGGACTTGCATGGCATATTGGGGAGGAGTCCTTTAGCCTTAGATAGTGAAAAATTGCAAGTCTAAATCCACGTTCTTCACCCTTAAGTTCCTTTAAAGTCAATGGAGAGAAGTAGGCACTGTGTGGTGGTGGGTTGTCTCCCTTATTTTAGGCAAAGAAATAGGATCAATCCCCTCCTCTGGCATCCCAATTGTTTTATCAAACAATTTATCAGCCAAGGTGACGAGCTGAATCAGCATCTCACTTCAAGAGGGGTAAGTCAGGGCAGTTGACTCTCATCCTAAGAGCTGATCTTGGTGTAAATGGCCTTTTTCCACATTGTTTTGCACCATCGTACCCCTGCCAGTCATTACGGTGTCTCTCCTCCCACTACCCTGCAGAAAGAGCATGTATTTTTGCTCATTTTGTAGGAGTGGTTTGAAGACTTGTGAAGGATTGTGCTGGAAGGCTGTGGTGAAAGGAGGAATCAAATGCAGATTTCCTGAGCAAAAGGCAAGTGGGCATCGGGCCATGCTTCCTCTTTAGAGAGGCGAGTTCAGGATTTGTAAAGTGCTTTGAAGTCTCCTGGGATGAAAGCTAATGTGAATTGTGACAGCTATTATTATAAACTCTCTCAGCAGACTTGAACTTGCCCAAATGTCTATTCATAAGCTTATAAGAAATCAATTCCAAATAATTGCTTTATGCCCTTTGTATTAGTGGATTTTCTACAGTAATTGACTTCATAGAAAAAGACATCTATCAGCTTAGCAAGGAGTTTACACCCAGCCCACTACAGGACTCTCTATGTGAAAGCGTCTTTAACAGAATGATTTTAAATGAAACACAGCCCTAACAATACTGCAATTATGAGCACCCCCGCAGGCTAATCCAGCTAACAAAGTGTTTAATGCTGAATGACTTTTCATCTAGGATTCAGATGCATCCTTGGAGGAGACTGAGGAGAAATACGAAGTAAAAATGTATGCATTTGCTTAGGGTTAGATTGGTGAAGGTGTGCGGGTGTTTGTCTGTCATTCTAGAGTTGAAATATTAGATCCACCTCCTCCAATGGATCTTGGGGGTGCAAATATCCAGGAAACAGCACTGTTTATCTCACTAAAATCCCAGAAGTACTAAAATTTCTGCCTGCATGTATATACATGTAACTGCTGAAGTCCTGATGGCCATGAGCTGCTCAGAGCTCGCCTCCGGCTTGCAGCCCATGAGATTTGCAGCTTGGGGACTTTGTGCCTGGCTTTCTGTAAGCTTCAGCTTCAGCTCGGTGTGCTGCTTTTGCTCCATAGCCCAGGCACTCACAGGGCATGTGGGAAGACTCAGGGTCACATCGTTTCCTTGCGCCTCTTATATCTGAACAACTGGGGTTGTGGACATATGTGGGTTGAGGAATCATACTCAATATATTCATTAACTGGAAGAAAGAGCAAGGAACTGGCCTCCCGGTCCATGGCAATTGCACATGGCCGTGGGATGTTCAAGTCCCTGCTCCAAAACTCATTTGTGCTAAACAGAGCAGCTCTGTTAGGGTCATGGGGCTTAAGAGGACCACCTCAAAGTATTATATAGTCTTGTTTTTGGGCTCCTTGGCAGGAGATCCAAAGAGACTTTACTCCAGGCCTGCTACATCCCAAACAAGTGCACTAGCCACAGGGCCAATGGGGCCACTGGATTCTGGGGCCACCCATATTTCTTGATTTATTACGGCAGGATTGGGTGGTTTCAGCCTATAACCCCATGAGATGGTTCATAGTGCTGCATCCCAGCCAGAAGGCAGCTGTCTTGGAGGAACAGGGCGCTCGCCAGCAGCCCTCTCCCTAACTGGGACCCCGACTAGGGAGTCGGCTGGTAGAGGGAAATACCAAGGCAAAAGGGACTGAATTCATGGATTAGACTTTCTTTTAAGTTAGAAGTAGAAAAAAATATTTCAAAGGTCAGAAAAGATACAGGAAAATCCCCAAGTCAACAATCAGAAAAGCAAAGTAAGCCACTATCTGAAGAAAAGCTTGGATTGTGTTTCCAGTATGTTAACATCAGAGTCCTTCATTTAGCCACTGGAGCATTTTTACCTGATCTGAAAATCTTATAGTAAAATTTTAGACGATTTTGAAATTCTACTTTTTAAGTTTTTGAGTCAGGAAATGCCCAAAGATTAGCCCTTTCACAGAAAGATAATCAATAATGTACACATTTTTTGTGAGGGGGGAAAAAAAAATCATCTTTTCTTTGAATAGGATTGTTCTGAAACTTCTGCTTGCTTGCTGAGATTGCATTTCCAGTGCATGACTGTTGGAAAAGAAAAGGATCGGAGGAGAAACTTGGTTACAGAAACCTGAAATTACTAGTGTAGGGCCATATAAGAATTATAGGAAACCCAAGAGAGAAGTCTGGCCTTCAGTCCCGTGTCTATGCACATTCACTGTTCTCGTACTGCTGGATTGGGAAGGCTCATCCAGGATCTTTCCAGAAAGCTCATTGAGTAAACAGTTGAATTTAATTCACTTTCCTTGAGCATTTTGAATCAACCCTTATTCAAACATGTCATCATTCCAGGCACTGTTGGGAAACTGATGCTTAAACCACTAAGTGAACACCTCTAGGGAAAAGCCTGCCCCAACTTCATCTATACCCCTTTTTTTTAGCAAACAAGGAAATGGTGAAGTTGTGTTGAACATAAACACACTGAAACCTGAAAAATCAATTTTTTTGGTAGTTACGAAGAATCTTTCCCGCATTCATAACAAAGCCAAGATCAATTGGAGAATGCTGTTCATTAAGAAAAAAGAAAACAACAAGACTTTTCATGGATTCTATAACAATTAACATTCTGTCTAAGTAAATCAATAACTCTAAGCAGCTTAACAAGGAAGTGCTTGCTGTAGGACCAGCTTAGCACCTGGAACAGACCAGCTGTGCAAGAGATTGTCCAAATAGCCTCCGGGTGATTTCTGTGTCTAGGTCTGGGACAGCACAAGCACTATTGAGGTTTCTAGCGCTTTTTGCATCTTGAGGATTTGAAATACTGCACTAGTGCAGCCTCAGCCTCGGCTTTTTTTCCCATTCTCCAGTCCAGAACAGGGCATGTAAAAAGGACCTCAGTTAGACTGAGGTGCAAGATTTAACTGTAGATATCAAATGCTTCAGTTTCTTCTTCAGGTTCGAGATTAGTGCAGATTTAACACAGAGGGACGAATATGTTGTCTAAACATTAAAGCTGGCTCTGGTTTTGAGCATATTTAAGGCACCTGTACATTTTACCCACATCTGCTCATCCATTCCTATAAGTATATTGAAGGTAACGTGCACTGAAACAGGAATACAAATAGTGTCAAAATATCAGCGAACCTCCAAAACCCCAGGGATCTGATATGAGATGAAAATCTAGAGGAAGTAATAATAAATGTGAAAGAACTTTGCTTGCAGTGTTATATTTATAATTTCATCTCAAGTTTTTGCAAATACGTAATTTGCGGAGTACTGTCTTTGTAAAACCAGAGCGTCTCAATATTTTAATGCATTGAAATGGCCCCTCTGAGACCTCACCCGCATCCTTTTCAAATTCTTCCACATGCTTCTCTCAGCAGAAAATACAATGAGGAAAAAGCTGTGAGTTTGAAAAGGTGTCACAATAAAATAAAAAAAGACCTCAGGAAGGCTTTGGAAGCTTGATAGTAATCAAATCTACTGCAGAAAAGAAAATCAATGCTGCTATCTTTATGTATCAACATAAACATTTATATTTCATTACACCAACGAGAAGGACAAACTGTAATGAATCAAGAGGGATTTCAAGAGTGGAATGAAGATGAAAAGGCCCAGCTTGTCAATGTTCCTGTCTCATGAAGGATAACCCTGTCTCTCCAAAACGCTGTAAATCTTTCACCCTAAGAGCCTTTGCAGCCCGAAGCAGGAAGAAGATCAGACCTCCAGCAACTACTCATGGCCACATTACTTCCACTTCAGTAGCTCTCTGATGGGGAATATTGAGTGGGATTTCCTCAGTGAGGTGGACTGGGCTATAGGAGTGCAGATCTCCGGCACCTGGGTGCCCCTTCTTGCCAGAGCTGGGATCCAGCTGTTCTTTGGGAGAGCAGCTCCAGCCAGCCTGTGGGACGGGGGGCTGCCCCGACACCTCCAGGGGTGCCAGGAAGGTAGATCTGTAGAGGTCCCAATGGACCCATCAGGGCCTCCGGTCCAGACCTGCCATCACTCCTTGTGTGCAGGCACATGGACAACAAGGACTCAGGCCAAGCTCAGGAGCTCCCAAGGGCTCAACCCCACCTGGCAGTGGCACGGGACAGGTTCATGTCAGGGTGGGACTGAGCTCAGCATGTCTCAGTGATGCCCTGAGTAAAGTAGTTGCAATTCTGCCCCCTCTTCCCCCTTCTCTAAGGTATTGTCCCTCTAAGGTCTCCTTAGAATACCTACAAACATAATTTGAGAGCTTTTCCAACTAGATACAATGCAAACACCGCCTGAACGATGAACGTGCTCATGAATGTATGTTTCCAATTTATATGGGTTTTGGGCAATCCCACAGAGCCCTCTTCTTAGCCCTTAGCCATTGACATTAAGGGGAATTCAAGATCCACACCTCCATCAGCCTTTGGGAAAAAAGCTCTTCCTCACCCCAGAACAAAAATAAATAAGGGTATTTGTGTAGCAGCTAGGATTTCTTGAACTGGAAGTAGACTTGACTCAATATTCCGTAGCTATTACGTATCTGCATTTGTAATTCACTAATCCTTCATTTTATAAAGATTTGGGTGGTAGGAACAATACTGTGAGACGCAAATGACCTCCTCACCGCAAATAACATTTTGCAAACAAAGCAAAATGTTCCCAAGTACTCTATATAGGCTGGATGTCCTTCACATAACAAGTCAACAAACATGAGGAAGCAATGAATACATTTGCAGAAAATGGGTTTGGATCACAGACGGAAGGACTAAATCACTGAATAATGTATTAATTCTGCCAACTCTAATATGAATGAGGAAAGAGAGATTTAGATATATGAGCAGGTCAGGCATCAGAAATTTTAGTTTGTGCAGATTTTGGAGCACAGAATGTAGACTCCACTCCATTTCAATTAAAAATAATCTTATTAATTTATATTTTAAATTGCATGGAAACATACCAAGGTTCTTGTAGCTATTGTAGAATAAAACCGCCCTCCTTGACAGCACAGACTTTGGAGTGTCTTCCCTATAATTTGGGGGGAACAGTCAGTATGCTGGAGGACAGGGCTGCTATCTAGAGGGACCTTGACAGGCTGCAGAAATGGGCTGTTGGGAAGCTTACAAAGTTCAACAAAGGCAAAAGCAAAATCCTGTCCTGGGAGGGAATAACCCAACGCCACTGGACACGCTGGCAGCTTTGCAGAAAAAGGTCTTGGGGCTGCTGGTGGACAAGTCAAGCATAAATCAATACTGTGCCCCTGCACAAGCTACATTAGCAAGAGTGCAGCCAGCATGGGAAGGGAGGGGATCCTGGCCCTTTTTCTGCACTGCTGAGACCCCATCTGCAGTGCTGGGCCGTTTTGGCTCCCAGTGCAAGTCCAGTGAGTCCAGCAGAGGCCACCAAAATGATCGGGGCTGCAGAACAGGACATACGAGGAGAGGTTGAGTGAGATGGGTCTGTTCAGCCCAAAGAAGAGAAGGGGGTTTTGGGCAATCCCACAGAGCCCTCTTCTTAGCCCTTAGCCATTGACATTAAGGGGAATTCAAGATCCACACCTCCATCAGCCTTTGGGAAAAAAGCTCTTCCTCACCCCAGAACAAAAATAAATAAGGGTATTTGTGTAGCAGCTAGGATTTCTTGAACTGGAAGTAGACTTGACTCAATATTCCGTAGCTATTACGTATCTGCATTTGTAATTCACTAATCCTTCATTTTATAAAGATTTGGGTGGTAGGAACAATACTGTGAGACGCAAATGACCTCCTCACCGCAAATAACATTTTGCAAACAAAGCAAAATGTTCCCAAGTACTCTATATAGGCTGGATGTCCTTCACATAACAAGTCAACAAACATGAGGAAGCAATGAATACATTTGCAGAAAATGGGTTTGGATCACAGACGGAAGGACTAAATCACTGAATAATGTATTAATTCTGCCAACTCTAATATGAATGAGGAAAGAGAGATTTAGATATATGAGCAGGTCAGGCATCAGAAATTTTAGTTTGTGCAGATTTTGGAGCACAGAATGTAGACTCCACTCCATTTCAATTAAAAATAATCTTATTAATTTATATTTTAAATTGCATGGAAACATACCAAGGTTCTTGTAGCTATTGTAGAATAAAACCGCCCTCCTTGACAGCACAGACTTTGGAGTGTCTTCCCTATAATTTGGGGGGAACAGTCAGTATGCTGGAGGACAGGGCTGCTATCTAGAGGGACCTTGACAGGCTGCAGAAATGGGCTGTTGGGAAGCTTACAAAGTTCAACAAAGGCAAAAGCAAAATCCTGTCCTGGGAGGGAATAACCCAACGCCACTGGACACGCTGGCAGCTTTGCAGAAAAAGGTCTTGGGGCTGCTGGTGGACAAGTCAAGCATAAATCAATACTGTGCCCCTGCACAAGCTACATTAGCAAGAGTGCAGCCAGCATGGGAAGGGAGGGGATCCTGGCCCTTTTTCTGCACTGCTGAGACCCCATCTGCAGTGCTGGGCCGTTTTGGCTCCCAGTGCAAGTCCAGTGAGTCCAGCAGAGGCCACCAAAATGATCGGGGCTGCAGAACAGGACATACGAGGAGAGGTTGAGTGAGATGGGTCTGTTCAGCCCAAAGAAGAGAAGGTGAGGGTGACTGCCCACCTTGTCCCCACTGATCAACGTATTTCCTCTCCTTTACCCTCTATGGCTCTGTGAGCATCACAGCCCTTTGCACTCTGTTAGCTGGGCTGAAGGTTTCTTCTCTACAGTTGCCTGGAGCAAAGCGGGAGAGTCTCTCGGGACCTGTATTGGCTGTAAGTGATATGTTGGGAACCGCTGTTCTAGCTCTTGCTCTACATTTGCATCAACAATAGCTCAGAGGCTTTCAAACCACTGCCACTGTAAACGGCTCTTCCATCAATATTATCAGAGCTGTTTCAGAAAAATTCAAGCTCTCACAACACTGGCACTTATCTTCCAGGATCTGCTTGGCAGTGCTTGAAGGCACCCAAGATTGCCTTCTATTTCACTGTCCCCTCTCTCTTTATAACTAAACGTGACATCCCTTTTGCTCCTCCAGGCTTAAAACTTTCTTTTCTCTCCGGGTAGCTTCTTTCTTTTACTCCAAAGTCTCAGGAGGCTTTGGGAATAAAAAGTCCAACAAATTAGATTGGTTTCACCTAGTGGATGAGCCTGCAGCTGGGATATTGGGGTTTTGTATGCTGCAGTTTAATTTCTTTCTCACCCTGTAAGCTGCACAATCTTCTCCCAGTTCTTATCCCTGAGAGCAATGTCAGGATGCTTTCCTCTTCTCTGACATTGTTAACTTCTCTAAGTCTGAAGGGGAAGGAAAATAAAAAAAAGGTTGCCTGCTATGGGCTCTTCGTAGCCCAACAGCTTGCATTGATTTTCTTTTTGGAGGATTTGCAAGCAGTCTTGCTGGGGAGCCAATTCTGAGGTTTTGTGAAACCTCAGTTTCTTCTTTGTAGCAAATTAACATCAGTGAGAGGTAATTTCTTACCTCCAGAACAAACATCCTTTGACCCCATTTATCTTGAATGAAGGTGGTCCAAACTGCAGAGTGGTGACCCTCTTCCTCCAAACCACTCTCAGATCTCAGTTATGAGCAGATGGAGGCTGAGCATGCCCAGCAGCAAATCCATCCAGACCCCTCTTCCAGCATCATTTTAATTCTCTCAAATGCAACTACTGAAAATATAAGTAACTTTTTAAAGCCAGGTTTCTGAAGGCGTTGACATGTACACACAGTACACCCCATAGCTCCAGCACTGCACTCCCCAGCCATAAATGCAGAAGCTTGGAAAAAGGCTGTGGAAGAGTCTGGAGCTGAGCTAGGTTTTCACCAGCCCAGCAGGGTCAGCCTCCTCTCACCCGTGGATGCTGGTCCAGCCACTTCTCATAGCCTCCCACGATGGAGACACTGCAGCTGCACCAGACAATCTACTCCGGTCCCCTACTACCTACAAAATTTTTTAAAAAAGTTCCTAAACGAGTAAAGTGAATATGCTTCATTTTAAATACATGAATTCCTACCTTCCACATACATGGAAAACAATCAGTCTCTTTCTTTGCAGCAGCCTTTTCCATCTTTAAAAGATGTTACCGCACACTTCCTCTATTTTATGCTGAAAAGCCCCAGTTTGTTCAGCTTTCTTCACAGGTCCTAGACTTCTGAACGACATGCAAGTATTAGGAATGCATTTGGCAGCCTTGATCCTGCAGAAAATGAAATTCCTGTATAATAGATACTTGCCTTCATGGTATCACTACAAAGTTAGCTGAGCTTCAGTGAAAATTACTGCAAATAGGTGCAATGATTATTAGCAGCATGGCCTAAACCTAACTACCTTTCTTCAGCTATAGCGCAGGAACTTCATTCCGCTAAGGTCTAACTAGAAAGCGAGGTTTCAAAGCTTGAGTTATTCTGCTTCCGAATTTCATGAGCACAAAAATGCTACCGGTTGCAAAGTTTGCTAAGGATCTACCTGTAACCAGTTTTGCACTGCGAAGCTATGCGCAGAAATACCAAACGATGCACATGCTATTCTTCACAGGATGAAGAGAGTTAGTCCAGGGGAAAAGCTCATCACGGAGCCTCAGCCTTGGTTTCTGTTAAAGAGTCTTGCAGAGGGTCTATTAATGAGGGACTCTTCTTGGTTTTACTGAGGTTCTTTGCTGAAGAGCTGAGTAACAAGAGGGCTGGAATGGACCCTGGATGCAAAAGAAAGTCTTGAAATATCCTAGAAATAATCAGCTGAAGATCGCTTTGAACCCATAATCCTAGAGACAACTATATGCAGCTCAGACCAAATTGTAAACAATATATTTTTAGAGTTAAAAATTATTCTAATTTAATGATATCTGTTCAGTCAGTGTTTGGAAGTAAATCAGTGTGTGAGTAGTAAAACAATAATGTACTTTAAACTAAATTATTAGTAAACACATCAGTCTGGTAGGCAATGAACGCATGATACATTATTCATTTCTATTTTCCAAAACACTTCACTAGCTCTCAGAGTCTGGCGATAAAGTATTCAGAATACAGTATCCACCATCCCAGAAAACAGGCTCTAATGTGATATTAAAGTTAAAAGAGAAGTGAAGTACATTCCCCCAAAGCAAGGTATTTGAGTAATCCTGGAATGAATCCATCTCATGCTTCCTTTTAAAGCTGGGTTTATTTTTTTTAACTAAATCACTTTCATTACATCCCGAATAACAAATGTTCCCTGCTTGGGTCCCTTACCAACCTGGGAATTTCTCCCAAGACATCTCAGTAATGCACGAGTGGATGTGGTGCCAGCCCAGCCCTGCTGCCTGCCTCCATCCCACTGGGAGAGCCGGGAAGGGCTGAGTCAGACCCCAGCTCCCTTCCCACCCCATCAGCCAGGGCTGCATCCAGCCTTTTCAGAAGAAAAAAGCCATGTGATGCCAAGGGAGGATGCAAAAAGTCCATCTCTGGCCAGTGTTTGCCCTCATTCCTGTTGCCACCTAGTCCATGTTGGGATGGGCAGGAACAGGAGCAGAACCAAAGCTGTGGGGAGAGAAGAGGAGCAAGCAGGCAGGGAAGGGGCTTGCTGCCGACAGCCAGGAGACCATGCCACCAGCACATTTTGAAGCCCCAGGATGCTCTGCCCTGCATGGTGGAGTGAGGACATGGCCCAGGTCATGGGCAATTTCCTGGCAGACCCCACAGGGAGGATGTCAGGGAGTTTTGAGCAATGGAAGAGAAATTGCTCTGGATGAGACACTGATCCCTTCACATACCCCGTCAGCCAGCAGCTATTTCTCTGCAGCGATCCTGGGGCAAGCGCTCCTCTTTCAAACCCTGCAGGTCCGACCTGAAGGAGGTGATCACCACAATGATTTATTGCTCTTTTCATGCAGCCTGTTTTATAGCAGGATGTAAAAAGGTGTCAACTTCTGATGATGATTTCATCTGCCCCATGCCGTAAACGGCATTGTTTCCCAGCAAGGAAGCCAGAACGACCAGAAATAGCGATGCCAGTCAGAAACCTTCATTGCAAATGCAAGTGGCCACTCAAGTCTAGGGTCAGAGGGGATCTCAGCAGCTAGTTGTGCTAAGCAAAACAGAGGACTACTGGGGCAGGGCAGTAGATAAGGACAGCAGTGACTGGTACAGAAAGACTGTCTCAGTTTTGGGGTGAGCACACTGATTACACCACTGCAACCCCATTCTGTCAGTGGAGTAACTGTGTTTTACTACCAGTCTTTCAGGTTTACTAACCCAGCCCAGTACCTTTGTTTAGAAGCACATCATGTGTGATATGCCAGAATGCTTTTTTCATAAAATACCTGTTTCCTTTTGGTAAAATTAATTGGTTTCATACTGAAGAAGACAGAGACTGAGTGAGTAATGTGGCCACCCTTGATGCTGAGAGTTTAACCCAGAGCGATCTCTGCTCCACCAGCGAGGGCATCAGGGACTTTTCCCTTTGGGTTTTTCCCCTCTGCAGAGGAGGAGGCTGGTGGGACTTCAGGGTTAGATCAGTCCTCCCCCACAGCTGCTGTGTCTCCGGTCCTTAATCTGCTGTAAAGGTTTGTCAGCCAGTTTAGGTCTGCCAGGAGTTAAGCAGGCTTAATGGAAAAACATGGGTGATGAAAGCACAGGAGGACTCTTGCATTCAGAGGATACACAACATGATGTGATAATTCATGATGCACGAACCTGCCTGACTCTTCCCCCAAACCAGGGGAAGGACATGTTTCTAAAAACACATATTTCTCCCCTGCTGTGCCCTCAACAAAACACAAACCCCACAGGACCCATACACCCCTCCCCTGCTTTGTCTCACCTGCCTCCGGGCACCCAGGGATGAGGATGGCGTGTGGCCGTGGATGTTACTGTCTCCTTGGTTTTGTGGAGAGAAGAAAACTCATGAACACCAAATGGGAGAACAGTGATTATTGTGGCATCTCAGGAAAGAAAAGGGCTGTTTTTAAGGAGACGGAGGAGTGGCTGAGTTGCCACTTCAGATTCTCTGCAAATGCATTCTGCTATTTGTCAGTGTTGCAACTGTAAGACCCGGGGAGTGTGTACTTGCCAAAAAACAACAGGGCATCTAACCTAGCTGCAGAGAGATCATCTGAAATAGCACTTGTCATAAAGCACCCTCAGAAATGAGACATTCTTGTCATGTACACTCTTCAGTAGAGACATTAGCCTCCAAGTACATTAAAATATATGATGGCTGATCTCTGTTATGACATTTACCTTCATGATTTTAGGAATAGAGGCAGAAGTCATAACTGGATATACATGTCACAAAAAATTAGTCATCAACTATTTTATCTGCACAATGAACAGAGTATGTTTTTTTTTTTTCTTCCGTAGCTAATCTTTGGAGAATAAAATCATTTTCCATGGTGGCTGTGAAATGCTAAGGCCCCAGAAAGATGAGGCCAGTTGCTCTCTCTAGGAACTGAAATGTACGTGCAGCATCTTGCCTCTCCTGCTTGTGCAAGGGTCTGATTGAAGAGGTGTGCCGACTGCATGGTCAACGATCTGGGCAACCATGTGCTCTGGGTACATGTGCAAGACGCCTGAAACATAATCAGGCCATGCCAATGGTGAGTGGAATTGAATGAGGCGGAGCAAAGGCAAGGGCTCCAGGTCCTGCCCTTTCCTTGACAAGCTCCCCTAGAAGAGGAGTTCCCCTCCAGCAGCCACAGCCCTTTCACTCCCACTGGGATACTCAGCCTTCACCTCCATAAAGCTCTTCAGAAAGAACAAAAAAGAAAAAGCATGGATAAATATCCAGTCAGGAGACTATAAGAATATGAAAGCATCTTCAGAAAAATAGAATATCCAGATAAGTATTTGAGAAGAGAATGCAAACGTTGCCTACTTACACAGAAAAACACAAAAAAGAGCCCCCGCCCCCCCCCAAGGTGAAAAAGTTGCAGGAGCAGCTTACAAACCCCCTAAAACCTTAAAAAAAGGTTTTTTTCAACCCTCAGGAGCTGGAAAATTGCCTGACAACCCATAGGGCCTTTGAGAACCCAGGTGTAAAAGGGGTGCTCAGAGAAGCGAAAGCCATAACAGGAAAACACAGGGCTTGTTTTGCATCTGTGCCCAGCAAGGCTCAGGGACGTCTACACCTCAGAGCCTCTCTTTACAGGAGACTTGTCATGATTTGAAGCATTGCTAGAGGAGGTTACAGGAAAAAATAACAAGATGAACAGCAGCAGATCCAGGGCCAGATGGTATCATCCACATGTTCTCAAGATCAAAAGCGAAGTAACAGACTTGTCCACTGTAGGGTGTAATCTTTTGCTCTAGACTGCCCCAATATCAGACTGAAAAGTGACAGATATGATGCTATTTTTTAAAAAGGATTGGAAAGGTCCACGGAGTTACCTGCAATAGTCTGCCATCTGCAGCGGGCAACTTGGTAGAAACTATTCCAAAGGCTGTAACGAGTAGACACATGGTTAAATATGGTCTGCTAGGAATGACTTTTTTTGAGAAAATTCATGCCTCAAAAATCTACAAAGGACTGTAAAATCCTGATTGATGTCTAGAGGGTGAATAGGGAACAAATTTCACTGTCTCTTCCAGGGTAATATCTCCTGCCACCTGATGAAACCTGCAGCTGACAGGCTCAAGACCAGGCGAAGGCAGCTCCTCTTGCCTCAGCGAGCAGTTAAGCTGCGGAAAGCCTTGTTGCAGAAGCAGCAGATGCAGAAACGCTTAGTTCAAAAATTAAGCAAATTCATGGAGAGAAAAATCCACGGAGGGCTGTTAAATATAAAAATACCACCTCTGTCTCAAAGCTGCAGATCTCTGGAGGGTTGAAAAATAAATCAAGGAAATACCTAAATTTGCTCTTCTTGTACTCTCTTTTAGATGTCTGGCACCGGTTGCTGTCAGACCAAGGATGGTGGGCTTCATGAACCTTAGGTCTAAACCATCTGGACTGTTCTTATGCAAATTCAGATCATTGCCTGCCATCCCAGTGTCCATCTGGTCCCCTGAGGAGCCAGCTGCCTGGGCTTACACTCCTCTTAACCTGAGGTAGATATTTGGAATGGTGGTGTGAGGAAAAGGAAAGGTCAGCAAGCCCAGGCTCTTGCTGTCTGGCCAGGAGGGATTGCAGAGGCGGGGCTGAGGATGCCACAGCCCCATCCACCCAAGACTGGTCCTTCGTCCACACTGAGCAGCCCATGCATGGCCTGGCAGCCAAAGAAAGCACATCCTTGTGCTGTCCTTGCCCTGCACTCATGATTTACCTGATTCCCTAGGTGACAAGACTGGATATGATCAGACCAAACCTGTCCTCATGTCCCTTGGCTCTGGGACACACGTGTTCAGCTCCCATTTTGTGCAGCCCTGTGGGCAGGTGAAGTGTTGTATGCTTAAATTGAGGTGTTATCCTTCTCCCCCAGGGACAGGAAAAATTCTCAGTAACATCAGTGCAACTCTGATGCTGTTACACTGAATTCATATCAGCATGTGTGAGAGCAAAATATAGATCTTAACATCTTGGTAGGAAGGAAATGGTGGGGGGGTGAGGACAAAAGATTGATGAGGATTAACTTGCTTGCTCTCCATCACTTTTCCTCTGGCAAACAGTTTGAGAACAAACTGTGGCTTGTCTCAAACACATTCATTAAGGAAAGAGATGAACGAGAAGTTTAACATAGTTTATGGAATAAATAGGAAACAAGTGCAGTAATAATAATTGGAATATTTTGTCAGTTGAGCTGAATAAATGGTTATTGACCCTTGGCTTATTTTTAAGTAGCTAATTGTGAGTGTTTGCTATTAGGCTGTTGTATTAAGTTTATCATTGTAATCACACAATACAATACTATATTTACAGATGACTTCCACTGGTTGACTGCTTATGGGATGTTTACATTCTTTCACTTATTTTTGACAGATATTTATAATTTAGCCTTATCTGTGGCTGCATATATATTGTTTTATAGTCTTTAATAGAGTTTAGGGGGGAATAAAATGTAATGTATAATTTGTTTAATGAATTTGGTTACTTCTCCTGCTCGTAAATTGTTTGGCAGCAGTTTATGAATGTCTCATGTTTATTTGTTATTCAAAAAGTACTTCTTGGATGATTGTTACTGTTCCTTCCTGCTCTGTGAATTGTTTGTGAGCAGTTTGTTCCAAGCACTAGGGAGGAAAGTCTGAGCTCGGATGTTGGATTTGATTAGCCATGAGATTCGCAGGCTTCTGCAGCACACCGGGAAGTGAGACCCCGCGGCATTGCAGAGCGGCTGAGGTGGGATGGGGCCTCTGGAGGTGGTCTAGTCCACCCCCCTGCTCAAAGCAGGGTCAGGCAGAGCAGTCTGTCCACGGCTGTGTCTAGCTGGGTTTTGAGTGTCTCCAAGGGCGGAGACCCACAGGCTCTCTGGGCAACGTGTTTGTCTGCCATCAGAGGAAAAACATTTTTTTCCTATGTTTGAGCAGAGTTTCAGCTTGTCCTCTCCAAGGCACCACTGAGAAGGACCTGGCTCTGTTTTCTGTACTCCCCCCTTCAGGTATTTATGCACATGAGCCTTCTGCAGGCTGAACATCCCATGTCTCTCAGCCTCTCCTCGCGTGCCCGACTCTCCAAGCCTTAACTCACCTCTGTGGCCCTTTGCTGGTCTTGCTCCAGTATGTCCAGGTCTGTCTTGTAGGGGGACCCCAGAACCGGCTCTCCAAAATGGATCAGCTGGTTTGAAGTTCTCTAATATTCCTTCAAAAACTGCCATTTTCCCTGCTCTATTCAGGGAATAGAAACACAAAACTCAGGCCTGGACCCTAAGTAAATAAATCTGATTATCTCTCAGTGAGCAAATATCTACATATTGACAGCTATAAACTCACATTCCAATTTCTGCAGCAATTTTGTCCTCCATGTTGAGCACACATGTGGGCATGCCTTTCTCCAGAAAACGGTGGCCCCTGGACTGCAGCTGCCTTTGGGGGAGTCGGAGGGTAGGACAGAGGGCTTGAGCTGGATTTTGGTGCTGCTTTTCCTCCTCCCAACCCTTGGGGACTTACTCGCCACAGTGCACCTTCCACTGTTATCTAAAGAAAAGTGAGGGGAAAAATAAGCTAGAGGACACAGAGACAGAATAGCATGGAGAAGGTCAGTGGGGCCATGTGTCCAACCAACACCTTCCAGAAGCTGACAACTGCCTTGGGACCTGCCGTGGGGACATGATCAAGTGGGCTGTATCCCTGGGAATACAAATCGGCAGGACAGCAGCACACTCGCAAAGACAAACTAAATATCAACATAATAGCTCACTGTCCTCTTTCTCCAAGGCTTGCTGTAATACCTGATGCGATTTACCTCTTATGAGTTTGTTCCAACCTGTACACTGTAAGTCTGGGGTAAATGAAAGAGCTTGTGCTCGGAAGGGGTAGGATGAAAGACTTTCTGCCCTTGCTCAATTTATGATATTGTGGGTCTGTAATATTATTTTTCCCCTTGTATTAGATTTCAGGTTGATACATTATTAAATTCAAGAACAAGGTCATAATAAAGGTGAAAAGTTAAGTAAAAAGGTTGATGCAAAGCTTGCAGGGCCCTTGGGTGCTGTGCTGACGCGAGGGCTGGGCAGCAGATGGCTGGCCGTGCAGAAACCTTGTGTGCCTGCCTAACTTTGCTGGCTGGTGGCTTTCTCGTGGCTGTTATCCTCTGTTGCAGTGCTGTTCAATGCCTGTCTGCTCCCATGCTGTGGGCCAGGCTAAGCTGGGGGTATGGGAGAAATGGGTGCTGGCCAGGGCTTGGACGAGTCCCTCGGGAGAGAGAAAGGACAGCCAGAGGCAAAGGAATTGGGGAATGCTCCCAGGCTGGATTTTGTGGTTTGTTGGCAGGGTTTGCTGCTTGTTTGCATGTTTGTCTTTATTACCATCCATTTATCACATGAAAAATTGGCTAGAATATGTTGCTCTGCTAATGTTGCTGGCTTAGGCAGGGCATCGCTGGGTGGTTCACAGCTGTGAGCAGGCAAATGCAGTGGGTAACTTTCGAAGTGAATAATTTTTCTTCAGAAATCATGATACGGCAAGAGCAACATTTTCCATCCTCCACCCAGGCTTTTGGCATTAGGTCTGTGAGGAGGTTTGGGCTATGTTCCATTTCTGAATGGAGGTTTAAACACGCATCCTAAATAGATCTTAATTTGTTTGATGGAGTGAGAAGCCATGCTCCTGTTCAGCCATGGCAGGGATCAGGCAGGAGGGATGGGGCTGCTCTGGCCTCTCCTGAGGGGAACAGGGTCTAGAGCCTCGCTAGGGATGTGTAGGCGATGCTTTCTAAACATCTACTACAATGTAGTATTGACATGGGTCTGCTGCTGACTTAATAAGAGACGTGGTCCCTTAGGAGCTCTGAGAAGTTCCTCCTGCAAAGCTGGTGGAGTGGGAGTCCCTGGAGCAAAGGGGAACGAAAGGATCCCTCCCAAAATACCAGGCAGCTCATGCGCTCATCCCTTGGATGAGAGAGACCAGTTGGAAGACAGCTGGGCTGGTTGGGAGCCCCGGGGACAAGAGGACAGTGTTATCATGAGGTTTCTTTCTCACCGCTTCTGTAGCTACAGAGGTCTCTAATTAGGTTCTCTGCACATACCCTGCTTCCAGACTTGCTTGTGGATAAAATTGATCTTTAAAATACAGAACCCAAGGGGCTGGACATCTCCAGGACTGGACTGCAGGTGAACGTTAATCTGAGAGACATACGTTTTTTATGCTACAGTTTAAAACCTCTAGTCATGTGCATGATTTACCTCTTTGTCTCGCTGGGCTTCAGGGTCCAGCTTGTTCCTGTACCCGACAGAAGCATTGCGAGAATAATGTTGTGGTAACGGAGGCCAGACAGGCATCTTACAGGTCATGTCTCCATGTCTGTGGATGGCTGTGCCCTGGATGGGCTCTGAGAGACCTGCTGTCTGGCTGCTGAGTCCCCTTCTGCCATCGTTCACCTTCCTAAGCATCGGCTTCCCTGTGAAATGGGGATGGTGATGTTGGCTTTCCCTGATAAACCCCAATATGACAACCTCAGTTACACGAGAAAAATGAAGCTCAGACAATTTGCAGCCCCAAGACTCCAGGACCTGAGGCTTTTATGAATACAGACTGCTGCAACTCACCCTTCTGTGTGAGAAAATCAACCAGGAGGAGGAATGTGGAATGCACCGCTGTCTCACTAGCACCTCCATTCCTTCCTGTGGACAAACTCCTTCTCTTCACCACAGTGGGAAAAATAAACTGAAAATAAGTGGAAATGGCAGAGTACCATCCTGCACCAGTGCCCATGCATGATTGTTCAGCATGGGGAGGTAGAGACAGGTCCCACAAACTGAGCCTATCAAGGTGTACTGCATGCCAGAGCGCGAGGCAGAGCCAGACGCATCTTTAAATCCCAGGCATCAGTCACAGGGGTGGGGAACAGAGCGAGAGCTTTCCAGCAAACTGCAATTGTTTTCTGCCACATTCTGCAGTAAATCATCACCTTTTTAATAGAGCTGCTGTGGGAACAGAGATGGAGACATAAAAAGAAAAAAAAACCCTGTGTGTTGCATTTTGCTGTAATGAAAGGCTGCTAATTGTGCCCAATGTGCGCTCATGCTTATGTTACTATTTTGTTACACAGCTCCTAAATTAAGCTGGCTCTAAACCAAATCCTCCTACAGCAGCCCTGCGTGGCCTCCTTGGGTGGCTGCGTCTCGGTTGCTGGTTTAGCACACGTGTCTCCTGTTCCCTGCATGCAGGCACTATTGATTATCACTTAATTATAAAACCGGTGTTTGTTTTGAGGACAAAGAGGATGTTCAATGGGGAAGCCTCTTGGGAAGGAGCTATTTAAAGGAGCCTTGAATGAGACTAAGGAAGGATTGGTCCCTAAAAGGGAGGTCAGTTTCTGTTAATTTATGGTGCCTAGGATGGAAGGAGGGGATGCCCTGTCTACGCATGCCTGCCCCATCTTGCCTGCTCTCTGAGCCTGGTGTTGGGCTTCCCAGCCCGTGGACCTCAGGATGATTACTTCACCTCCACGCGGTAGCCACAGCACTGGCCATGCCAGGGCTACTGCTGGGGGAGGTTATGCAAGGAGGGATCCTTCCAGGTCCCTGTCTGTCCTGCCTGGCTCTGGAGCTTTCTCTGGCTGGCGGTTCTCCCTGTGTGTGCCTCTTCCAGACCGTGGACGCATGGGCAGCAGTTGTGCTCTGATCCTTTCAGGAACTGATTAGCTGTTAATACCACCTCTCCTGTGCAAAATGGTTCCTGATCTTCCCCTTCTCTGTTTTCACCTTTGCAAACATGAAATTCTGCCTCTTCCCTTGATCTCCTCTTAGCCACAGAACCATCTTCAGATGGTTCAACTTTTATAACTGAGTGGCAAAGAGACATGATTAAGGAAAGTGCTTTCTGCTTTATGTTAAGAGACCAGAAAAGCACATTAAAAAAAAAGAAAAGAAAAAGTAACACCTGTGCCAAAGACCAGAAGGTGTCCTCTCACAGCTTGTGCAATGCTGAAAGCAGAGCTGGGGTCTGCCAGCAGCTCAGGATTTTGGGACAGACAGTCACTGTGCTCACTGCTTGCTGGCACAGGTGGGGGTTTCCCAGGGGAACGGAGGAGAACTGAACCCCCTCATCAGCACGTGCCGCACAGCAGTGGGGTCACAAACGCACGGCCCTGTGTGAAGGGATCTGTGTCATTGTGAGATCCTAACTCCACCCGTGCCAAAATCAGAAGACGACAATTTCTGTGTGAATGGATTTGGCAGCTGCATTGAGAAGCCCCCATGGGGCAGACGCAGTGCCTGGGCAAACTGGGCCACTGAGGGTGCTGCTGAATGTGCCATGGCCACTGGCCATCCACAGCACCCATCTCAGCCACCCACCAGCCTGCGTGCAGTCTTTGCTTGGCCTCACTTTGTAAACCAATTGCTCCCATTTTCCTCTGAAAAGGAATGACATTTTCAGCTGCCTGATCAGATTGAAGAACATTTTCGAGGGAGCCGTTTCATTCCACTCAATATAAATATAAGCCCATCTGACAAACAATTCCAGATCTGTGGAAAACTATCACTCTTTTGTGAAGCACTGGGAAGGCTGGCATGGAGCTTTCTTGTTTTCTTACATTAAATTAATACTGCTCTGATCTGCAGAGCTCGTGACATACTCAAGATTTCCACTGCTTTTTCTTTGCCAGTGGGGCAATGAGACACCTGTCTAAGACATATATAAGGCTTTAGTAAAGAGTGAGCAAGGTCTTGTGCTGTTGCCTTCATGGGAAAGATTTTTGCTAAGAGGCAATCCAGGCTGTGTAAGGTGGAGGAAAATAAATATTTTAGCTCTACTCTGTGAGTCTTACTACCTTTGGAGTTTGGAAGGCTGGTAGATGAATGCTTCTGCCCTTCATGTATGTTTCAGACATCCTTGTAATCGCCTTGAATTGAAGGAATGGGAGAAATAAAAGCAATAAACATGGACCAGTGTGATGAACGGCTCCTGAGGGAGTGACTCTCTGTTGCAGGTTTGCATTGCTCCCTGGGAAAGCTGGGATGGGGATCTACAGTCTTCCAAGAGTTGTCACTAAATACAAGGGTGAGATACACCCAAGACGTTCCCAGAGGTGATGTGTGGGCTTGAGGAAGGGGCTGCACTGGCAGAAAGGAGCCTGGGGCTGGTGAAAGCAGCGGTGGGCAGTCGGACCCTCAGGCAGCAGGGCAGAAACATTGCTCGTCAAGCCCCACCAGCTCACCCTGCTGACAAACCAGGGTAGGAGGGTTTTGCACCTATCTGCAGGATTGAGACAGCTCCTGACATGCGGAGCTCCTTGCTGCTGCTGGACTGATGCCCATTAAAGCATTTCCCGCTGGCTGTGAAATAGCCATCCTATAGATAAAGCATAGCTGGCCAGGTAAAGGGGGAAGGCTGTTTCATACCATTAACCCCATCATGGAGAACAGAGCAGAGAGCAGAGAAATGCTTTCTCCTTGCCCCATGCTGGGAAGCCCCTGATATGAATTTGGGAGTGCCAGGGCCACGTCCTGTTGTGTTGGGGCCTGATTCAGCCACTGAGCAAAGGGAAGAGCTGGGTCTCCACTCCCTCCATTGCCTGCTTCTTACAGAAGCTACTAGGGCTTTGGGCAAAATGTGGTATAACCTAAGCACTGTGGGCCTTGGCTTGCCAACATATGCTCTTGAGCAGTATAATCAAAGCAGAAGTTCGTGGTAATACTGCAGTGGAGAAATGCTGCATTAAAGCAGGAAATATCCAACGTGCGTTGCAAATGAAGAGGGTTTTCATTTGTGTTCTAAAGGAGGAAAAATACCGCCAAGCCTAGTTAATAACACAGGAAAGCTCTTGTGGCTAACGGGGATCTTCAGCTCTAATCCCCTCTGATAACAGTAAATTGAGCCAGCTCTTCTACTGAGGTTTTTCTGTAGTTGGGTCATACCCATATAGTAAGAGAAATGGGCACTGCCTCTCCTATTTACCGTTTTTTCATTTAAATAAGTTTTTTAACTGCACTTTTCTTCCTTCAGAGACATCTGATTTACTGAATTTTAAACGGAAACCACTCCTGCAACAATACCTTTTTCTATCAAGATTTGTAATCAGGTAGTTTCTGTTGAACTGTTGTTATTCAAGTTATTAATTTGTCATTTTGCACAGAATATGATCACAGAAAAATATGAGCGAAAGGGTCTATGCACCTGCAGGCAGAGCAGGATGGATTTAATTAGAGCAAAGAAAGCTGCAGGTTTCATTTGTGTATGTGGTTGTTGTTTTTTTTTTTCCCCTCAGCCCAGCATTTTAAAAGCTTACACAGCAATCTGCATAAATTACTATGCACATTTTTAATTTAGATTCTTACACCTAATTTGATTAATGATAATGACTTTGACAGGGTCATAGCGAATGTTGCATAAGGGAACAAGACGTATCAGTTTTGGTGCTGTTCTTTCTAGAGAGAGCAAACACTGGAAACTGGCCTTTAACATTGATTTGAAGATATTTTCCTTGCTCTTGGGGTGGAGGCAGAAGGCAAATGCTGGTGTCCGTGGAAGCTGGGAGGTGGAAGCCCTTGCACTGGACGTGATGTTTGTTTTCCGAATGCAGCCGTCTGTGCTGCCCTACCTGCACCGGGGTGAAAAGAAGGGTTTCTTCTGATGGAAATTTTCTGGGACAGGTGCTAGTGTCCCACTCAGTAATTCAGGTCTGAATGGTGATTCAGACCTCTTGAAAGAGCCAGCTGCTTCAAACACCTTAACTCTACTTGCTGGCTGATGCAATACAGTGAAGTTTTTGGTCCATCGCTTCTGCATGCGGCTCGACCCAGCAACCGTGTCCTGATCAGGTGCAAGTTGGCGTTTGCACCAGGGAAGTTGTTAGGAAGAGTAGAAGTATTAATTAGAAGATGCTGACATTTTTATCCCCGTTTCTTTCCCGCAGGGAGCAGTGCCACACTTCCACCCATATTTCTTCACTGGGAGGATAGTGCAGCGCTGGAACAAATCCCAGAGAGGCCACAGGATCGCTGTCCTTGGAAGTTTTCAAGACTCAGCTGGGTAAAGCCATGGCTGACCTGGTCTACCATTGGTGCTAGTCCTACTTTGAGGAGGACCTTGGGCCAGAGATCTCCAGAGACCCCCTGCAGCTGACATTTCTGTGGTTCCTCTGGTTCTGCACAAAGTCAGCACCAGTTTCGTCTGCCTGGAAGAGCCTCTGTAGGAGTGACTTTGGGTGAAAGAAGAGGAAGCTAAGATTATGATCCCACTCTCTCTACATGAATTAAAAAAAAGAATTTTGCAGTAAGAAAAGCCCCATTTTTATTGATGCTGCACATTCTGCATCTAGTTTTAGGAAAGCAATATAACTGGCTTTGACAGCCTGGTCTAATAATAATAAAAAGGCCCAGCTCCTTGTAGTGCAACCTGATAGCAAAACTGGAGTGTGAATTTATCCCATAAAAATTCATCTACCATGGCTAAAGCCCTGTAAATTGAATTCTGTATTTTGGTTGTTAAATAAAAAAAAAAACCACAACAGCATAATGATAGAAACATTGCTCAGCTCTTGCAATTGTATCTTGTTAAAATATCACTTAGAGTAATTTACAGGGTTTGATTAAAACATATATTTAAATGAACTATCATTTCCCATCTCTCCCCTTCTTTTCCTCCTCCCTCACCCCCCCAAGGATGTCAAACATTACACTGAGGCTAGATTTCTTCAAACAGAAATGATGAGCCTATTACCCTGCACAATAAAACCCTGCCACACTTTCGTGCTGACTATATACCGCATTGTCACCAGCCACAAGCTTTAGTTAGCACTCAGAGGGTCGAAGGATGTGCAGGATGCTTCCTGTGGTGATTGGAGATGTGTTTGGGAAGCGGAGAGTAGCAGCGGGGGAGATGCTGCCCCATGCCCAGACCTCTGCCCCCACCTCGCCCTGACGACTTTCACCCCTGGCATCCACCTGGGCTTATGCCCAAATACACTGTGGAGAGCGCAGAATAGGATGCTTGCAAGCATAAAACCTGAGCAAAAGGAGATAAATTTGTATTAAAATGCTTTTAGACATCAGAGAGTGTGTTCCTTGACTGCACTCAGTTAAGGTCAACTGTATTAGACCGGAGCAGAAATCCACTGAGCTCAGTATCTGCCTTTGACAGCAAGTGAGAGGGAGCAAATATAATGATACCTCCTTTGATCACTGTCCCAAGAGCCAGGAACATGCAGCTCATGCACTCCCTGAGCCAGAGGCTCGGGTTTTTGTTGAATTTGAAGGCCTTCAATGGATTATTCTTCTATGAACTTGCCCAGCTGCTTTTTGAACCCGTCTAAAATTTCATATCTGCAGGCTCCTGCAGTGACAAGTTCTGCAGCTGAGCTATGTGATGTTGAAAAGTGCCTCCTTTTGCCTGTTTTGAAACTTTCAATTACTGGTTTCACTTAATGATCCCAAATTCTTGCATTAGAATAGACCACAAAGAGTAATTTTCTACCTACTGTCTTTGTGCTGCATTCCATCTTCTGTGCCTCTCTATTCTGATTTTGTTTCCCATCCTGAAAGGTCCTAATCTGTTTAGCTGTTTCTCATTTGGAAGCTGTTTCATACCTTTGATGACTTTTGCTGCTTTCCCCTGGACTTCTTTCATTTCCACTTTCTTCTTTTCAAAACAGGAAGACCAGACTGTGCCCAGCTTTCAAGATGCAGGCAAGCCATGAATTTATGCAGTGGCATAAAGCACCAAAATAGATGTTCTCTATTTTGTTCTCTAATAATTCCTACTGTTTAATTTCCTTTTCTGACCATTTCTGAGTTTTCAGGGAGCAACCTGTTATAGCCTCAAGATCCCATCCTGCATGCTCAGAGCCTAATATTTGGCTTATTAGCCCATGTGCATCACTTTACATTTATCCATGTTAAACTTAATTCATCCTTTGGTTGCCTGGTCATCCAGTCTCTCAGATCTTTCTGCAATTCTTCGCAGCCAGCTCCTTTCTTTACTGCTCTGAGTAACTTGATATTACCAGCAAATGCAGTTAAAGCAACAGGAGTACCCGGAGGTATGTACAAGAGCATGCAGCTGTAAACCTGTACGCACACCCAAACCAGCACTGCTCAGGATCACTGCGTGTGCTCCTGTCAGTGAAGTGCTGATAGCCTTTATTTCTGCGTGCAGTGTTCACCAGATGTGGGATCGTGGAAGAATTTCCCCTCGGGGCATGCTCAAGAAATTGAGAATGTAGAGAAAGGTTTGGACTGACCAAGGACTTCCTTCACCACAGGTTATCATTGCCTGTCCCCAGTTGGGGACAGGCAATTGCAATGTCCCCAAACTGGTCAGCCCCATGACATTAAATGCAGTTCATAATTATTTGAATCTAGTTGCATTTGACAGGCTTTGACAGACCCCGATCCATCTTCTACTTTGAAGACAGTTAGAAGCCCTGATTATTCCATAACTTTAATTCTGTTTGTATGTTGCCACTGCTTTCCTGTGATGTGAATTCCTGGGAGATGTGAATTTTATAATAAAACACATACATTTACAGGAAATCTCTCCAGAATTGCTATTCTGTGAATTTTCTGTAAGCTGCCAGCAATCTGCAGCAGTACTATCGGTAGCACCAGCAGTAAATGAACTACCCTTTTCATAGCTGCATTGCACTGGAACCAACAAAATATTTCTGTATCAGCCCAGAAATAAGACTGAGCAATGGCTCCATGAGAGAACGGGGATGTGGACAGGCAGAACAATAAAGCTTTTCTACTTCAGCGCTATTTCACATTTGCAAAATAAAGATGCAAGCCTTGCCTCATACCATCAAAACCACCATCATGGTGGTTTTGATCAGTGCTTCCCCAAAAACCCACAAAGAATTGCTTTCCATGTACTTTATGGGGCAATTAGCGGTCCCTCTGAAGCACTGCCTGAGATCGTTTCTCTCCACTCAGGCTGTCCGTCACCTGCTAATGCACATGGCTGGCTCAAGAGCACTTGCAGGGTAAAAGGATGGAGTTGGAGGGTTTGAAAGATCAGGCAGGTCAAGTGGCTGGGGTCTGGGGGGAAAAAACAACCAACCAACCAAAATCTTAGCTAAGCAGTCCTGCACTCTGAAAGGGCTCCTGTCCTCCAAGGACTGTGAAATGCCTCTGCATGGAGAGGAACAACCTGAAGTAGTTACTCGAGGTGGTGGTGACACACTGGGCGCGCTCCTGGGTGGCAGCCACTATGGGTAACATGCAGAAGGTGCAGAGGTGAGGAAGACCCTGCACCACTGTCTGCTTGGACCTGAGACTGGCTTCAGCTGTTGTAGCTACCATCTCAGAGCTGGGTAACTAGTCCTAGCTAGTCATCACAGCTCCAGTTGGAGTCAAAGAAAGATTCTGGCATCACTAGAGAACATTTTCATCTTCTCCACCACTGGTCCTGGCTTGGGCTAGGCCGTTCCCCTGCTGAGCCCTGCAACAAATTAGTGAGATGAGCCTCTCTCCACATCCATTACAGCCAAACCTGAGCATCATCCTGCAGTACCAGCTTGATACAAATCTGTTACCAGCATCTGACCACCTTTCTGTAGAGTTAGCAGATAAAACCATCCCTTGTGCTGGTTTTCTGCTGGCACCAGGAGGACAGACAGTGACCACACTGGTGTAAAGTGAGGGTGATGCAGACAAGTGACTGATCTGGGATAAAGCCAGCACAAAGCTAACCTGTGTGGCTCTTTAGGCAAATTTGATCCAGTGGGGAAAGCCTGCAGTGTCTTTCATCATGCAGCTATGGCATCCTTCGTCTGGCACTAGATCCTCCAAATTCAGCTCTTACCACCAGTCGAATGTGGGCTTTGAACTTCATACTCTTAGGGAAGGGAAAACAAGGGGAAAACAGTCTGTTCCCCTCCACCCCCCCCCCCGT
>NW_008824286.1:899938-907802 GCF_000699105.1 Pygoscelis adeliae | reverse complement strand
CCCCCGAGTTTGCTCCATCCAGGCGCATCCTTCAGGTGAGTGACCACGTCCCCCATGTTGTGTCGGAGGCAGGTGGGGACCAGGGCTATTTTGGCACCCACGGAGCAGTGGTGCGCTTTGCTCCAAGGTGGAGCTGCTGAGCTCCCTAGCAGCTGGAAACACTTGGAAGAGTTGAGCTTCACCCAAGGCTGGCTTTTTTTCTCTCCCTTTTTGACAGCAGCAGCGGGGACCTTTGGGCACTTCAGACTGATTTTAATCACTTACCTGATTGAAGCGATTGCCTCCTTTAACTTTGATATTTCTTGTCATTAGCCTACTGACCTCCAGGATTAAGGCATTCATCTTCAAAAGCCGAATCGGCTTTGTTTATGCTGTGGCTGTGGCTGCTCCTTCTCTTCCCAGCATGGGATTCATTTCTCAGCACTGGTCCACAGAGGTCATGCTCTGCCCTGGAAACCAAGAGGGGCTGCGAGAGCCTCCATCTCCCCCAGCCTCATCGTCCCTCACTTTATTTGCTATGGAGATATTTAATTCCACTGGTCTTAGCGTGGGATTAAAGAGGAGGATGTGTCCCCTTCTCCTGCCAGCTTTAGAGATGACTTTTTTCCACATATTTACCAGGGACTTGTGTGCAATCCTTGCTGTTTCACATTTCAGAAGAGCTGGGTTTTGCACTGCAGTTGTGCTGTCTGTAATCCAGGGCTTGCTTTTCTTGTTGCAGTAACACCTGGAAATCCAGAGGAGTTAGGGTGGCCTGCACCCACTTTATGCTGGGTGCCCTGCAGATGGCAAGTTGGACCCAAGCAGCTTAAGGGTCTGAGATAAACCAGAGCAGATGGATCAATCAGATGGCCCCCGAAGTGAACCATCTGGTGGGATGGTTGCTAAAAAGCACAGGCTTGCACCACTGGAAACCAGTCCTGCCATGGTCAGTTACAGGGGAGGGCTGAGCATGAATGAGAGCTTCTGCTCCTCACCAATGTGGCAGGTGGGTCATGCCCTTCTCCCCCCCAGCCACTTGTTGTGGCCCCCCTAGAGGCCCTTTTCCCTTATGTGACTTCAGCCTTGTATATGGCCATAGGGCAGCCATAATTTCTGGTTTCTCTCTTTGGGGGGAGACCACCTGATTTAGTGTTTGGCCTTTTATGCTTCTGAAGATGTCGAGCCTTGACTAGGCACAAATCTGGACCAGAATATCTCCATCTTTATTGCACTTGAGAACTGGGGGTGGTATCTCCACCAGCACCTGAATCTAAAAGTGAAAACACCTCTGGGATCCTTTGATAGGAAACCATTGCTGCAAGGACTCAAGCCCCTGGGATCTAAAGCCAACGCCGACTCCTTTCTGTGTATAAGTCCCATTTTCTCTGATCATTTCCCATCTATGCCAAGAGCTCAATTAATATGCCGA
Organism: Pygoscelis adeliae; assembly: GCF_000699105.1. NCBI lineage: Eukaryota > Metazoa > Chordata > Aves > Sphenisciformes > Spheniscidae > Pygoscelis > Pygoscelis adeliae. Next base: position 906,391 of record NW_008824286.1, on the reverse strand, counting down.
ATGGGATCACCCCCTTGCTGTCCTCCCCAAGGGATTATTCCCTCTCTGAGCTGAAGGAGCAACCAGGCTGGTCTCTGCCCCTCACTACTGTTAGGACTATAGCACCAGAGGGGAATGGAGAGAGTGCAGTGAGCGGCTCTGAAACAGAGATGTCAGTCTGGCTCGATTTTCTCAGTCTTGAGATCCTCCAAACTGTGAATTTTCTGAACATTTGTTTCTCACAGCAGGAGCTATTGTTTCTGACATATTTATCCAGCTCAGTGCTACCTTGAGGTATTGCTTTTGACAGATAACCTTCTTAAATTAAACATACAAATGTGCCGTACTGAGAGGGAAGATATGAGCACTAATGGTTCTGAGGATGATGGAGGAACCTGCCCATTAGCTCCTCCTGAGCTGCTAAATTTGCTCCTTTATTAGGAAAAGAAACAGCAGGCCAGCATGATCAAAGGGGTAATGGAGAGAGAGATCACAGGTTTCAGATTTAAGTTGAAATGATGTTCAAATTGAGGGGTGGGAGAGGCCAGGGGAAAGAAGTCCGGTCTCTGCTGTATGAAAACTGATGCCAAGTTACAGGTAAGGGAGCTGGAGTCCAGCAGATGAACTACCAGCAGGAGGCTCAGCTGCTCCAGGACCCAGATATCTGCCCGGTTTGGAAGGATTTCCTAACACCTTTCCTTGTGCTTTCCCAGCCTCCTGCCGGTGGCTGCAGATGTTCTGGTAGGCACCAGCACCCAGCTGAGATGTGAAAAAGGAGGTCCCCAGGGTATCTCCAAGGTGACTGGCCTCAATTCATGTTCCTTGCTTGAATTTTTTCCCCAGAACCAAAGCCAGCAGCCTGACCCATCTGGGGACCGTCTCCTTAGGGTAACATGGTTGCAAGGGGTGGAGCAGGATGGACCTGCAGCCGGGTCATCCCAAAGAGAAGTGCCGAGTGAGTGCCTGGTTTTTCTCTTTTAGCTTTGAGAGCCTCCACCAGTCCTCAGCGCAGCCGTGACAGAAGGGTGCTGGGATGCTCACAAGCTGCTCTCTCCCCAGTGGAGGCAAGCGGTTCCCTGGGATGCTAATGCCATGCTATTAAACACGCTGCCCTATGGAGATGTCATTGCACTGAGGCAAGTCCCCCAGTGTCTCTTTCCTTTCCCTCCTCGCTTGTGTTGTGTCTAACGTGTCCTACAAATATAAATGTTTTGGAGCAGGGACAGTCTTCATTATTTGTCTGCGTGGTGCCTGGTTAGACCTTAAATTTGATCAGGGGCTGTGTCTTTTGTATCAGTTATATAATTAAGTAAAAAAAAAGTACACTGCAATGTGACAGCTTCCCACTCAGAGGTTGGAGAGGTCTGTGGGAAGAACAACATTGCTATTCTGCTCTTAAAAACAGGGTGAAGGAAGCAAAACATACTGCATTTAAATTCTGATGTGAAATGTACAGGCTTGCCATGGGAAGCTGGCTGATGTTTGTTTATCAGCCCAGGTATATGTCATAGAACCTTCTGGGCTTTGTCTGAGATTGCTCAGAGGGAAATGAAGGACTCGGTGGGTGTCCTGGCTGCTGCATCCCATCCCCCTGTTCCTGCCTGACCAACCCCTCCCTGGGGGTGCCCAGCCCCTCACCAGGTTTGGCAGGAGGCAGCCTGGGTCTGTACCCCCCCACCTCCCCCTTGTGGGATCCTCTCTTGCATCCTAAACTGCCAGGGAAGGGGGGCTTTCACTGAGATGCCAAAATACGACTCCCAAAGGTTGAGGCACGAGTGTGCAACTCTCACGCTTGCCAGGAACGCTGGCAGCCCTTGTCCAGAAACAAGAGTGGGGACGTCCAAGCTCAGCCCCTGCTTCCACCTCCAAGGGTTTACCCAGGGCCATGGCAGTGCCACCCCTCTGAAAGTCCAGGCCAGAGGACACCACGGGGGTGGATTTTTCCTAAATGAGAAATTATTGTTTGTCAAAGGCTGAACAAAACCTTGCCTTCTTTCAAGTTTATAAGACATATTTAATTTAGAAAATTTATTTTAAAATTTATTTATCAGTTATTCTAAAAGTCAGTCAGTTCACAAAATTTCCACCAAACTGCTGCCGCCGCCCATTATCCCCTACCTCTCATGGGAAGGAAAATTTCAATCTGATCTTTTTCTCCTAGCTCCTCTCTGCCTCCAAGTTCCTACTGTCTTTCTTCTCTTCATCCCATTTTTCTTCCCTCATTGATGAAAACACTTTGACTGATTCCCCACCACCCTCCCCCAGATGAAATGCCCAGTTCCTTGACACACTGAAATTGCTAATAGTTCTTGCCGCTTCTTTTCCTAAATGGAGTATTTTTGAAGAATTACTTAGCTCAGCGCTCCATCAGCTCCTTGCCTATGCTGGGCAGACACACACGCGGTAGCTGTGCAGCACTAGCATGAGTGCTGTGATACCATGCTGCTGTGTGTCTATAATTAAGCTGGAGGTTTATGATTCAGTGTCTAGGCTTTGTTTTTTCTTAGTGAACTGTGAGGAACTCTCTGGAGGAAGTGTTTTTGCTGTTTGCTCGATTGCAGTTATATATATTCCTCCTGAATTCTCTCCCCACATAATGTCAAGAGGACTCTTTTGAAAAATAGATAATCTATACAGTGAATTTTACAGCCAGGTTCCATTTTTAAAAGTCAAAGATAAAACCCCAGCAGCAGGAAGGAAGAAAATGGAAAGAAAAAGGAGAAGAAAAAGAGTGGAAGAACAAAAGGAGGGAAGCGACTGTAAAAAAGGGGGGGGCGGGGAGGGGAGAAGCAGGAGATGGAGCAGTGTTGCTGGAGCATTGCTTCATACAGCAATAAGCTGCAGAAATAAGGGGCAGGGCAAGGAAGGGCTGTTTTGGGAATCTGGAGAAAATTGATCATGTCCAAATCCCAGTTCGCCTCAGAAAGGCGCTTTTGCATGGCTCACCCTGTCCCTCCTCCACCAGCCAGTGCTTCTTCCCTTTTGCAGGATTAAATCTCCACCAGTGGGATGGCCTGCCCCTCTGCAGGGCTGCTTGTCCACTGGTTTTCATTTTTTCCCCATTTGTAGGTCTGTAACAATTTTCCAGCTGAGGTCTGGATCTCATCAAGGCTTTCCTATTCTTGGATCGGCCACTTTTCATGCCGTTTTTCAGAGTGACAAAGACAGCTTCTGCATAGACACCTCTGCCGTGACAAGACACCCCTCGGGTCTCTCTCTACCCCTTCCAGCTCCTTATCTCCATCTAAATCCCTAACGACAAGGGGCTGCTGCCATATGGTTTTATTGTGGTGTTCCATACTACACACAGGCGTAAAATTCACTTCAGATGAGGAGTAAATAATAGCAAATATTCAAGAATGCCTTGAAACAGCAATGGCAATTTCAGCCAGAAAAAGGGAGGGAGGATTAAAAAAAAAATAAATTGAAAAATGTGATCTGGGAATTTCCCAGATGAAACGCTTTGGAAACAGCAGCACATTTCATTAGCAGGATTTCATAGCAAAGCCTTTTGTGTCTAAAGAGGTTTTCTTTTTTTTAATTTCTAGAGAGTTTTTAAATTTAAGAATCAGCCTAACTGGAGGAAAAGGTGTTAAAGGGCTAAATGGACCCCAAGAAATAGATTGGATTAAACTGAAAGGTTTTCTTTCTCTAACCCAAAGAGGCTAGTCTGGGGGACAGTGGCACTGAAGAGGTGTCCAGTTTCCCAGTTTACTAATCAAAGAAAAAGTCCATTATTTAGAATCATAGAATCACAGAATGGTTTGGGTTGGAAGGGACCTCTAAAGGCCATCTAGTCCAACCCCCCTGCCGTGGGCAGGGACATCTTCAACTAGAGCAGGTTGCTCAGAGCCCCGTCCAACCTGACCTGGAATGTTTCCAGGGATGGGGCATCCACCACCTCTCTGGGCAACCTGGGCCAGTGCTTCACCACCCTCAGCGTAAAACATTTCTTCCTTATATCTACTCTAAATCTACCCCCTTTTAGTTTAAAGCCATTCCCCCTTGTCCTGTCAAATATTTGCCCATAGTCCAAAGGGCAGATGGGGAAGGTGGGGTAAGACCCCCTGGTTTGCTGGAGGAATATCAGAAATTGGGAAAATGGGACACTTGGCAATGCTACAGGGTACGGCATGAGCACGATGCCGTGCCCCCCCCAAGAGGCCAGCCCCTGCAGACACATGGAACCAGCCCCTGGCAACTTTCTGTGAGGGATGTAAATGCACCTTCTATATAATAGTCATGTATTTAGAGTCCCTGCCTGGGATGAGGAAATTAAGCCTCTGCACCTTGGGTTTTAGATATAGGTCTGTACCTAAACCATGACCCGTAGGGAAACATCCTTTGTAGTTATGCCTATGCATACAGCCGTTTTTTTACATGCCTTGAATAACTCAGTTTTAGACTCTTAGTAAAACATTACAAGCCAAATTCCAAGTGCTTCTAATTTTCTGTGCCCATTTCTCTGCTCGCTAACAACGGTTCCCATAATTGCAGAGGTTGGGAATACAAGCCCATCGCATTTCTGCTAGAACCCACAAGTGGTTCTTCAGAAAAGACAAACAAAAAAATAGGGGGAAAACAATTTTTGCAATTCATCCCCCACAGCTGGTTACGAGAGCTGCACGTTAATTGTGGATGAGCAATGCTGGTGGTACACTCATGCTGCGATGGAAGAAAACACGTACAAGAGGTGATGGGAGACTTCAGGGAGGGGAAGGAGAATGAGTACCAGCAGCATAGCAGCAATAATTAAAAATCCTCTTGGGAAATTTAGGGCACTCCCCAGCAACCGCCGTGCAATGTGAAACAATTAACTCTACTAAAGCTAAGAGCTGTTTAGACTAATTGGACACCTCGCCAGTGAGCTAGAAAGACTAGCAAATGAGTGTTAGGCAAACCCCTGGTGTGGCTCATGAATTGTAAAAACGTTGTAGCTAATAGGATTCTGGCTGGATTGAAAGGGAAGAGACTTGTATGTTCAATATGTGAACTCGGCAAAGGGCTCGGAGGAGAAGCAGCAATTGCGTTGGGCATCCTTCAAACAAGTACAAGTGACTCCGCGGCTGAGCTAAGTAAAAGCATCATGTTCTGAAGGGAAGAAAGTGCTTGAATATTGATGTTTTCTCTAGGCAATTCCTATTTAGGAAGACTTGGGAGTTAAAATTCAAGCAAGAAGTAAACGCATGCGGCAGTAAAGCTTGCTTGGAAATCTGACAGCAGCTGGGAGCTGGAGGAGCGCAAGGCCAAGCCTCTGAAATCACACAACACCAAGAAATGTGGAGAGGAGGGAGCAGTGGGGATGAGCTTCACTCATCTTCAGGCATGAAAGAGCTGCCTTTGGCCCCTCCGTGCCATGCTGCCGACACTAGCCCCCACGAGCCTGTCCTCGTCCCCCCAGCCATGGGGGATCCTGCTCTTTGGCCACATACCTGAGTCTGAGAAAGGTAGATAACACCTGGAAAACAGTTTTTTGTTGTATTCCTTTGTATTTTGAACTGAAAACACTGAAGAAGAAAATTGATGCATGTAGTATGGCAAGAGGCTCTTGCTGGGGAGCCTCACTTTTGTTGTTTGTTTGTTTGTTTGTTGCTTTTCTTACTCTCACAGGAAAGACAGAATAGAAATATGTTTGAGCCAAAATGAAACATTTTGCCTTTTCAGGCAATTTTTAAAAAAATGGAAGGGTTTGTTTGCTTTGGCTATTCCTCTTTTGTTTGCTTTTGGTTTTAATGGCTATTTCCAAAGAAAACATGATTTCATAAGAAATACACAGAAAAAGTTTGAAAGCCATCAACAGAGGCTCTCAGGGTGCCTGTGGTCCCTGAGAGGTGCCTGGCTCAGGATGGGCTGGTGGGAGAGCCCGGGGTGCAGATGGACAGACCAAGGGACGGGCGCTGTGCTCTGCCAGCCAGTGGGCAGGTTTGCTCTGGCATCAGACCGCCTCCGGCTGCCTCCAGGACCGCTGCGTGCTGGTCTGATCAGCTGTGTCTGACGATTTCAACACTCCCTATCTGGTGTGTGAATCCCATCTGATGCTGGGGCCACTTCATGCCCGTCCGTGTCAGGGTGCAGATCGCACTGGGAAACCGAGCGGGTACCTCCTGTTGTCCTTTGGCTTGCCACATTTCCTGGGCATCCCAAGGGCTGGAGGCACAGGACTCGTCATAAAGACTTGTTGTTGCATGTGCTGTCACGCTGACATGGAGCCATCTTGTACAGACAGGCTGCCTCCTAAGCAGAGGTGATTTTCCAGTGGAGATGTCACCCAGCAATTAGGAGATGATCTGCTCCAGGCCACAGAATATTTCCAATCATTTGGTTGCATTGAGGCGTCGTGCAGTGATGAAAAGGAACCTCAGGGCACTGGGGTGACTGGTTGAAGAATCGGGAGCACAGGTAGTGTTTTCCTCAATCCCTACAGTGGCAGGGAAGGATACTGGAAGGAACAGGAAAACACACCTGATCAACACG